>NW_028261383.1:165655622-165968122 GCF_051295495.1 Thamnophis sirtalis
TTGAAGATGTCAGGACTTCAACTCCCAGAATTCCCCAGCCAGCGAATGCTGGCTGGGGAATTCTGGGAGTTGAAGTCCTGACATCTTCAAGTTGCCAAGGTTGAGAAACACTGGTCTAAGAGGACTAGGAGTTCACCCAAGACAATTGAAAGGCACCTATTTGGGAAAAGGTTGGATTTGTGTGTTAGCAAAAAAAAAAGTGATCTAGCAAGGGCTGGGTGCTTACTAAGAATAACAGAAGGGTTACCTCTGTTAGAGATATCTTAAGATGCTCTTTCTCTGAGAACACAAACTGTTTAAGAATAAAAATGATTAAAGAAGCTGTATTGAACTCAGTAGCACTTGCTTCTAACTTAATCTGCCTGAAAGTGAGCTAGGAATCCCGAATGAAACTGGAGCCAGGGAGAGGGGTGGAAAACACCAAAGCAAGTCTTCAGATTTCCCCCCCATTTCTATTATTTTACTCATATCCTAGTTTTCTTCTTTGAAAAAGAGACAAAACATTTTGGAAGTATAATGGGAAATAGTCTGACAGATAATAACTGGTCCAAAGTCACCCAGGAAAGTCTCATGCAGTGGGGGCCTGGATCTACTTTACCCCATATCACCACCGCATCCTTCAAGCCTATCTTCCTTTTCCATGCATTGCAATCATTTAGGGTGAAGAATTCTTGGAAACATCTGAGTGCTAGCATATTATATAAGAGTTTTGTGTGTAAGTACTGGGAGAGATTTAGATCAGGGATTTGACTACCGGAAACATTACCTGGGAAGAGAGCATAATCTATGCTAGCAAAGACCTTGATGATGACATTGTTCAATTTTAGAAACCGTTCCAGTAACTCTGAAATGTACAACAGTGATGGGGTTGGAGATGATTTCATACAGATGACATCAACATATTTTGAAGATGATTTTCTTTGTCCTTCTACTGGGGTTTGATACGAAGGCTAGGCTTAAGGCCTGAAACTCCTAAGGTTACCCAAGGAGCAAGGAGCTCAGCACCAATTTTATATGCCCTCACAGGAATTGGAGATGTGAGTGGTCACTAATTCCAATGAAGTCCTTGCACAAACTGATCAAAAGCATGTGGCACAAATCATTTGGGGACAGTAAACATGTTTCAGATTTTAACAGCATGTCATAATGCTCTCACAAAATGGTTGCCATGGTGGACCTAACAGCACAAAGCGCCCATTTAGCGGCAGGTAAACAGATGAGGTTGCTCCTTGCGGCCTCCTCTAGTCCTCTTAGATGCTCTCTGAAGTCCCCTCAGCTGTCGTCTTCTTCTTTTGAGCAGGAGGTCACATTTCCAAGTAAAATCCCAAGATGATTTATTAATGCCAAGATGATGTCAACAAAATAAAACTGTTCTTCTGTTTGCGATGGGGTCACTACTTGGAATCCTGACACTAAGCTGCTGTCACTTACTCTTTTTAGTTTCTAAAAATGCTTCGGGTGTTCACATGGGACCCAGATGCATTCTTGGAAATAGATCTTTCTGCAGATGTTGGCATTTTGCTCCTTAACATTCTAGCTTCCCTTAAATTTTTATTATTATTGTAATTAAAACAGTTTTTAAAAAAATCAAATGGGCCACAGAGCCAGAGTCATGTCATAGAATATATTAAGAGCAGTCTTAAAATATGACCTGCTTTTTGTCTGAGTTTAAAGGGCTATCTTGCATGAAGTTAGGAAATGAAATTATATACTGTTACTTAAGAATATATGATGATGCTCTGATGTTTTTAGCATAATTTAGCATAATGTCATATAATGAAGGGCTGTGGAAAGTTTCAAATCTACAAGGGACCTTTTATATGCAAAGCTAGGTACTCTATGTTAAGCTAGCAGTCTATTGTAATGCCAAATTGCAAGGTCAAATGGTACAGATGAGTGGTTACAAAAAGCTCACTCAGGTGCTGTAGCAGTAGTAAGACCCCTCCATTTAAGAGCCGAGGGTAGAGTGCAGTACTGCAGGCCACTTCAGCTGACTGCTATCTGCAGTTCAGCGGTTCAAATCTCACCGGCTCAGGGTTGACTCATCCTTCCATCCTTCCGAGGTGGGTAAAATGAGGGCCCAGATTGTGGGGGCAATATGCTGACTCTATAAACCGCTTAGAGAGGGCTGAAAGCCCTATGAAGCGGTATATAAGTCTAACTGCTATTGCTATCATAAACATGGAAGCATGGTTTAGAGCAGAGGCCTCCAAACTTGGCAACTTTAAGACTTGTGGACTTCAACTTAGCATAGCTGGCTGAAGAATTCTTTTTTTTTAAAGAGTTTTTATTTTTAAACAGACATAGACAAACGAAACATAAAACCATCTTCAATTACATACAGTGTGTCGATTGGTTACAAGATTTCTGTGCAACCTTTCCATAGTCCTCACTATTTATATAAAATCACATATTATCAATCAAATATACATGTATACATTATTATCATTGTACGTCATTTATTTGACTATAACTATTATTCCTTCATTTTAAACGAGATATTCTAGATATTGGATTCATTTATATTATAACAATTCATTACATCATCTTAAATCTATCTAATAATAATGTATGTCTGTATTGTATTCTGTATAATTCTATAATTCTTGTATTATAAAATTCTCTAGTGTCTTTCATTCCCATGTTTTTTTTTATCTAACCACTGATAAAATAAATCCCATATATTGTAATATTGTTTATCTTCTTGTTCTCTAATTTCAAATGTCAAACTGCTGAAGAATTCTGAGAGTTGAAGTCCAGAAGTCTTCAAGTTGCCAGGTTTATAGACCCCTGGTTTAAATGCTGGTAGGAAAAGGGAACCTAAAGGTAGAACCATTGCTCTAACTCAGTGTTTCTCAACCTTGGCAACTTGAAGATGTCTGGACTTCAACTCCCAGAATTCCCCAGCCAGCATTCGCTGGCTGGGGAATTCTGGGAGTTGAAGTCCGGACATCTTCAAGTTGCCAAGGTTGAGAAACACTGCTCTAACTCTTAGCTTCTGAAATAACCAGCTATCCACAGATAGATGATCTATACATCATCCATCAACTAGATCCGGAGATTCTAGATCTAGATCTGGATGAGGAACAATCCTTGTTATCTCATCCAGGCTCCTGGCTAGGAATTATGAGACCTGGCGTCCATTAGACCATGAAGGTGCTGAGTTAGAAGGATATAATTTTAA
This sequence comes from Thamnophis sirtalis, assembly GCF_051295495.1. NCBI lineage: Eukaryota > Metazoa > Chordata > Lepidosauria > Squamata > Natricidae > Thamnophis > Thamnophis sirtalis. The sequence goes on from NW_028261383.1 coordinate 165,658,807, forward strand.
TACTGTAAGAAAAAAGGGGTTGTATTTATGGCCGATCATTTTCTGCAGGATTGTATTTTATATTGCTTACTAAGTTCTCTTCAGTGATCTTTTTAGTGTTTCCCCTCTTCCTCCCACTATCTCTTTTTATTCTTTCCAGCTCAAGGAATTAAAGGAATTATGTGATGGGGTTCAAGACTATGTTAGCAGGAAATTGGAACAGAAAGGGGCATTTTTGATGTTTGCATGTGTTTGTGATGGAAACTGAGAAAAGCAAAATCAGGTTTGGAAATGGGCCAGATTCAGACAAAATCCAATCCATTTTTACTGTGGTCATAGATCATCACAAAGAGATGAGGTGGGAAGAAACATAAAATGTTAAAGAATTGTATATAGATGTAAATATGAATGGTACAAAACTTGTAAAAAGGGAGAATGTAAAAGGAAGGATGGGAGGATGAGAAGGGCTGGGAAGGAGAAGATTCCAGAATGAACAACCCCCTGCCCCCAAACACATTTAGGCTGACTCTTCCATTCTAAGCCCTTCCCGCTCCCGCCATGTGGCCCAGAGCAGAACGGCTTCTAAGGATTTGGGAAGAATAGCAGCAGCAGCTGTGCTCCACAGGCATTCAGGTACGAATTCTGCTGCCTGTTTTGCTGCTCATTATCCAATATTTTATGTATTTATGAATCTAAATAAAAACAACTATGATGATGGCTGAAAATAGCTCTGAGATTAAAACATTGCTTAAGGCCAGTCTGACTGAATACCTTGAAGTGACACCTTACGATAAATTGGATCAGTAGGAACTCTTCCTACCTGATACCATGTTCCCCGGAAAATAAGACAGGGTCCTATTTACTTTTGACTCCCGAAATAAGTGCTGGGCCTTATTTTCGGGGAGGTCTTATTATTTTTGAGGTGCAGGAGAATGGCAAGAGTGGTCACCTCATGGCTGCTGCTGTGTTGCAATATTTTTGGGGAGGGTTTATTTTCAGGGGAGGGCTTATTTTAGCACATGCACTCAAAAACCCGATTGGGCTTATTATCTGGGGAGGTCTTATTTTCCAGGAAACAGGGTAGTAGGTAGACTATTTCAGAGTTCAGGACCACCACAATAATCCAGACTTTCAATATTATCCAACAAGCCAAGATTGATAGCATTTTTCTCAGTCCTGGCAGCTCTGAGGCTCCCCCTTGATCATGCAACACAGGCCTTACCTAGGTCCCAGCCTACAATTATTAAATCATCATTTTTCCTCAGGGATTATCTGTTGTTGTTGTTTTTTATATACATTTTTATTTTATACACATAAACACATCAACAGAAACAGACACATAACTTAAAACAACATAGGAAGAATAAGTTCCATCATATATCATACAGCAGTTCCGTATCGGTTTCTTTGCAGTTAGTGTTTTCCCTTCTATACATTTCTATCTTGCATTCACAATCTCCTTATTCGTTATCCATTTTTATGTACAATTCTATATTTATTTATACTTAGCTATTTATAACCAAATATTATTTACCTATATTGTGCTTTATATTCTTACTGTCATTTATTCTCTTACATACAATTATAGGTATACATTCACATAATTATTCTTTTTCTTTGCCATTCTTATACTATTGTTATTCCATTTAAAAGTTTATAAGGTATAGTTTGGATTGCTTTGTTTACCATCCCTAGCACGTGCTGTATCACCACCTTATTTTCTCTTTCTTTTCTTTTCTCCCTCCCTTCCTTCTCTACTTCCTTCCTTCCTCCTCTACTTCCCCTTCTTCCTTCCCTCTGTTGTTTTTTCTGCTAAACCAAGAGAACCCTCCTATCACAACAAAAAGGGTGTGTCTCTTTTAAGACAAACTAGTCATGTGATTGCTCCTTGGTTTTATCATAAGTCTGGACTTTAACTCAGAAATTCAGTCATGCCCCTTTCCTTTTGTTAACTGTCTGATACCCCCACTGCCATTTCTCTGCCAGGATTTACTCTCTCATTTAGGATATGGTCTCAAAGCAGAGGTGGGTTCCTACCAGTTCGCACCAGTTCGGTAGAACCGGTTCGTCAAATCTACCGAACTGGTTAGAAGAGGTTCCACCAGTGGACCCGGAAAGCAGGCCACACCTACAGAAGAGGTTCCAAACTTTTTTGAAACCCACCACTGGTCCTTGGATATGATTATTCTACACTATCATGCTCCTATTTATAAAACTCAGGGCCTCTGTGAAAGGTAAGGATGACTACTGCGTTTGTGGTGCAATCAGAACATTGCATGTGTTGAAGTTGTTTTAACGCAAACCAAAGATGCCTTTTAAAAAACAAGTTTACATCATATTCTTATGCGTGCCAGTGCTGTGTGTGAGGTAATTTAAGGTGGTTCTGACAAGTGTCGTCGGCATCTTCCTATCTGGTCACATGGGCGGCAAGCCACTCCCACAAAGGAGGCCACACCCACAGAGTAGGTTCAAACAATTTTTGAAACCCACCACTGTCTCAAAGTTAGAGTAAGTTAGTTCTGTGTAAGATAGCTCTGTATAAGGCTATCCTGCCCAACTGCTCCCACCCAAGCTATCATCCATAACCATCCGCTGCAGCCCATTCCAGAAAAGGGCATGCGTTACAGCAGCGGTCCCCAACATTTTTGGCACCAGGAATTGCTTTCATGGAAGTCCCATTTTTCTAGCACCGAGGGGGTGGGGGAAGGAGTGCGTAGCTTAGATCCTGCACATGTGCAGTTATGCTCATCCCTGGTTTACAGAGCCATAAGATGTTTTGTGGAGGAACCCCTGTGGTCTTTCCCAATGCAATAAAATTAGTGGAGTGCCTAAAGGTGGAGCTCTTGCCTCACAACAAGAAGTTGTGAGTTCGATCGTACGTAGAGGCAGATGAAGGGTCTCCTGCTTGGGCAGGGGGTTGGACTAGATGTCCTGCAAGGTCCCTTCCAACTCTGATAATCTGAGTACCATTTTTTCCCCTGTCATTGGATCCCCAGCCCATGAATAAAGCAGATTTAAGTCATCCTAAATGGTACCCAGTGGTAAAGAACAATTTCTCCCCTTGGTGAACAGTATCAAAGGATGTCACAAACTGGCTAAAACCTGTTATGCTTCATCACATGCCTTATGGTTCTTAAAGGTTTAATGTAAGCCCGAAGTGGTGAACTGGAGGGATAGTGATCTAGTGCAACCTTGAACCGATGGCACCAACCTCCCTCCAATTGCCTCCAAACAAAACAGGAGCATGTTGAAAATTGCATCTGTTGCATACACAGAGAAAGAAAAGCGAGGGAGTTTGGAAGAGAAAGAAATCCTAAGTAAAAACACTGCTTGGGGCTCAGCAACTTTGGGACTCCAGTCCCATCAGCAACTTTATTCAACTCAAATCCCGACAGAAGGGACTTTGGGGAGAGGGGGCGGGGAGCCCAAGAAGGACTCTAAAGCTGATGGACAGAATCTTGCAGAAAGATCTGCTCCATTCCTGCTGTTGTGCTGTGATCAGCCAATCCTGCCAGCTGCTGTAGAGGCAGAGGACAACAAAGCTGGGGGACTTCGACCAATCACTTTGCCTATCGTATGCCAAGCACGTAAAATTAGCACAGCATCATTCAGCAATGATTCAGAGCAGGCAGGCAATTCCATGCTGGTAAGAGTTTTCTGCTGACCCAAGGATTGGTGGACAGCTCAGCGGTGGAGAAACCCCCTAAAAACTAGACAGAAACATTCCTAACCCCAAGATTCCTTGTCAATTTCGCAGTATTCTCTAGTGGGGTGGGGTGGGGGGTGTCTAATCAGTTTTGCTTCCTAGTCTAATGTTCAAGATTTCTGGGCCCACATAAAATACCAGGAACCTCTAGTAATAAAATAAGGAAAGGAGAGAGGAATAGAAAGTCACGCAAGAGTTATTGTTCAGTTATACTGTAACTGCAGAGGAGGGTTTGGACACGGTCCAATAGTCCAAATCAGAAATGACATAAGAGCTACACTCTTCCTTATGACTACCTCCAAAATTATGCCCTTTCTGGGCAGCAAATGACATCAACATTTGGTGCCCTCCAGATGTCTTTGATTTCAATCCTTTTAATTCCTAGAGAGGGATAATTCCCAGTATGCTATCTGAGAATCATTATCATTAAAGTCCAGCAGATCTTAAAGATCTGTGGATGAGGAAGGTTGAGGTGGAATTTTATAAATAAAACATGCGACTCTATCCCTGAGGAGAAGGGCTTTGCTTTGAGGGTGACATTCACACATGCTTGTAGTTGTGCTCTAGGTGAAAAAAATATATATTACAATCCGACATGGCAGGCAGATCTATTGCGCATCACTTTGAATGTCACATGTGAAAGTGGGGACAATCATCATGTTTAATTGGAAGGCATGGATTAAAGTTGAATTTTTCCTTCAAATGCTAATAAAACAATCTACAAACACGTCCACCTTGGCCACAGTGATGCAGATCTCTTTTTCCATGGCCAGATTGCTCTATGCTTATAAAATGGGGAGTGCTATAGTGATGGAGGAAAAACCTGGGATATTTCCATGTTTTGTCAGCCCTTCAATATTTCAATATATTGTATTTTTCGGAGTATAACATGCACCTTTTTCCTTCAAAAAAGAGGCTGAAAATCTGGGTGTGTCATACATTGAATACAGCATTTTTGCCTCCCGAAACCCCGCCCCCTTAACCAAAATGGTTGTGCATAGCCTTTAGGAGGCTTCCAGAGTGCTCCTGGGAGCTGGGGAGGGCAGAAATGAGCGAAAAATGGGCCGATTTTTGCTCAATTTCCCCCCCCCAGCCCCCAGGAGCACTATACAAGCCTCCTAAAGGCTATTCATGCCCTTTTTGGGGGGGGAAATGGGCCCGTTTTTGTGAAAAAATGGGCCCATTTTTGTGAAAAACGGACCATTTTGGGGAGGTTTGCAGAGTGCAAAAACTTTTTTTTTTAATTTGCCTCTTCAAAACCTGGTGCGTCTTATACTCTGGTGCGTCTTATACCCCGAAAAATACGATAATCCGGAAATATTGAAAGTACCACAGGAACTAATGGTATTCTGTTATTAAAGGATATAGTGATTATAATGACAGAATATTGAAAAGCCTGAGAAAGGCTTTCATTTCCCCCATCTCTTATACCCAAGAGAATCTCTTAAGCACAGGGCAGGGCAATCTTAACTTTCCTTCTCAGTCTCTTCTAAGTTTACCTAATGAATTTCTTCTTCACAGCCATCTCCATGCTTCTCTACAATGTTCCAGAGTTCCAGCCTTTGCTGGAGGGGTTGTAACGGTCTATGAGAATGTCCCTGAGAGGCGGCAGGAGGAAGAGGAGGTGGTGGTGGAGGAGGAGGAGGAAAGGTAATGTGCTCTCACATTTGTAAGATTTTGTTACTGTAAGTTTACAATAAAGGCAGCATTAGTACTCAGGATTAGGAAAAGAGCTGAGGTGGCGCAGTGGTTAAAGGCAGCATTGCAGGCTACTTCAGCTGACTGCAGTTCTGCAGTTCGGCTGTTCGGCTCAGGGTTGACTCAGCCTTCCATCCTTCCGAGGTGGGTAAAATGAGGACCCGGATTGTTGTTGGGGGCAATATGTTGACTCTGTAAACCGCTTAGAGAGGGCTGAAAGCCCTATGAAGCGGTATATAAGTCTAACTGCTATTGCTATTGCTAGTGCTCCTGGTCTGGATTACCTCTACGGGCTGACAATGGTTTTCTCCTTTCATCCTTCATGTAACCAAGGATGTATCCCAACTTCCTGACTAAAACAATTTCCCCCGCCCTAGCTGGTGACACAATTTGGCTAGCATAGCAGTAGACAGCACCAGCAGCTTTCACCGTCTCCTCATATTTCCCATCATCTAAGCAACTATGCCAGGAGGTGATGATGTGCCTTTCAAATGCTTGGAATAGCCCTTTATGCAATAATATTCATTACTATCCTCTTCTGCCCCTTCATCTCATGACCTCACCTTGTAAAAGTACAGCATGACTCAAAAACTGCCTATCAGACTAATTTGGACAGCTATCGGATATATGGCTCTTGCTGCTGTTGCGACTTGTTCTATGAGGAGGTAAGATTCTACCAATGCTTTATATTTATCCCAGCCTTCTTTTTACGTTTTCTCAGTTACATTCACATTCTGCTTTTCCCACAAAAAAAATGGCTACGGCAGTAAAATACCAATAAATACTACATAGAAACCAGCAGTCAAATGCTATAAAAACGAGCCAGTAAAAGTGTTACTAGAGGTATCATTAAATAAGAAATTTCAGTGATACACAAAGCGGCTTAAAACAGAGATTTGAGGATTATTTTGAACATGCCATTCCTAGTGAATATGATGAATTCTATGGTTTGCCATCTCCCTCTTGTGGGCACACATGGCAATTGTTGGCTCTGCTTATATGCTGCCAGAAGCCTTCCAGAACAGTTCCTTGAGGGTCAGCCTGAGATACAGGACCGATGGGAAACTGTTCAACCTACAAAGACTCCAGGCTGTCACCAAGGTAAAGGAGACTGTGCTACGAGACCTCCTTTTTGCTGACGACTGTGCTCTGCATGCTGGGTATCAGAGCAGGAAATGCAAGCCAGCGTGGACAAATTAGCAGCAGCATGGGACAACTTTGGCCTCCTCATCAACACAAAGAAGACCGAAGTGATGCACCAGCCAGCTCCGAATGTCCAACACTAAGAGTCTATCATCACAGTGAAGGGGGAAAAGCTGCAAGGAATGGACCAATTTACATACCATAGCAGCAGTGACAATTGACACTGAGGTCAACTGCAGAATCGCCAAGGCAAGCTCTGCATTTGGCAGACTACTGACCAATGTGTGGGACCACCCTGTAGTAAGCCTTGCTACAAAGCTCAAAGTCTACTGAGCAGTAGTGCTAACTACCCTGATGTATGCCAGTGAGACTTGAACTGTATACAGGAGGCACTCTAGGCAATTGAACCACTTCCACACGACCTGCCTCCGCAGACGTCTGAGGATCCGGTGGCAGGACAAGGTGCCAGACACAGAAGTCTTCTCCAGAGCAAGCCTGCCATCCGTTCACACCCTGTTGATCAAAACCCAGACATGCGGGGCAGGCCATGTTGCAAAGATGCTGGATTACTGCATCCCCAAATAGCTCCTCTATGGTGAACTGTCTCAAGGAAAGCAATCACACGGGGGGCAAAGGAAGTGATACAAAGGCATGCTGAAAGCCTCTCTCAAGTCCCTGGATATCGACACCACCTCCTGGGAAACCCCAGCACAAGATCGATCAACATGGCACACGTTGATCCACCAAGGCTGCCAAGACAGAAGGACAACCACAGCACAAGAGAAGTGAGCACTCTGCAAAGCCAGAGCTGCAAATGATGCAATAGTGGTGCCCACACATGTGGCAGAACAGTCTGTGCCCATATAGGCCTTACCATCCACCTGCGGACACACCATGGACAGCCCACAACTCTTTAGATGTCAAGGTCCTCTTCGAAAATGATGGGCAAACATCATTGGCTCTACTTTTCAAATTTTTTAAATCCCTGATGACTACAGTATATTATTCATGTCAAGTATGCATTGTATGAGGAGGAGCCAACGTCGCGACGATATGGTCGTGCGGTCTCGATGCTCTGAGACCGCAGCCAATACTTTTGCCGCTGGGTGGTCCAAACGGACCTAAACCGTCCCGAAGAGACAGTGAACAGGAAGAATACGACTTGCTGATCTCGGGGATATCGCAAAATCCCTGAAAGAAGCAAGAGAAGTTCTTCAAGCCAGTGGTAAAAAAAATCCAGCGAAGGCTGATGAAATCGGGGCGACTCCAAAACGGAAGGAAACGGAAAGAGAAAGTGTGAATCCTTTCTGTTTTGAAAAAGATTGCCCAAAAGAACTTCTTTTTTATGCTAAATTAAATCCTTATGCAGAAGAAGTAAGCGGCGGAATTGATCTCCATTGGATTGTTTTGGTTAGTGTGCTTTTCTTTTTGTAATTACACTTTGTGGATTGAAGTGCTCTCTCTCCCCTTTTCTTAAACTGAACAGACTGGTTTTTCTTCTTCGACTTTTTCCTGCTTTATTTTTCAACTTAAAGATTAAAATCTCCCTCACAACGCTAACAAAAATCATCTATTATTTGCTATTAAACTCCATTTAAGAACTTTGTCCCTCTTAAATCTGAGACAACACAAGAAAGTGAAAGGAAAATACTTGAATTCTGCTGCCCGGAGGCTATAGGCTAGAAGTTTTTTTAAAACTATGCATTTGTTCCTGTTTCTCCTTTGATCTCACTGTCTTTGTGCTTCAAAGCTCCGTAACTAAAAGTGATAAGAGCCAAGGGCACAAAGTGTTTACCACAGCTGTCCTTTGAGAGCCTTATCGGCACTGGGAGAGGGGAAAAAAACTGGAACCTTTTTCTTGTGACAATTGCAAATGATTTTGTATTTAAGCTAAATATATATATCTGAGGGATCCAACAAGCAACAAGGTGCGGAGAGATGTCCATAAACACTTTACCAAGGAAATAAACAGAAGATTAACTCCACAAATGGCAAAAGAAATAAGATTATATGCCTTCTGGAAGGACACAGGTTGATATATGAAAATTGATAATTAAAAAAATAGCTAAGTTTGATGATTAATAAGTAGGAATTTAGTAATTTTTAGATTGCTTTGTTTAAAAAAAGTTGATAATGGTAACAAAGTATATTTCTATGTTGGCTGGAGGTGAGGAAGCTGGATATAAGTAATAAATGATTTTGTTAACGAAATGACTGTGGAACAGATGCACGAAAGCTAATTGTAACCAATTGACACACTTTCTACAAGATGTAATGTAAGATGATTTTTTTGTGTGTTGTTTGTTTAATAAAAATAAAGATTTCTTACCAAAAAAAGTATGCATAGTATAAAAATATTTAAAGATATATGCTGATCATTAATATTTCACTACTCTGACTTCTTGCTGCAGGCAAAAAAGTCATTTGATAGAACTGAAATATCCATGCAAGATATGATTTTCCATAGAAGCTGGTCTTATATTTATAATAAAATCAGTCTGGGAATTTTATGTTGAAGAGGGACATGAATATTTGCTACATATTTAGGTCTTCATGCTTGAAAAAAAACCACTCACTCTATTCTCTGTTCTATTTTGCAGTGGAGGTAAGGAATTCAATCACAGTAATTATGATTTCTAGTGAATGGTCTTATGAACAGAACAGAATAGAATTCTTTACTGGCCAACTGTGATTGGACACATAAAGAATTTATCTCAGGTGCAGACACCCTCAGTGTGCATATAAATCAAAAGCGAATGGCACAAAAAACCTGATTCATGTCAGTAGACATTGTATTCATTTTTGTCTGATAGCTCTGTGAATCATTAAAGGGGGAAAAAACCTGGTTTAATCAGCAGATGTTTCCCCACAGACTTGGAATACATTTCTGGAATAGATATGGATTTCTCTACAAATTATGCATCTCTGCTAGTTTTGCTGAGTCACCCTCCCTTTAAAAAGAGACAAAGCAAAGAGTGATGATGATATCCACAGACACACAAACTTTTGGGAAAGCAACATAAAAATTGTGTTCATTTATTTTTATTTTATTTAATTAATTAAATAAAAAATCTGGGCACCCTGTAGGTGGCAGCACGGATGTTTTTGTTTTTGTTTGTTTTAAATGCCATGCAATGATCATCTGAAGTTATTCAGCTTGGTAGTGTTGAAAGAAATGTCCTTCTGGGTTCAACTCCAAGTGGGGAAAAAGACACTGGAGACATGGAGGCTGCTTGGAAAGATGGTTTATTGTTGGACAGGACCACATGGCTTGAATCCTGAACAGAAAAGGTGATCACATGCTTCAATGTTGGTGGAGAAGAAGAGAAGGGCTGAAGGAGGGGCCTGCTAGGCTTTTTATACCCTGTTTAGTCCCACCTCTCTGTTTCCTGTTCCTGTGTAAGAAATGTATTCTGATTGGTTGTCAGACTCCCATGGGGCCGTGCAGGGGCTGCTCTCTAGGCTGTGTTTTGAATCCAGGTATGCCATGTGGAGAGTTGAGTAAAGTTCCAACATTATCATGCCTTTACTCCCATCCCCCCTGGGGTGCAGTGGAGAAGTCTTTATTATGTAAAGTGGACTAGCCTGGTCTTCTCAATGGCCTATTGACAAAGTGGGGATGGGCAGGAAGCTAGAGGCAACTATTCTGTCTTTTAAAATATGTTTCTTTCTTTTCATATCCAGAGAAATATTTTGCCTTTTCAATATTTCCTAGGATATTTCATTATTCTGGGAGAGGGCTGGATGATAACTTCCCACAGTAGGCCTAAATGCAACTGTGGGATTCAAATAATTTAACAACCGGTTCTCTGCCCTAATGATTTCTTCCAACAACCAGTTCACCAAATTGCTCAGAAACTTAACAGCCGGTTCTCCCAAACTGGTGCGAACTGGCTGAATCCTACCACTGCCTAAATGAATAGATAATTGGATTACATGGATGATTGTGAAAATAATTGAGCATAGAACAATTCAATACTATATGGAAGTAACAGATATACCAGATAAGAGGCTTTTATTTTTCCACTTTAACCGCATCTAGCATGCAAATTCATTATAGGTCTTACAAATCTTCCAGGAAGTCTGCCTTTTATTCGGGAAAAAGAAGGTAAACATTTTAATTTAGACTGAAATTGCCATTAAAGGCAGTATCTCTCTAGAGATCCAGAGAGGTCTGAGAGATTGATAGCTTTTGAAGAGAGAGGGAGGAAGGGAGGAGGGAGAAGGGGAGGGGGAGAGGGAGGGAGGGAGAGATATCTCATTGAAAATGATACAAAAATATTACAGTGAACACTGGGAGACAACTAGAATAGCCATCTTGCTTGCAACTGTACTTGGCACCTTTTAAAGGACAATAAATTCACCAACCTCCTTTTCTAATCACATTCAGAAACTGATTGTTAACTATTTTTAAGATATTGGAGACCTTCAGATTGACAAGCATAAAACTGTTGGGTGAGTTCTGTTCCAATCCTTAATGAAAGAAAATTTTAATCATAATTTTCAGATTTTTTTTTTAAAAAGTGAAATAAACAGCAATAAGCTAAGTTTTAAAAACTGGACACTAGAGGGAACTAAAGATTTTAGTTAAAGGAGAAAAATACACAAGCCTGATTAACAGCTAATTAACTGGCATGTATAAGATGATGCAAAACATTTAAACCAGTGGTGGATTTCACATTTTGTTACCACCAGTTCGCAGTGCACACGGGCCCACTCGCTTGGAGCGCGCCCACTCACTTGGTGGGCGCATGTACCCCTTTCACATGTGTGCCCAGCTTTCCATGCACCTCCTTTGCTCACGTGTGCGCCTTTGCGCATGCATCCGGTCTCAAAAACGTGCCTAAATAGGACGGCATAGAGCCGAGCGCGCCCACCTGTGATTTCCGCTACTGGTTCAGGCGAATCGGTCCAAACTGGCTGAATACCACCTCTGATTTAAACATTGAAAATATTGAAGACACTTTTGAAGAAATGGAAACAGAGTGTATTATCAATAATATTAATAGCATTGGTTGCTTCTATGGATAGATTGAATCCAAAAGACGCTATGTAAAAACTGGCAGATAAAGAATAAGTTTCATTTGACAAGACAGAGACAGCATTGAAATAGATTCACAAAAAAAAAAAAAAACAGATTTACGAGAAAAGGATGTCTCCCTAGTTTAGTAGATATACAAAAGAATGGTTGATGTTTTAAAAATCAAAAGAGAACTACAAATAATAAATCAAGAGAACGACCTGGATAATTCTTTTATACAGTATTAGATTTACAAAAGAAACTTGTGAGAAGGGGGGGAAAATCAAATTCTATCGCATTAATTGAGTGAGCTAAAGTTGAAGACATTAATTTTTTTAAGGACATTAAGTTGACAAATCTTACATTCTAATCAATTTTGGAAATTGCCTACTAGCCATTTTAAAGCTATGAGAGAACTTTAGAATGACAAGTTTAGAAAGTCATTGTGTCACTTTTATCTTCAAATCTGAACAAAAGAAAAAAAATAATTATAGGTTTACAAACTTAAACAATCTGAAATAAAGAGACAAAGTTTTTGATTTTGATTTTAAAAAGTTACAAATGGATAAATTTGGAATATTGACAGTATTTTTTATTTGCTATAAGATTTTGGAATTAATTATGAAAATAAATAGCTACTTGTTGAAAAAAAGAGTTATTTTATTCCTGGCTATTGACAAAGATTTATTAGTTTAGAAAGTGAACACCAGAGGGCATTGAAGGTTCTAAGCAGAAGGGAAAAAATATAAGTCTGTTCCTAATGTCAATTAATGCAAGGATTTACCAAATGATACAAAATGTTATATTATTGGAAACACTAAAAGAGATCTTTGAAGAATGGAGCCAGAAATTAGTAACTAAAAGAGATCTTTGAAGAATGGAGCCAGAAATTAGTAACTACAAAACCAATACTGTCAGTATTAATCTTTGGTTCTCTGGATAAACTATGTCCAAAAGATATTAATGAAGGAATGTCAGCTGTGGAACAAATGTTATTTAATAAGACAGATAAAGTACTGAAAGTGGAACTACAAATGACAGGCAAAGAGAATGATTTGAATAAGTACTTTTTGCTAGATATACAAAATAAACTGACTGAAGTGTTAAAAATTAAAAGTGAAATACAAATGATAAACCAAGATAATGATCTGAAAAATGCTTTCCTATTGGTTTTACAAAAGCCTTGTTAAAGTCTTGAAGAAATCATCCCAAACCTGAAGGTGATAGGATGAAGAAGAATAGAAAAGAAATCAAATCATCTGACACTATTTGACTGAATTAAGGATTAAGATGATTAGGAATAAAAGGAAGGAATATAAGGTTGGTTATTTGACCGAGGTTAAAATAAGTGGTCAAAAAATAGCTCAGTTCTTCTCTATTGCAGATTAGGCTTTTCAAAAGCAAACACCGGGGTTCACAAAATTAAATCTTAAACTCAAGTTAACCAAACATAACTTCTACCGGCATGTTCATATCACATGCTATGTTCAAACCAAGACTTCATCCTGAATCCATTGGCAAATGTGAAGTAAGGTTTCCTTTCCTTTGAACTGAGCTGAATGCTTCATAATTTCATGAACATTTCCATGGTAGTTTTCTTAGCAACAGAAATACAGAATTGGTTGTCCACTGCTTTCTTCTGGGATGTTTTTCGATTGCCTAGATTAGATTATACAGCCCAACGGTCCAACCTTGTTACTTTCAAAACTTTTGTTTTCTTCTGGAAAGTACACTATCCATTCTACATTTGAATGCTTGGAACCTAGACTGGCCCTAAAATCACTCATAATGCTTATGCTGCTACTGTGGTTTCTGGAAGCAAAGGGCTACTGAAGCATACTCTTATGGGAGAAAGATTTCCTATACAGTAAATAGGAAATAAAACATTCCTATGAAATAAATACATTGGTTGTAGAGGCAAGAGGTTCAAATGTTGCCATTGTAAATTCATTCCTTGGTCAACCGATTAGACTACAGTGAAGCTCAAGATATTTTCTGCTTCAGGGAACATACAAGCTACCAATAGTAAAGCAGGAATCTTCAACTAAACTGAAAGAGCATTGTGTTTTGAACGAACATTTTGGCATGGAGATTGTGCCGTGTTTTTCATGTTCTCAGGAACCTGCCTCATGTTTTTTCATATGTTGGGAGAAACATGGACATTGGCCCCAAAGGATTGCCTAACTCGCCATAAGCATCCTTGTTTCGGGTTGGACTTGGTGTGGTGATGAATGCTAGTGTTCCTTTGTTCTGTGGTTCATTGTAATTGCTGGCTTGTTATGACTTCCTCTAAGGAACATTAGTTTGGGGGGATGGGGGGCAGAGAGGGAGGGGGCAGAGCAAATGGCAAGAAGAGGGAAAGGATCTTCTAGAGGCCTGCATTTAAAATACCCCCCTCAGTCCTTGAGCTGTCCAAGAAGCATGCCAGCATGAACTGTACTTCCTGCATTTTGCCCCAATAAGAAAATTAAGGAATAATTCTGTCCTTAGAGGTAAGGCTTCATTCCCCTGTCCCCAAATGCCACATGCTAATGGAAAAGAGACTATCAGCTGCTCTTCTCAACAGGAGGTGTGGATAGGAGGGATTGGAGGATGGTAGGCAAATGCTAGGAATGGCAAATTTAGGCACTTGCAAAGCTAGCAATAGCAATAGCAATAGCAGTTAGACTTATATACTGCTTCATAGGGCTTTCAGCCCTCTCTAAGCGGTTTACAGAGTCAGCATATTGCCCCCACAGTCTGGGTCCTCATTTTACCCACCTCGGAAGGATGGAAGGCTGAGTCAAACCTGAGCCGGTGAGATTTAAACAGCCGAACTGCAGAACTGCAGTCAGCTGAAGTAGCCTGCAGTGCTGCACTCTAAGCACTGCGCCACCTCGGCTCTTTTGGGCAATGAATTATTCAGGGAGATTGAAACTCTGCATCAGGCAGTCTGTATGCTGGAAGTTTAGTGTGGGAAGTTATCATCCAGCCCTCTCCCAGAAAAATGAAATATCCTAGGAAATATTGAAAAGGCAGAATATTTCTCTGGATATGAAAAGAAAGAAACATGTTTTAAAAGACAGAATAGTTGCCTCTAGCTTCCTGCCCATCCCCACTGTTAATAGGCCATTAAGAAGGCCAAGCTAGCCCATTTTACATAATAAAGACTTCTCCACTGCAGCTCCAGGGGGAAGGGATTAAGGAACTTTACTCAACTGACAACATGGCATCTGAGAACTCAACCAAATCTGCATTCAAAACACAGCCTAGAGAGTAGCCCATTGGGGGTCTGACAACCAATCAGAATACATTTCTTACACAGGAACAGGAAACAGAGAGGTGGGACTAAACATGGTATAAAAAGCCTAGCAAGCCCCTCCCTCAGCCCTTCTCTTCTTCTCCACCAACATTGGAGCATGTGATCACCTTTTCTGTTCAGGACTCAAGCCATGTGGCCCTGTCCAACAATAAACCATCTTTCCAAGCAGCCTCCATGTCTCCAGTGTCTTTTCCCCCACTTGGAGCCAAACCCAGAAGGACATTTCTTTCATCATTAGGAAGGCAAATCTGTATAATAATCCAATATACATGAAAGTGTAGCAGGGGTGGGTTTCTCGCCCCGTTCCGGTTCGGTTGGAACGGGGCTGGCGGTGTCCTCGTGCACGCGCGCAGTGCACGCATGCGTACTAGTGCCTGTGCGATGCTCCAGCTGCTCCTGGAGGATCGCGCAGACACTGTATGCGTTCTGTGCATGCGTGGAAGTGCAGAACTCGTCAAAACCGGGTAAGAAAGGCAGGCGGGCAGGTGGATTCTTCGGCATTCCCGGAAGTTACTTACTTCCGGGTTCGCTGACCAACCGGTTCGCGGGGACCGCCGCAAACCGCCTGAAACCCACCCTTGAAGTGTAGGAACAACCCCTATTTCAGGTGAAAGGGCTAAGGCCAGCCTTCTCTAACCCATACTTCCAAATGTTTCATGTCAATTCTCATCAGCACCAACGAATGCAGCAATATTAATAGATTATGGCCATTGTGGCACAAAATATTAGAAGGTCAATGCTGTGCGATCCTCTTGGCTATTCCATTGCAGCCCCAGGGAAGTGCTTTTAATTTTAAACAAGGAAGCCCTGTGTTTTAATCCCATTTTCTTCCCCATTTTCGTCTCCCTCTGGAGCAGGTTTCAGTGGAGAGATTCAGCCAGTTCGCACCGGTTCGGACAAACTGGTTGTTAAATTGCTGGCTGGCCTCATCCCTTCCTGTCCCACCCCTTTCAGGAGTCCCTTCCCCATGGCCCAATTTTGCTCCCAGGGAGCGCAGAAGGCCGAATGCTGCCTTCACACCCCCTGGCCATGCCCAGCATGACTATACCCACCCAGCCGCTCATTAGGGCAGAGAACCAGCTGTTAAATGATTTTAATCCCACCACTGGCAGCTTTGTCTCAATTCCTTCCCCCAGGTGACCATAGCTCTTTATTTCCTAGACAGGATTCTTTTATCCTACATCATTTACTTTGCTGTGCTTTGAATAGCCATTCCTAATAAAGAAGCTGAATTTCTCTTGCAGTTTCTGGGAATAGTTGACTTATAAGTGGCACTGGTTTTACCACTTAGCTCTTCCCTGTGCAACATGAGGAAATAAAAGAGGGAAACCAAGCCTTCCCCCCCTTTTTTTTTTTCAAAAAGGAGGGTGACAGATTTAACCTCTCTTTGCCCAAATGGAAAATAATGAGGGCATGTTATTGCTCCTAGCAAATTCACTTATTATTTTGATTTTTAAGGAATCCATGTATTATATTTCTATATTAAGAACTGGAATCCACCTTCTAGTGCTGTGATGCTCTTTTTCCACATCAAAGCCATATGCACATCCAGGGGCATTGCAACCCAGTATACAAATTGTGTGCTGCACAGGGGTGTTATGTGGAAGGGCCCAGGTTTAAAACAATGACCGAGTGCGCATGCACCCAATTGGAACATTGTTTTTCAAAAAATATTTTTATTGATGGGCTGTGTGTGACAGGAATATTTCAAAAATATTTGGGGTGGATGCTAAGTGGAAATTCTGCGGAAAGTCTTGGTTGTATGCCAGCAGTGCCTGTAAGTGTATCACTTCTCTAGAATATAGCAGGAAATCTGTTTATTTGTTCCTATTTATCTACTGCTTCAAACCAGAGAGCTTCCGAGCAGAATTCAGAGCCTGGTAATAAGATAATATAAGAATAGTAACAGAGGTGGGTTCCTACCAGTTCGCACCAGTTTGTTAGAACCGGTTTGTCAAATCTACCGAACCGGTTAGAAGAGGTTCCATCAGTGGACCCGGAAAGCAGGCCACACCTACAGAAGAGGTTCCGAAATTTTTTGAAACCCACCACTGTTTTAATTCCATATCTTGCTTTACCATTGCTTCTAACCACTAACTTCTGAATAGCTACTTGTACCTACCTAAGTACTGAACCTAATTCATATATTCCTGTTTTTTGGAACTGAGAACTAAATTTCAGAAAAAGGAAAGCTGTATTGCTCTGGGAATCTACCTATGACATTCATTCTAGAACTAAGTTCTTGGATGAAAGACTATATCTTTCCTGTTTGTTTATATCTTTCCTGTTTCTCATCCTTCCTGAAAAGACTGTACATTGTTGGTTGAAAGCAGAGGTCCTTTTTGTTACCTGTAGTCCTCAGCTTACAACCACAATTGAGTCCAATATTGTTTTATTTCTTTTGCAGTTAGTATTATTTATTTTTGTACTTGTAGTTCATCCATTGGAGCAAAGAATTCAGTGATACCGTCTTGGCCACTCCCACCCAGTCACATGACTGCCAAGCCACTCCCACCCAGTCACATGGCTGGCAAACCACTCCCACAAAGCAGGCCACACCCACAGAGTAGGTTCCAAAACATTTTGAAACCCACCACTGAATAGTAACTACAAAAATAATAATATGGCTTTTCCGGCAGGCCTGGGGCTGTTGACCTCTTGATTGAGGTCCAGCCCCCCTTTGATTGGGTGTATGTTGTGCTTCTTCTTAACTTTGTTGTGTCTTATTGTTTTAATTCTTTTTTAATATTTTTCATTTCCGTAAGCCGCCCGGAGTCCTTCGGGATTGGGCAGCCTAGAAATTCAATAAATGAAATGAATGAAATATAATAAAATGAATATTGACACCTGTAAGTTCACAATGCATTCCTGAAAACTTTCTCAATGAATATACCGGTACTTACAACTTATAACCATTGGTTTAGTGGGGGAAATAAATGACTTACAAATGAAGTTGGTCCTCGCATTTATGACCATTGCAGCATCCCCACAGTCACATGCTCAAAATCTGGTTGCTTGACAATTAGCATGTATTTATGATAGCTGCAGGGTCCTGGAGTTATGTGATTGTCCTTTTTGTGACCTTCCCCGCTGGCTTCTGACAAGCCCCCCCCCAAAAGCTGGATTTGTTTAATAACCACAATTCACTTAACTACAGTGATTTTGCTTCAACAACCATGGCAAAAAAAGGTTGTAAAATTGGACATGACTCATTTAAAAACTATCCTGCCAGCAATAAAAATTCTGCTCCCAACTGAGGTTGTAATCGGATCCCTGATTTGTGGGAAGAGCGTTCCAGATAATTGCTGTGGCAGACAATGAACCTCTTTCACAAAGCTGTTGTAACTGTGCTGTATCTTTAACACCAACCTCATCTTTAGATCATGCCAAAGATATTATCTTCAAACTGTATAGAGCAGGTTTTCCCAACTTGGATGAGACAACAATTCTTGCCATCATAACTTGAAATTCTCCACTCAGGAATTTACCAGGAATAACAGAATGACAGGGACCATCTAGTCCCACCCCCTGCTCAAACAGGAGACCCTATATATTCCTCACAAGTGGCTGTCCAGTCTCTTCTTAAAAGCTTTCAGTCATGGAACAGCCACAAATTTCTCCTTAGTTCTATGTTGGTTCTCTCTTTGATTAGCTTCCATTCATTGTTTCTTGTCTTGCCTTCAGGTGGTTTGAAGAATAGGTTGACACCTTCTTCTTTGTGGTAGCCCCTTTGATAATGGAACACTGCTATCATGTCAGCCCTAGTCATTTTTTTCATAAGAATAGACCAACCAAATTTCTCCAACCATTTTTCATATGTTTTAGCCGGCGGCTTCCTAATAATCTTTGTTGTTCTTTTCTGCATTGTTTCCAGAGTCTCTACATCTTTTTTATAATGTGACCAAAACTGGAGGAGGGATTCTAAATGTGGTCTTACTAAGGCTTTGTTAATGTAACCTAGGATTGAATTGTTTTTTTGGCTCCTGCTGGACACTGCTGGCTCATATTTAAGTGATTATCCACTAAGATTGCAAGATGCCTCTCACAGTTACTGCCAATGAGCCAGGTTTCATCTAACCTGTACCTGTACATTTGTCTTGCCTAAGTGTAAAACCTTATGTTTCTCTACAATGAATTTCATTTTGTTGTATAGGGCCCAGTGTTCAAGTCTGTCGAGATCCATCTGGATCTTGAGCTAATCATCTAGGGTGTTAGCTATTCTTGCTAGTTTAGTGTCATCAGAAAATTTGATGAGTTCCCCCTTCTGTTCTTTTGCTGCCTTTTTAGGGAAAAAGGTATTTCAAGGAGCAAGGAAAGGAGGGATGGGAGGGAGGATTTATTCCATTCTTATCTTGGGGTAGGGGAAAAACTAGAAGTAAACTACTACTTCAGAACTGATAAGCTGCTGGTAGCAACTAGGGTCACTTGTTGGTAGTAACCAGGCATAGAAAATGCTATTTCTTTGCTGCCATCTAATGGTTCCCTGGATCTGTGCAGCCCACATTTAACTATGTAAGCTGTTGCTAGATTCACTGCAACAAATCAGGTATATTTACCCTCTTGCATTTGAAGATGGTGAAGTCTGCAGGCTCTGGGACCAAACTTCAGCTGGGAGGAGCTTCTACTCAAAGAAGGAGCCAACACAGATATGATGGGGGAGAAAAACAAGTGTGTTGCAATTATGAAAATAAAAGGTCAGCATGAAAACTTCCTCTTAATGTTACAAGAATTATTACACTTGGTAAAATGTTATTGATACAGGCTGAATCTCTTCTCCTCCCACTCCTATATGCCTATTCAACATTATACTGTTCGCTTTTTTGTAATTTTCTGGGGAAAAGGATCAAGCAGCACTTTTCTTCCCCAAAATACACAACATGGACAATATTCAAAATGCCGAGGTAAATGTATGTCACTGTCAGACAGTTCATCAAGAGGCTAAATTTCTGTTAGTTGACAAATTCTAAGCAACTCAGGAATCTAAAACCTTTCCTGAGGTTCCTGTAAAACCTATTTAAGGGCTGGTGGATTTCTGCCAATGGCAGAGAGGAAGCTTCTGGATGGAAAGTTCAGAAAATACAGTGTAAAATGGGACAGTGGCTTTATCTTTGTATCGTTAATGGAATTCTTCTCTCTGGAAGGAAAAGATGGCAGAAGCAATGGGAAAATACAGAATGGATTTCACATGGAGGACAATGACATTTTGATGCTTTGTAAAACGTTATGAATGAGGCGGAATGATGGTATAATCGAGGCCTCCTGTGGAAGCCCTGAGTTATGGGGAATCTAAAGATCAGCCAGATTAATTACAGCAGAATTTGGGGTTGATCAGAGTTGAAGTTGCGTCATGTGCGGAATCCTTCTCTTGGTGGATTATTTCCTGTTACTGCATTTTGGAATATTGATGATCTTACATACCGTGCATTCACTGTTTTTCAGTGGATACACACACACACATCAGAATTCCCTTCCAATATCCCGGAACACTGTCCATTGTCCCTGGCCAGGATTTGCCCTGCTCCTTGCTTACAGAGGCTTCCCAAAAGAGAGAGTTTAAAACCTTAGGATGTCCCACCTACCAGGGTGGAGTCACCCACAGTCTTGGGACTTCCCCTGTTGCTCATTTAAAAGCCTTTCTCATGCTTCTTCCTGGAGTCAAAACCCACGATGGAGACCCTGGGCCGGAAGAGTTTGCAGTTCCTCGTGATCGTATGCTGGTTTTTCGTGAGCCTGGAATCCCCTGCAGGTAAAAAGGGAAGAGGGAAGAGGTGTCAGGGAAAGGTTTTTATGCATGCACCTGTCCCTTTAACCCCACAGTAAGAAATTAAGCCCCTTACCCTATTCGTTTCCATCCTTGGGGAAAAAGCTTTATATCTATGTACCACCAACTAAGAGATGCGCAGGAATAAATCCAAGTTTTAAAAAGTGGCAGTCTCAGTGACACTTTGTACTGGTTACTAGTTCCCCGTTGCCACAGCAGAACAGGTGTACTTTGGATTAGTTCCACTGAAGGCACTTCAGCCAGGGTTTTCCCCTGTTCAGTTTCTGCCTGACATGCACCTGTTAAACAGAGGGGAAAAGAAAGAAAAGGAAAGAAAAGAGAGGGGGAAAAAAGAGAAAGATTTATGGGAGTCCTTGGTGCTTGATGTTCTCTGAGCGTGGTTGTTGTCTTGTAAGACAGTTCATTACCAAACTAGGCAACATCATCAGTGCTAAAGCTGTTGTGTTGCTGTTAACTAGTTTGGGTAATGAAACATCTGCAAGAAAACCACCAAGCTCAGAGAGGACCAAGGACCCATTATTTCAACCCTGAGCGACAAATAGTCTCCTTTAAAGATTGTGTATTTATTTATGTCCCACCTTTCTTATGTTTATAAATAATGCAGCAAACCTACGAAATATTCCTCCCTCGTCTCATTTTCTCCACAACTATAACCACTCTGTGAGGCAGACTGGGCTGAAAGTGATTGTCCCAAAGTCACCAAGCCAGCTTTTATGGCTAAAGCAGGACTGGAACTCATGGTCTCCTGGTTTCTAGCTTGATGCTTTAACCCAGTGTTTCTCAACCTTAGCAACTTGAAGATGTCCGGACTTCAACTCCCAGAATTCCCCAGCCAGCGAATGCTGGCTGGGGAATTCTGGGAATTGAAGTCCGGACATCTTCAAGTTGCCAAGGTTGAGAAACACTGCTTTAACCACTAAACCAAACCGGCTCTCTATTCTACTCCATTCAAAGTATAATGCTTTTTTAGAAAGTAACTTAAACCTGCAGAAATGAAACTTCGGCTGTAAACTATAGTGAAAAATATTTCCATGGAACTTGAGATATCACCTCCAATTTGCTTCCCACGGAGATACTGATTCTTTTTAAGGCTCCTGTTAAGAAATTGGATTAGCACCTGGTTTCAGGTGAGACGCTGCCCAAGCAAAATTGATGCAAAATCTCTTTAGAATAGCAATAGCAATAGCAATAGCAGTTAGACTTATATACCGCTTCATAGGGCTTTCAGCCCTCTCTAAGCGGTTTACAGAGTCAGCATATTGCCCCCAACAACAATCCGGGTCCTGATAGAAGTCCTGATAGAAGTCCTGATAGTTATTTAAATATCTATTTTTGGTGTTAAAAAAAATCTATAAAACAATCATAATAGTTCTTTTATACTGCTGTATCTGCTCAGGCACCGAAACTGAAACAATAAGACAAATTATTCAAATTATTCTGAAATATCTAGAATTGTAGCCAAACTTTGTAATATAGCAATGGCAGTTAGATTTTCTGAACTTGATCAATTGCCCAAGGATGCTTAGCTCAGCCATAAATAATTTTTTAACAAGCGCACATGTTATGCACTTTTTTTTTGCTTTTTAAAATTTTGTGTGCATTTGGTCCCTGATCATGTATTTTATGATCAGATATTTTATTAACTATATTTTAATAAGCTAAGCAAATAAACACACATGGAAAAGAGTTTAGAGAACATTAAGAAAGGCTTCTGTGTGAATGGAAATCTTCCAATATAATCTTATTTTTTAATATCATTTTTATTAAAAGAGTTTGGAAAAGGGAGGTTAACAACTAATAGAAACTAATATAAAGTAAGAACAAGAAAAGAAAAAGAAATAAAAGAGAAAGCTAAAAAGTGTAAGAAGGGGGAGGAAATAAAATAAAAATAAAAAAGGAAAAGACACGAAGTGTCTGATTTTGTAGCAGTTATAAATACAATCCTTACCACTTTCTATAGAGGGACGTTTGAAAGCATTGTATTGTATTGTATTTCTGGTTGGTTGGGAAACATTACTGCTTTGGATAGGAAGGCTTTGCAGAAAGTGGTGAGGGGGGCAGAAAAGATTATTGGAAATTCACTTCTTTCTATCAGGACATGGCATATAAGCACTGCTTGACCATAGTGTTGTCCGTAGGTTGTCAGGGACTGTATACATCCTGTCTATGATCAGTTTTCATTGTTGCCTTAGTGATATCCGAAGCAGAACAACTAGATTCTGTAACAGCTTTTTTCCCATATAGAATGGAATAATACTATTAATTATTAATAATACTTTTTCTGCCTCCATATGTCAATCACCTCTAAATTGTCCATCAAATAATAATAAAAAAACTTTTGAAAACTTAAAACCTAGAGTAAACTTAATATTTTTCTCATATCAATCATACATATTTTTCTCAGAATTTCTGTCCAGTTGTGGGAAATTGCTCCACTCCAATTCCCCATCAAACATTTATATAATGTAAGATTGAACTGTAGGATTTCATGTCAATTGGAAAAGGGTCTCTAGTCAGTTTAACATCAGCTAATATAATTGGTAGAGGTCTGGCAAGTCACTCTGCTGTGCTCTCAAAATTTATCTATTTTAAAGGTTAGTTAAAGGTTAGTTAATCTAATTATATACTGGGCAATTTTATTATTTATTATTCCTTGGTTTTAAGTATATGAGGAGTGGTGAGATGGCTCAGTGGTTAAAATGCTGGGCTTGTCGGCTGGAAAGCCAGCCGCCTGGGTTTGAGTGCCATGTGACAGGGTGAATTCCGTTAATTGCCACACTTCCTGCTCACCAAGTTGTTTGAAAGCAAGCAAATGCGAGTAGATAAATAGGTACCACTTTGGTGGGGAGAATGACAGCAGAAATCTCTTTGGAGACCACTGGCTCATGACCTTGAAATGGAGATAAGTTCCACCCCCTACAGTCGGCAATGACTAGCGTAGAGTAACATCTACCGACTCCTTTCTTTTCCTTTCCTGATTGAGAGGCACATGACACAGATTTTGTAAATTGCTAACTAACATAGTTACTATGTATTTTAATTTGATTTATTTTCTCTCTTTTAAAATGGTTTGTCTGCTTTTAACATTTCTAAACCATTAAACAGGCTGGAGACCAGCTCCAGATAAGAAAAAGTTTGTTAGTACAAATTGGGATCTGGTTTATCTCTTTTGTGAACTCCAAACAACCTTTCTTGAGGACTGTCAGACCTCATTTTAATGAACGTGTGTTCATTATATTTTGGGATGTAAATATGTAACATATTTGACTACATCATGGGTGTCAAACTTGCCATGTCATGTTGCCATCATGTGACATTTTTCCATTTGCACAGTTGGGATGGGTGTGGCCTGTGTGACTCATCTGGCCTGCGGGCCGCCAGTTTGACACTCCTGGACTACATGTAACTGATTTCCTATGCAAAGGGGAAGTTACTTTTATCCTATCCGATCAACTTTCCTCTTCCATTTCCTTTGTTGTATTAATTATAAAAAGGAATGTAACATGGGGCTGGAGGTTCTCCATTTTCATAGGGAGATCCCATTTTAACAGGGAACCCTAATAAACTGCTTTTAAATGATCTTCCAACTCGGTTGCTTATTGGGAAGGTAAGCCAAGGCAGAGCCTAGGGCCAGATTTGGTTATCAATTTGGAGCCAACAGAAATTACTCCTGGAAATAAATAGTTCAATACACAGTGAAGTTCTTAGGAATATGTACTGTATTTTTTTTATTGCAGTTTTGCCGTATAGCTTTCCAGTTAACAAATCAAAAGTAGTTATTGTAAGGATATCATAATGATAAAGAGAACAATCCAAACCCATGAAATCAATCTGTTACTAGAACATTATTTGTACCATAGCAGAAAGTCCAACTAACAGGAACTAAAAAGATGAGTGGGTGTGTTGTGTTGATAATGAATTATAAACTTCTGAGAATATAAAAAACGGGTTTAAAAGTGTAAACTTCCTGCTTTTGATTCAAAAACATATTTTTTTCCCCATGCTGCTTTTTTTACTGAATGCAAGCTCTCCTCTTCATTGTCTGCGTTATCAGGCAACTGTCAACCACATAGAATTGGGATTTATAAATTGCACTCTGGAGCTAGCTTCCATAAATCCCACCTTGAGGTCTTTTACCATCAGAAATAAAATAAAGCATGATGACATTTTTATGTTTACTACAGCAGAAGGTTTCATAGATCAATGTCCACTTCCTTAGGCACATGAAATGTTAGCCTTGCTCAGCTGGCAAGGAGAAGGGGAACAATAGATGCATTGTAGAGACATGTAAAAAGTGTAGTTGGTAAGCATTCATTAAAATTGAAACATCATCACTATCAAATGACTGATCACTGAAGGAATGAGATCAACTATGATTCTGCTAAGAAGACCCTAATCTGACTCAAGCAGGTGGAGAAGGATAGATAGAGGACAAGAGAAATCCTGGTCCATTTAAAAAGAAAGACCCAAATGGAATAATTTGGGGTGATTGAATCTAGCCAAATCCCCCAAAGTACTCAGGGGTGCTGCTCTCTTAGTATCTTGTGGGAAATTTTAAAAAGTGACCAGCAATTCAAGGTGATGGTGGTAATTGGAGGGTAGGGAGCAGTAATGGTAGACCTTCTCTACGGAAGTTGCTCTGGGACCCCCCCTTCCAGCTCCTTTTTTTGTTTGGAAAACAGAACTGCTTCTTCCCTGGGGCCTTCTGGTACCCCACGCCACGGGGCAGTTTTTCTGCCCTTAGGTCAGCTTGTAAGATCCCATCCCATCTCCAGAATAGATTGAAAATTCAATAGCCAATCAAGCTGGCTCCCAAATGAGAAGGTTTTTTTAAAAAATATCATCTAATGCAACTGTGTGTATTGAATTTACTCCTTCATTCATTCATAACAAACCTGATTTTTCAGTTTGATGAAACACAATGTGAGGCCTTGAGTTGTTCTCCACATTCATAATCTGGATGTCTATGGAGAGCAAGATCCAATCTGGGTTAGTCAACAGGACCAGAGGTTTAATCTTCTGAGCTTTCAGACTTGTGCTGAAGCCCTGAGAGAGAAGTTCCCTGAGAAGGATAAACTATAGCATGAGTCCAAAAACTCGGAAGAGAAAACTTTGACTAATCCAGATTAGATCCTGCAACATTATTGTTGGACACGTATCTTTGCCTTCCTTCGCCTATGGCAGTGGTTCCCAAACTTGGCAACTTTAAGACTTGTAGAGAGCTGGCTGGAGAATTCTGGGAGTTGAAGTCCACAAGTCTTAAAGTTGCCAAGTTTGGGAACCACTGGCCTTTGGAGAGCATTCAGAAGGGACTTGTTCCTTTTCAATTTTTTATATGCCCATTTTATTTGTGTCCTAGGTAAATGGCTTTTTTAGAAATGCAGATATATGAGCAAAACTGCCATTATTGATTTTGAATACCTATCCGACTAAGGGACTAATTGCTATTATGGACAAATAAATGCTCATGTTGAGTATAGTTATGGAAGTCAGAAAATGGAAACGAAACAATCACTTTAAGAAACAAGCATCTTCTTCTCCTCAGCTTTCTGATTTTTATTTTGCTGCCTTTTTCTTGGCTCTTCCTCTGGACCGTTCTGGTGTGGATAAAAATGTTGATCTATGGGAAGTAGCTCTCTGATCTCAAAGCTAAACTGGACTTCCTTTTTCAGAGGCTGAAAATGTTCTATGCTACAAAACTTTTGATGAAATCTCAGGGACTTGCAATAACTTATTGGGAGATGAAGTTGCCCAGGAAGACTGCTGTCTAAACCATGAATATGGTTTCCAGTCGACTGAGCAAGGGCCCTGCCAGTCCTGCCGGTAAGTGAAACGCCAACAGTTCTAATTAACTGCATATTTGTCATATGCTGCACCAGTGGTCCTAAGCCTACTTTCCTCGAACCCTCCAAATATTGCCCATTGGTGGAGTGCTGGGCATCTTCCCTTAGGGTTGCTTATCCCATCTCCCCTATAGGAAGAGAGGCTATATAGGGTAGCCATATGCAATATGCATACAGCAACATGCCGTTCTCGTCTGCAATCCCTGCTATCTCCAAGCAGGGCTAAATAAGTTACTGCCCAAACATTCAAAAGCTCCTGTTGGTCAGTGACACCACATGCCCCATTGACAGAAGTGTTTAATTTATGCCCAAGCTTCCTGTTTATACTTGACCCACCACTAAGGTCAACTTATTTAAGAGCTCTGGTGATGCAGGGATTAGAATGCAGTATTGTAGGCTAACTCTATCTACGGTCTACAGTTCGATCTTGATGGAGCTCAAGGTTGACTCAGCCTTCCATCTTTCCAAGGTTGGTATAATGAGGACCCAGATTGTAGGGGGCAATACGCTGACAATGTAAACCACCTAGAGTATGCTGTAAAGCACTATGGACTGGTACATAAGTCCAAGTGCTATTGCTATTATTTCAATAAAAATGAGTATAAAACATAAGAGCATTGATGCAGTTAGAATCAAAACCTAAATTAAAACCAGTTATTAAAATTAATTAAATTGGTTAATTTAAACATTGATCTGTGTCCATGAATTATACTAAGCCAGGGTTTTTAAACAATGGTTTATTGAAGCCACTATGAGCCACAGGTAGTTCCATCCGCCGGTCAATGTCGACTGGCAACCACGCGGAGGAGAGCCTTCTCGGTGGCAGCTCCGACCCTATGGAACGATCTCCTCGTGGAGATTCGTACCCTCACCACCCTCCAGACCTTCCGCACAGCCCTTAAAAACTGGCTATCCCGTCAGGCCTGGGGCTAAAGATTGCAACCCGCCCGAATGGTATGAATGTTGTGTTTTAATGATGTATTGTTCTATATGTTAAAAGTTTGTTTCCCCCCCCCCCTTTTTAAGTTGTAAGCCACCCTGAGTCCCCCCAGGGAAAAGGGCGGCATATAAATAAACTTAAATACAAATACAAATAGCTGTAAAACCAGGGTGTATAAGACAGTTTTCTACATTTCGATAGATGTATTTTTGTACTTATAACTTCTGGATTTTTTTCCCCATTCTCTCTGCCTGTTGTTTTATCTAGCACTGGATTTGGTTAAGTAACCAGTGCATAGCGTTCTCTATATCTGAGCATAAACCAGAGGTGGGTTTCTCCTGGTTCAGCCTGGGTCAGCAGAAACCGGTAGTAGCAGTGGTGGGAGGCTCTGCCCACCCGCCCGTACGCTTCTGTGCATGTGCGGAAGCGTAGCACGGGAGAGCACATGGGAGTGCACCTGAACCGGTAGTAAAAAAATTGATAACTCACCATCTAGAGAAACAAAACATTCTGTTTTAATTTCAGATTATTCCTTCTAAAGAAATGTAACAGCATATTTAAGCTAAATGTTCTTGTTCATTGAATTAACACTCCGGCAATCAGCTCCCCCCCCCTCCCCTCCCCTTGTTCTTTGTGGAATTATGGAACCCAGATATGAACATACTCTTACATACAATTCCTAGTCAAATTACAGAACATGTCATGATAATCAAAAACATGGACAACTTTTGGGCAGATTAATAATGGTTAAGTCTGCCATGAGTGGAAGCTTGCTCATATCTTGCTCTCCTTGGCGGCATCTGGATGGCAGCTACTGGATGTCATCATGCGTCAAAAGCGTGTGCATGCACACCCATAATGAAATGTGCACATGACCCACTGAGTGCCCCGCCCTTTGCGCATGTGTGCACATCTTCTGCATGCGCCCCATGCATGTGTAGCAGAGACCCAAAAACCAGCTGGCTGGTGGGAGGCACATGTGCATGCATGGTGGAGCTGAGCTGGGGTGACAGCTCGCGCGCCCGCAGAGAGGGCTCTGCATGCCACCTGTGGCACATGTGCCATAGGTTCACCATCACGGCACTATGGGATCAAAACACTGGGGAAAGATGGACCGTTCCTCTAACCGAAGATGGTTCTTGTTAGCTTGTCTTTGGATCCCACTACTGAAGCTCCTTAAGTATTTCCTTTGTTGTTGGGAAACAGATGCTGGGCTCAATGGACCCTTGATCTGATCTAATGGAATCCTTCATGGTTGGATTTTACATTATGGGGAAACTCTAATCCAAGTTATCTTTGCTCTGCTTTTCCTTTAGCGAAGCTAAGTGGAGTCAATGGACCTCATGGAGCGCATGCTCTGTCTCCTGCACTGAAGGTGTCCAGCGGCGCCGTCGCGTATGTTATGGCTTACCTTCAGAGCCGATGGAATGTCCAAGTGGTAGACGTGAGCGGGAAATGAAGTCTTGCCTTTTGAAAGAATGTTGCCCTAGTAAGCATTTTTCTCTCCTCTTGATCTTTGCTTAAGTACGAAGCTAGAAATGTGCTAGGGTCATTTCTTAATCCTTGCATCACCTTGAATTTTGAGATTTTGTAGTCTTCTGAAGCAGGATTCTAAGTGAGCTGGAAGTGTTACCTGTCCTGCCCACCCACCCACCCCGCCATTTTAAGTGATATTTTGAGAATTTCCCCCTCCAAAGCACCACCTGAATACTTATTCATTTATGCTATCTTGCTTTTCCTCATTAAAAAAAAAACAACAGAAGTTGTGGGGGAGATGTGTTTGTGACATCACAAGTGTTAGTTTGTTAGTTTGTCAGCACCAATCGCGATCAGCTTTTAATGCCATGTTCCAGAATGTTTCCTTTTTCTTTTTTGTAGAGTGTACCCTGGAGAGAAAAAGGTACATGTGAGTTGGACTTCATGAGCATCCTTCCAAATTTAGGCACTACAGGGTTTTTGGTCTCTCGCCCACTTCAGTGGCGATGACATCCTATCTGCCTAAAATTAGATTCTCGCAGTAGCTGCAATTTTACACCCATGTATCTGGCAGCAAGTCCTACTGAGCAAAACGCAAGCTCATTTCTGAGTAACTGGACTAGACACAGTCGGGCTTAGCTTCAGGCAGAGCAACAGCTCATTTATTTGAAATACAGGTGATCCTCAGTATAAGGATGGAAATTGCAACTGACAATGCGTTGCCAAGCAAAGTGGTTGTGAAGCATAACATCAGGTGACCATGCCAAAATTACAGTGGTCATTGAGGCAGTTTTGGTTGCCATCGTTAAATGAATTCCACCTAGTCATTAGGCGTGACATCATGTAATTGCCGTTTTTGACTTCCTGCCAGCTTCCCCATTGATTTTTGCTTTGCTTGTGGGAAGCTGGCAGCGAAGGTCACAAATGGCAATCACTTGACTGCTGGGATGTTGCAACTAGTTGAAGTTATAAACTGGCTGCAAGCACTAGAACCATGATCTTCTGACTAGGGGGGGGGTCACTGTGGTGGTTGCATCTATGAGAACTGGTTGTAAGTCGAGTGGTTGTTAAATAAGGACTACCTGTATTAGCTTAGAACATTTTAGTTATATCCATAAATAACAATAGCACTTAGACTTACATGCAGGGGTGGGCTTCAACCGGTCCACGGTGGTCCGCGCGGACCGGTTGCTCGGTGAACCCGGAAGTAAGTAACTTCCGGAAACGCGAAGGGCCCACCCACCCTCGTTCCTTACCAGTCTTTAAAGGCTTCTGCGCTTCCACGCAGGCGCATGGCACATACAGCACCTGTGCGATTCTCCGTGAGCAGCTGGAGCATTGCGCAGGCGCTAAGATGCATGCGTGAACTGCGCACGTGTACGAGGACGCTGCCGGCCCCGTTCCAACCGTACCGGTTGGAACGGGATTAGCAACCCACCACTGCTTACATATCACCCCCCTAGTGCTTTACAGCACTCTCTGGGCAACTACATCAACATATTGCCCCCAGCCAGTGGCGGATTAAGACTTACTAGTGCTCTAAGCACTGACAAATCTTAGTGCCCCCCTTCTTTGTACATACTGTACAAACCTTCACTGTTTTTTCTTTCTTTCTCAACTTTCTCAACCCGTTGGACCTTGTGCCCTAAGCACATGCTTAGTTTGCTTAATGGTTAATACACCACCCAGCAATCTGGGTCTTCATTTTACTGATCTTGGAAGTATGGAAGACTGAATCAACCTTGAGCCCAGTCAGGATTGAACTCCAGTCAATGGGCAGAGTTAACCTGCAATACTGCATTCTAACCACTGCACCTCTAGGGCTCCCAAAGAGACAGTCAATGTCTGAGGCACCTACTTTGGGAGAGTATGTAGGTAATGTGGATAATACTGGCTTTGAAAGAATTTCTATAGTTTATGAAATAAGGTTATTAATGAACTAGAACGAAGAAAAACACCACAAGCATCCTCATTCTTCATGTCTTCAGGAATTATTTTGATGGGCAGAAAAACATCAGACAAGTATAGGATTGGGGTGGAAGAGATAGCAGGCTAAATTGCTTCTAAAGAGAGTTACAATAGACATTTGAAAGCAGGCAAACAACCTTTTTGTTTTTCCAATTTTTCTATTTTTTCCTTTAATGACTGTAATCAGAAAGTATAAAGACAGATTTCTTTGATGAATTGCACAGGATGTCGGTGATTCTGTGTGGAACAATGATCCCATGTTTCTGCATTTTTTTTGACACAGCTCCAGAAAATGATGGTTAATAAGACCACAAATTACCGTTTCCTATGTTATAATTTGTTTTGATACTTTCCCTTTCTTGTGTGTGTATGTTTTTTGGAATTCCCCCTTCCGCTCACCAAGGAAATGGGACTTTGCAATTTAGTAATTCCTCTGGTTGGATGTGGATTGCTTTATATTATGTCCAAGCAGGGCTGATGAGTCTCCACTTGCCTCAACCTTGATGTCAGCTGTTCTTTCCTTGCAGTGATGGGTGGATGGTCAGAATGGAGTGCCTGGAAACCTTGCTCAGTGACCTGTGGAACTGGAACCCAGTTGAGGGAACGAACTTGCACCAATCCAACCCCTTCCTGTGGAGGCACTTGCACGGGAGTCAACCAAGAAACCAAGCCATGCGATACCAGGCAGATTTGCCCAAGTAAGTTGAGATAGATAGAGAGGCAGTTTGGTGTAGTAGTTAAGGCATACGTTGGAAACTGGAAGACTGTAGGTTCTAGGCCTGCCTTAGTTCCAAAGCCATCTAGGTCAGGGGCACTGTTCCCTCTAAGGTGCGCGCCTGCGCGGCCGCGCACGTCGCTAGAAACCTCCGCGCAG
Organism: Thamnophis sirtalis; assembly: GCF_051295495.1. Classification (NCBI taxonomy): domain Eukaryota; kingdom Metazoa; phylum Chordata; class Lepidosauria; order Squamata; family Natricidae; genus Thamnophis; species Thamnophis sirtalis. Next base: position 165,690,537 of record NW_028261383.1, read on the forward strand.
AGATTTCTAACTGCCGCGCAGAGCTTTCTACCAAAGCAAACGTGGGGAAGTCCTTTGCAGGTGGCTAGAACTGGCCGCCTGCAAAGGACCTCCCCAGACTTGTTTTGATGAGCCGCCCGTGGCAGTGGTGCCTCTCTCTCCACGCGGAGCACCTGAGCTGGCCCCCGCGTTATCCCTCCCCCTTCCTCCTCTGCCGTGCTTTTGAGGCCGCGGGAGCTAGTAGGAAAGCGGCGGAGGTGGAGGCGATGGCAGGGATAACCCAGAGCCCAGCTGAGGTGCTCCGAGCAAAGGGGGAGGCACCACCGCCGCTGCTTTGCTGGTGAAGGAGAAGGAGCAAGAGGACTGGCGGCTTTGAAATGGTCCCGCCGGCTGCAGATTTGATTCAGCGTAAGCAGGGGCCGAACACATGCTGAGCCGACTTTGCGCAGTGAGGCGGAGTAATTCAACCCCCCCCAAAGAACACGTGTGTGTGTGTGTGTGTGTGTGTGTGTGTGTGTGAGAGAGAGAGAGAGAGAGAGAGAGAGAGAGAGAGAGAGTTGGATCAAAATTGGTGGCCAAAGGAGTGGAAGGAAGGAAGGAAGGAAGCCCTGCCCCCTGTGAAAAAAACTGAAGATGGAGCAGTGAATGAATAAGCCATAAAAGCAACAAACAGTTAATGCGTAAGTAAGCTGAGGAGGAAGTTCTCAACTAAGGAAGCAATATTAGAAAGAAATATAAAAAGCTCAATATGCCAAAACACTTATTTTAGTCTTCATTTAATTACTTGTATTGTAGTCTGATGTAACATCTTTTTAAAGTTAACGTTAGTTAGAAAAGATAGGGTACAAAACTTAAATAATAAAAAAAATTCTACATTCATTTTGAAAAATAAATGCAATACTTGATTAATTTCATATCTTTATTTAAAATAGTTTTGGCATGGCATATCATTTTATTGACTCAGTTGGAAATGATGTGGATGTTGTATCTGATTCTGAGGCATATATATTCTTAAGTAACATAACATATAGCATATTGTCCAAACTTCCTAGACTATTTAATTGATCTTATTACTTTAAAGGGGGAGAGTTTCATGATAAATTATTTTATTACATTTATGTTGTATTTATATATTATATTTATTACATTTATATTCCACATTATATATTTGTATTGTTATTTTAGTGTTTATTGTCAATTTTGATAGATATATTGATATATCAATACTGATTTTAATCATACTAAATAACAATTACTGCTATTATTTATCAGCATTAAATATTTACATTTTTAATATCGAGTTAGTCATATTTTAGAATAATAGGATTATCTTTTAATAGGATAATTGGCAAAATCTAATTCAAATGTGATGGGTTGCATTCCAAAGGAATGTGAGAGGACAGGTTGCCTGCAAAATGCCAGGACCCAGGACCTGTTGGTGCCATGTCTCTCTCTAGCCAGTCTAATGATCTAAAAGCTGAGCAGAAGTCTTTTTTTTTTCAGGGTGAGCGGAAAAGTATAGTGTTTGAGTAGCACATTTTCATGCCTGGCATTCATCAGGCTGAAACCTCGCTCACAATTGGTGCTTGGCGCTTGGAATGTTGCGCAAATGTCCAGCAGACGAGACAGAAGTTCAAACTGTTGCTCTCTTAGGTGCTCAGGCATGAAACTGTGCCGCTCAAACACTATACTTTTCCGCTCACCCTGAAAAAAAATTAGAGGGAACATTGGTCAGGGGTCTCCAAACTTGGCAACTTTAAGCCTGGCGGATTTCAACTCCCAGAATTTCCCAGCCAGCAAAGCTTCAATGACTTCCATTCATCACTAGATAGGAAAAGGTCAAAGGACAACTTCTTAATTATGCAAAATACCAGTGATCTCTTGAGTTTTACTAGCAGATTAATACAGAATGGTTTTATTTGAAGTTGTTGACAAAAGTCAAATTCCTCTTTAGGATTGTAAGATAAGAAACAACCAATAAACTTTATTTAGGGTCAAAAGATCTAAAAATGATAAGGATACCATTGGCAATTCCATAAAGGAGCTATAACATTTTTCTGGCCTGGCTCACAATCTCAGGAATTTCAGCAGAATTTCCTTCCAACCATGAATAGCAATATTTGTTCATTAATTTTTAAAAAGTTTTCACACTCCCTTTGCTATGGAAAGAAAGAAGGAAGGAAGGAAGGAAGGAAGGAAGGAAAGAAAGGGAAGAGAAGGGTATGGAAGGGTATGGAAAAAGAAAGAAAAAGAAAGAAAGAAAGAAAGAAAGAAAGAAAGAAAGAAGAAAGAAGGACTTTGAGAATGTTGAGATAAAAGACAATAAGAAGAGATAGAAAAGTTATGAGTATATTAAGATAGCAGCTTCAACTCCTCTAACGTCAGCTCTCAGGATTTTGCAAAATGAGTTTTACCCCTTTTGGGAGGAACCAGCTGGGGAAATCTGAGTTAAAGGAAATCTCAGTGGTAAATCAGTTTAATCAGATCAGGCAGATGGAGGGGAAGAGATAGATTGAGGTCTGATAGAAAGAAGAAAGGATGAACTCAAGGTAGCAGATTGATGATGAATGATTGATATGAATTGTCTCATCCACAAGTTTTTGACCCAACCTCTTCTGATTCTCATTCTTCTTTCATGTTTTTCTTTTCAATGCAGCTCATGGAAACTGGGGCAACTGGGGACCTTGGCAGCACTGCTCCCATACCTGTTCTGTAGAAGGCTCAGCTTCACAGCCTCAGCAACAACGAACCCGTCCGTGTAACAACCCTCCACCTTCTTCCAGTCCTCCAGGCAATCCATGTCCAGGAGCAAGCCGGGAATCCCAAACCTGCACAGGACTGCCCTTCTGCCCACGTAAGAGAGAAGGAAGCCACACTTTCAGTCATCCCCAACCAGCAGGGTGTAGAAGGCAACTAAGCACTCCTAGGAAGATGCTCTTTCCCTTAATAGCTGGCCATAGGACAACACTCTCAACAAAGCAGAAGACCAGAGGCTGTGCTTCTTGGGCAGAGGTGGGTTCCTACCAATTCGGACCAATTTGGCCGAAAGGTAGTAACTCAGCTGGGCACGTGACCGTACTGGTTCTATCCTGGGTGCCACCATCTTTAGTTTCTGTTCTGCACATGCACAGAACAATCTTCATTGAACAAATGTAATTCCCCCCCCCCGCTTTTTAATAGTGTGCACATGCACAGACCTTTTTAAGTGCAAATGCTCACCTGCGCGGAGTGCATTTGCAAATTTTTTCGGGCACCGAACCAGTAGTAATGCTGGTTTCAACCCCTGTCCTTGGGGTCTTGGGCCAGCTTGTTCGAGGTGAATAGACCCCTTGGCCCATTCGGATTTGCTCATATTTTGAAACACACTCATTGGTGATCTTGATTTGGCTTGAGGAGAGCTGCAGGACATCTGGGTATGATCTGGGTACTTGAGAGACCGCCTACTGCCAATTACCTCCACTCGACCAATTAGATCCCACAGATTAGGCCTCCTCTGAGTTCCATCAGCCAGTCAATGTCGACTGGCAACCATGCGGAGGAGAGCCTTCTCTGTGGTAGCTCCGACCCTATGGAACGAACTCCCCGTGGAGATTCGTATCCTCACCACCCTCCAGACCTTCCGCATAGCCCTTAAAACCTGGCTGTCCCGACAGGCCTGGGGCTAAAGACCTCACCGTACCCGAATAGTATGAATGTTGTTGAGCCAAAGTGGCGCAGTGGTTAAATGCAGCACTGCAGGCTACTGCTAGATCAGCAGGTCAGCGGTTCAAATCTCACCGGCTCAGGGTTGACTCAGCCTTCCACCCTTCCGAGGTGGGTAAAATGAGGACCCAGATTGTTGGGGGCAATATGCTGACTCTCTGTAAACCGCTTAGAGAGGGCTGAAAGCCCTATGAAGCGGTATATAAGTCTACTGCTATTGCTGCTATTGCTATTGCTATTGTTGTGTTTTTTTAATGAAGTACTGTCCTATATGTAACTTGGTTTGTCTCCCCCTCCTTCTGAATTGTGAGCCGCCCTGAGTCCCCCCAGGGAAAAGGGCGGCATACAAATATTAATAAATACCTAAATACCTAAAATCTGGAAGGTGCCAGTTTCAGGAAAGCGAGTCCCGGTAACTTTTCAGGAGCAGGAAAGATATAATATGCTTCTATGGTTTCTCTGAACAAGTATGGGGGCCAGGAAGTTATGAGGACCCGCCTCTTCTCTCTTCTGACTCCACCCACTTTTTTCTCCCACAGGGGATGGCAACTGGGGCAGCTGGAAACCATCCCAACCCTGCAGTGTGACCTGTGGGGTCGGCCAAGTCGTGCAGAATCGTCAATGTGATAACCCTCCACCAAAGTATGGAGGGAGGGCTTGCCTTGGGGCGGCTGAACGTAGACACCCCTGCACCATCAAGGTGCCCTGCCCAGGTAATGGGGAAAACTAAGAAGGTAAAAGAACCTGTGAAAGACTAATCCACAACCTGAACACGGAGAGTTGCTTCTAAGGTAGCTGAATCCCATGAGGTGCTCCCCCCCCCCCCGCACTAGTTATGCATCTGTTCTGTCCTAGAAACCTTTACCCAAGTTGACCTTTGCATAAATTGGAATCTCAATTAGATGTGATTTCTGCTCAACTAAGGGATGGGGTAAACTGAACACTGAGAAACAGGACGGGATCTCTTGAGTCAGGACAGTGGCGGGATTCAAATTTTTTTACTAGCGGTTCTGTGGGCGTGGCTTGGCGGGCTTGGCAGGGGAAGGATACTGTAAAATCTCCATTCCCTCCCCACTTCAGGGGAAGGTTACTGCAAAATCCCCATTTCCTCCCAATCAGCTGGGACTCGGGAGGCAGAGAATATAGATGGGGGCGGGGCGTGTCAGAGGTGGTATTTACCGATTCTCCAAACTACTCAAAATTTCCACTACCGGTTCTCTAGTACTGGTCAGAATACCACCTCTGAGTCAGGACCATATTTTATGCTTAGTCCTTAGTACTTCTGCGCTAGCAACATCAGGTGTCTCATCATCAGCAGAGTACTGTTGTTCCTTTGCCCTTCTGGGTACACTACGAGAGATAGGACCCAGATATATGGGGAAGGATGGTTTTTTTTTTCCTGTGGGTGGTCTTTGGGCTTAGATTCTTCCCACTCAGAGAATCTGGCTGGAGAATTGCCTCCTGGTTTCAACCCTTTACTGCACTGACCAGATTTTTTTTATACATTTCCCACAGTGAATGGTCATTGGAGTGAATGGGGGGCTTGGCAAGAGTGTACCCGTCACGAAATTGGTTTTGAAATTAAGTGTGAGGAAATCCCTGCCATTCAGAGGAGAACTAGGAAATGTATTGGATACCGCAATGGGGGCAGCCGTTGTTCAGGATCCGGCAGGGAATCCAGGGTCTGCTACCATTTCGACGGATGCAGTGGTGAGTATTGGGAATCAGAACAGGTACAAAGAGCTTCCATGTCCAAAAGCAATCTTCCCCAATCTGATAGGCTCCAGGCGCCTGGCAATTACTAGTCTCATTTTACTCCAAGAGCTCACTGTCTAGGGATTGAATTCCAGCACATCTGGAGAAGCCAGAAGGTGGCTTAGTCTGTTTTTTTTTCTTACACAATCCTGAGAAAGTTCTAAAAAGTAACAGGGATTCCACTGAAAAGTGTTTTGAATATTCAGATACTCCTAAGTGAGAGGCACATGACATGGATTTTGAAATTTGTTAACTAACACAGTTATTTTGTATTTTAATTTGACTTATTTTCTATGTTCAGGCTCATTACAGATTGGAATATAGGGAAATGTTTATCCTATGTTTGTATGGATTCATTAGATAGCTTTTAACATTCCTAAACTAAACAGTTAATTTACAGAAAGATGTCTGGATACTATCTTCTGATAAGAAAAAGTTTCTTATTGTCAACCAACATCTGGTTATCTAAATTCAAACAAGCTTTGTGGTTGGTTTACTGTGCAAGGAGGGGTTATTCTTATCTCGTCCAACCAACTTTCCTGTTTCATTTTTCTTTGTTATGTTAACTATAAAAAGGAATGTAATATGGGGATCAAGTTTGAGTTTGAGTTTAGTTTGAGTTTATTGGGATTTATAGGCCGCCCTTTTCCCTGAGGGGACTCAGGGCGGCTTACAACCACAAGGGAGGGGGGTGCAGTGTCAAAAAAACAAAACAAAATGTGAACAAAGAAAAATAGTAAAAACACAACTTTCGTTCAACAATCAAACACTCGGGCGGGTGAATTGGAAACCTATCCCCAGGCCTGCTGGGAGAGCCAGATCTTGAGGGCTGCGCGGAAGGTCTGGATGGTGGTGAGGGTACGGATCTCAACGGGGAGATCATTCCACAGGGTCGGAGCTGCAACAGAAAAGGCTCTCCTCCGTGTGGTCGCCAGTCGGCATTGACTGGCAGATGGGATTCGGAGGAGGCCCAGTCTGTGCGATCTAATTGGTCGTAGGGAGGTGATCGGCAGAAGGCGGTCTCTCAAGTACCCAGATCCACTACCATGGAGTGCTTTAAAGGTGGTCATCAGTACCCTGAAGCGCACCCGGAGACCAACAGGTAGCCAGTGCAGCTCGCGGAGGACGGGTGTAACGTGGGCGAACCGCGGTGCGCCCACTATCACTCGCGCGGCTGCATTCTGGACTAGCTGTAGTCGCCGGATGTACTTCAAGGGCAACCCCATGTAGAGCCCATTGCAGTATTCCAGCCTAGAGATCACAAGGGCTCGAGTGACTGTTGTGAGAGCCTCCCGATCTAGGTAGGGCCGCAACTGGCGGACCAGGCGAACCTGGGCAAATGCCCCCCTGGTCACAGCTGACAGCTGGTGGTCAAAAGTCAGCTGTGGGTCCAGGAGGACTCCTAAGTTGCGGACCCTATCTGAGGGGTATAAAATTTGACCCCCCAGCCTAAGCGTTGGTACATTAGCCAAATTATTGGGAGGGAAGCACAACAGCCACTCGGTCTTGTCCGGGTTGAGTACCAGTTTGTTAGCGCTCATCCAGTTCTTAACGGCTTCTAGACCCTGGTTCATCACGTCCACCGCTTCATTGAGTTGGCACGGGGCGGACAGATACAACTGCGTATCGTCCGCATATTGGTGGTATTTTATCCCGTGCCTCCGAATGATCTCGCCCAGCGGTTTCATGTATATGTTAAATAGTAGGGGGGATAAGACCGAACCCTGGGGCACCCCACATGTTAGGGGCCTCAGGGACGATCTCTGCCCCCCGACCAACACCGACTGCGACCTGTCCGAGAGGTAGGAGGAGAACCACTGCAGAACAGTGCCTCCCACTCCCACCTCCCGCAGTCGTCGCAGAAGGATACCATGGTCGATGGTATCGAAAGCCGCTGAGAGGTCAAGGAGAACCAGGATGGACGCATAGCCTCCATCTCTGGCCCTCCAGAGATCATCGGTCAATGCGACCAAAGCGGTTTCTGTGCTGTAACCAGGTCTGAAGCCAGACTGGAAGGGGTCAAGATAACTAGCTTCCTCCAAGGCCCGTTGAAGCTGGAAGGCCACCACCTTCTCAACAACCTTCCCGATAAAGGGGAGGTTGGAGACAGGACGAAAGTTGTTTAAAATGGCTGGATCCAAGGATGGTTTCTTCAGGAGGGGTCTCACCACCGCCGTTTTAAGTACGGCGGGGAAGTGCCCCTCCCGAAGGGAGGCGGTCACGACCGCCTGGATCCAGCCATGTGTCACCTCCCTGCTGTTGGCAACCAGCCAGGAGGGACACGGGTCCAGGATGCAGGTGGAGGCACTTACAGCTCGAATGGCCTTGTCCACATCCCCAGAGGCAACATCCTGGAACTCAACCCAGAGATGATTTGCCAAGTGGTCCTCCTGTGTCTCGGCTGGATCTACTGCGGTGGAGTCCAAGTCCGACCGAAACCGAGCTATTTTGTCCGCCAAGAATTGAGCATAGTCCTCAGCCCTACCCTGCAAGGGGTCTCCCGCATCCCTCCTATTAAGGAGGGAGCGGGTTATCCTAAACAGGGCGGCTGGGCGTGACTCGGCGGACGCAACCAAGGCAGAGATGTATGATCTTTTGGCAGTTCTCAATGCCCTAACGTAGTCCTTGGTGCAGGTGGTCAGAAGTGCTCGGTTCGCCTCGGACTTATCGGACCTCCACAGGTGCTCTAGGCATCTCCTCCGGCGTTTCTTCTCCCGGAGCTCCTCGGTAAACCAAGGAGGCCTCTGGGATCCACTGACCCGGAGGGGCCGTAGTGGCGCAATCCGATCAAGAGACTCCGACGCCGCCGAATGCCAGGCGGCAACCAGAGTCTCCGCCGGACTGTGGGCGAGAGTATCAGGAATAACCCCAAGCTCCGTCTGGAACCTCAACGGGTCCATAAGTCACCTGGGGCGGAACCACCTGGTCGGTTCCTCCTCCCTACGGTGGGGGTTTGGCCTCCGGAAGTCAAGCCTCAGTAGGCAGTGGTCTGACCACGACAGGGGTATGATCTCATTACCCCTCAGACCAAGATCACACATCCACTGCTCCGAGAGGAATACGAGGTCGAGCATGTGACCCGCTGCATGGGTTGGGCCCCGAATTACCTGGGTCAAGCCCATGGCTGTCATGGAAGCCATGAACTCCTGCGCCCCATCAGAGCGTTCACCGAGCGATGGCAAATTGAAGTCCCCCAGAACTATAAGCCTGGGGAACTCAACTGCCAGCTCGGCTACTGACTCGAGGAGCGAGGGGAGGGATGCTGCAACGCAGTTGGGAGGCAGGTACGTTAGCAGCAAACCCACTTGACCCTTGAGGTCCAACTTTATCAGCAGGGACTCACACCCGACAAGCTCCGGAGCAGGGACCCTACGAGGTAACAAAGACTCCCGGATAACAATAGCCACACCGCCACCCCTTCCCTGGGCTCTCGGCTGATGAAGCACCTGAAATCCCTCTGGGCACATCTCTACAAGGGGGACTCCTCCTTCAGTGCCCAGCCAGGTTTCAGTAATACATGCCCTCTCGTCAACAATTAAGTCCCGGACGAGGGGAGCTTTGTGAACAACAGACCTGGCATTTAGCGACAACAGCCTGAGACCAGGGTCCTGACTGCTCGCGCCATCTGGTCTTGGAGTGGGACTCATAGGGCCGGAAGGAGGGATCTCTGTGATGTAGCGAACCCTCCTTCCCCGGTAATGGCTTGCCCTAAAGTCCCCGCCATATCTGCCCTCCCTGTTATGACCGCAATGCTCCGACCCTCTCCCGTGGCCGTAGTCCCCCCGACCACCCCGGTGACCCCCGCAAATCCCGGCAGGTCCTCCGAGTCAATCATACCCAAGCTCTCACACAAACAGTCCTCACGAGTAGTTAAAAAACACAGATTACAACAATAATAATAATAAAAGTGAGGTCATTCACACCATCCCAGACAATCTCATGCACTCAACATACCAATTTAAAAAATTAAAATTTAAAAATTAAAAGTTGCGCAAGTTGGCAAGTCCGTACTAAGCTTGTGATAGTCCAAGGCGTCCTCCACCCTCCCCTAGGGGGGGAGGGGGGGGAGAGGTACTCCACTCCTCTCCCTTCCTCTGGCAATTAATTGGCAGGATGGTTAAAGGCCCAGTTCCAGTCCGCTGAAAATACATAGAGGGGGGAGGATGGTACTTCTCTCCCTCTAGTAGGATTGAAAAGTCCCAGGAGTCTAGATGGTTTAGGGGCCTGCCAAAGATGTTAAGTCCGGACTGCCAAACGTTTAGTAAAAGGCAGAGTCTGAGTGGCTGCAGTAGTGACACTGGAGCAGAAAGAGGTGACACTGATTGAACAGGTGTAGTTCGTTCATGCATATAAAAATCCGTATAAAAATCCGAGGGCTGCATTTGCAGTAGTGGCCACTGGGGGGAGTCCAAGCTGCCAGCTCGTTGTCTCTCCGGAGTAATGGCGTCTAATACAAAATGATGATGACAATAGTGGTGACCAGTGCGATACTCCTGGAGTAGTAGCAGCAGTGGATGGCACTGGTCACCACAGGAGGCCTGTTGTTGGAATCCTTGAGTCCCAGTCTGAGCAGAAAGATGGTCAGGCAACGTGGAGCCTTGTAGGGACAGCGGCAAAAGCGGAAGAAAGCGCCGCGCCAGGAGGGAAGGGGGGGAGTCCACAGGGCTATGGTGGGGGCAAAAAGCCAGTCCCCCAGACCCGATAGACATCTCTCCTGGGCTCCCCACCCCCTCTTCGGGACACACACCAACGCCTCGGCACTGCTCATTTAAAGGGAAAATCTTCAAAGGGAAAGTCCAACGATTCCCAGGGCAACGAGGCTGAGACCGCCGCCTCTCGTACAAAGCCGTCTCCACTGCCGCCGCCAGCCAGCTGTTTAAGTAGGTCAGCGAAAGAAACGGGGGAGGTAACGCCGTCCAGGAGCCGCTCAAATGCAGCCCCCTCCTCAAATAGTTACCTCCCTGGAGAGCCCAAACGTCCGTGCTCTGCAGGAACCCCTCTGCTTCCATGTCAAGGTTCTCTCTCTCCTTTTTCATGGAGAGATCCCACTTTATCAAGGTTGCCTATTAAACTGCTTTTAAATGACCTTCTGACTCGGTTGCTTATTGGGAATTTAAACCGAGGCAGAACGTAGGGCCAAATTCGGCTACCATAAACCCAGGTAGAATTTATCTTTTTTATCTTTTTGTTAGCATATTGATTACCTGCTGAAAAAGTTCAGGGCTCCAGGATTTACTGATGCACGTGGTGAGGTCAAAAGTGCAGTAAAGGGAAAGCAAGAACTTTTCAGAAGTAGGGATGAATTTTGAAGGGCTCTTTTAACATGTTTGTAGCAGAAGCTAACTATAAGCAGCACTCACTGGCTGGTCTCCATAACATCATCTAGAACAGTGTTTCTCAACCTTGGCCACTTGAAGATGTCTGGACTTCAACTCCCAGAATTCCCCAGCCAGCGAGTTCTGGGAGTTGAAGTCCAGACATCTTCAAGTGGCCAAGGTTGAGAAACACTGATCTAGAAAACATTCTACCTGTAGAATTTTGTATTTAATATGGCATCAGAAAAACATTATTGTATTCATCTCTTTTTACAATTCCCTGTTCCAAAATCCCTACCTCATCCATTCACAACTGTAAGGGGATTGTGCCACCTTAATTCTGTATATGAGTCCTCTAAGTTCTTTTTAGCCTTCATCTAATTTCACAAGTAGTTTGTGGTTGAGGGATAGCAACTGGCTTGAAGTCTTTGAGTGGCTGTGTTTACACGATGCCCTTAGTTAGCTTGCTTACAAACCTAGGAGAATCATTCAATAAGTTTGGTTAGTGTTAAACTGGGTTAAGAATTTTATGGGAGACTTATTTTATCAGGCGAACATAACTCATCCTGTTGATTAATGGAAAGCCAAAAAGTTGCTTAATATAGTAACCAAGTTACACATGTCTGAATTCTATGATAAGGCAGGGATTCCTACTCATGTCTTCCTGGGCGCAGCCTGCCATATCAATCGTGATCCTATATTAGATAAAGGGCAGTGGTGAAGGCTGCCCCTGATGAAGACTGCTGGTTTGATTGGTATGTTTCTTCTCAGTGACGGGACAATGGACAACTTGGAGTTCTTGGGGTCTCTGTGAGCCAGCCTGTGGACCTGAACCTAAAAGGTCTCGTAAGAGAATCTGCCAGGCCATCTATCCTAATTTTCCGTAAGTCTGAAATCTGGAAGGAAGGAGGGTTGAAATAATACATGGGCAAACAATAGATACTCAAAGTAAACCACTCCAAACTCGATTCCAGAAAATATGACTTAAGCAACATAGTGGTCAATGCCTGGAATGCACTACCTGACTCTGTTGTTACATCCTCAAACCCCCAAAACTTTAACCTTAAACTGTCTACCATGAACCTCACCCCATTCCTAAGAGGTGTGTAAGGGGGCATGCCTAAGCACACCCACGTGCCTATCATCCCTGTCCTACTCTCCCCATTTGTACTCATTTCTTATGTATAATGTATACCTGCTTATACTTCTACTGTATGTTTAAATGCTATATTCATACTTACCCTTGTTTTCATACCTGCTTGACAAAGCAAAATAAATAAATAAAAATAAAATAAATAAATAATAAATAAAAATAAAACAAGAACAATTTCAGTCAAAGGTTAGGACTGCACTACCGCTTCTGAACTTTGCGCTCGAAGTAGAAAAGAATGAAACTTTGATTTTGGGTTTTACCGATTAGATTGATAGATCCTTATAGAAATGGTTAGCTTATATTACTAGGAAAAAACAAAAAGTTGGGATTTGATGTTAATGTCTTATTTTAGAGCAATAGAGAGAGTTGGAAGTCAATGTTTCTTTTTCTTTTTCTGTCATCCTCCCTCACTTCTCTTCCCTTTCTTCCTCCCCAGTGCTTTCCTATTTACTTTCATATTTTGTATCTTATTTTATCTTATAACTCAATAAAAATGTTAATGCCCATCCCCAAGGGTTAGGTCCACACTAAAAATTTTAATCTAGTTCTTAACTCTTGGATATTTGTCGCTACAACTCAGTCTACTTATTTGTGTGAAGTTAGTTCAGTAACGGTCATTCAGTTGCACTTGCCATCCTGCAGGAGATCCTGCTCACACCCTCGTATGTATGAAGAGCACATTCTGACCGAGGATTTATAGCATTCCTAAAAATTGCCCACAGCAGCTTTTTCTCCTTTGGAACCTTTCCAAATGGTTGAAGTGGACTGATGGGGATTGCAATTCTCAGGATTCCCAATGTGCTGGAAGGTGCCATCTTGGAGAAGTCCAGTAAGAAGAAACATTTTGGGTGGCTTCTGGCTCTTATGCCCTTTGCATCTCGTTCTGAAATATCCTCTTTCAATTTCAAAGGCACAAGGGAAGCTGTAGTCTGGGGGTATTTGGGAGAGATGCTTTTCGTGCATCCTTCCCTGCACCCCTTAAGTACTTTATGGAAATGTGAAGGATAATGCTATCGTTTCCCCTGGGCTGAAGTATTACTGTACAGCAGTGGTTCCCAAGCAGAGCTGGCTGGAGAATTCTGGGAGTTGAAGTCCACAAGTCTTAAAGTTGCCAAGTTTGGGAACCACTGCTGTACAGGAATACATTGCTAATTTGGGGAGTTTCTGTGTGTGGAAGAGGCTGCCTTCGTAGTATCCAATTTCTTGAGCCAAACTAATGGGAAGAACCTGGTAGGCATCACGTTGAGGACGTTGCTACATTCTTTAATAGACTTCTGGTTCCCCCGTGGGACTTTAATAATTGCTGGACTTGCAGAAAGGAAGCTGTCAGTTTTGTTTCCAGGTCAGAGCATCCTATTTGGCAGGGCAGTTCCCAGTTCTGAATGAGAAGAATCAGAATAATTTTTAAATCATTCTCTCCTCTTCACCTAGTAAAATTTTATCTAATTCTGTGGGTTCTTTCTTAATACCCCATTGTTTTTTGTCTTTTACGTATTGAGATTGGACTTGTAAGTAAGCCCACCATTCCAGTTCAAGAGCCGAGGTGGCGCAGTGGTTAAATGCAGCACTGCAGGCTACTTCAGCTGACTGCAGTTCTGCAGTTCGGCTGTTCAAATCTCACCGGCTCAGGGTTGACTCAGCCTTCCATCCTTCCGAGGTGGGTAAAATGAGGACCCGGATTGTTGTTGGGGGCAATATGCTGACTCTGTAAACCACTTAGAGAGGGCTGAAAGCCCTATGAAGCGGTATATAAGTCTAACTGCTATTGCTATTGCTATTGCTATTCCTTCCTCATAATTCTCTTCTAGATTTTAGTTCACTTCTTTTGTTTAGTATCTCTTTATAATTAATTACTTTCCCTAAATTAATAAAATTCAGATGCACGAACATCTCCAACGTCGATAACCAGTTCGGGGTTTCCATGTAATTTTGTTGTTTAATCCTCAACTTATATACCACTTCATAGTGCTTTCCAGTGGTTTACAGAGTCAGCCTATTGCCCCCAACAATCTGGGTCCTCATTTTACCCACCTTGGAAGCATGGAAGGCTGAGTCAACCTTGAGCCAGTGAGACCCAAACTGCCAAGCTGCTGGCAGCCGGCAGTCAGTAGAAGTAGCCTGCAGTACTGCATTCTATCATCTGAGCCACCTTACAAATAGGCTTTATATCTGGCTCGGTGATATTACAAAGGCATTATAAATTGCTAGTGCGTGAATGAGAAAATGTACCATTCAATCTTTCTGGGATGTTAGCTCTGATTCTCTATTTTTTTCTTTCTTCTGCAGAAAGGTGGTGGTAGGAGAGAACCAGAAGGAACAAAATGTAACCTTTTGGGGAAAACCTAAACCTCAATGTAAGCAGCTGGAAGGACAAAGCTTGGAAGTGGTGGAAGAAACACCGTGCCGTAATGTGCCTCCTTGTGAAGGTGAGGAGGTGACAGTGAGATTCCCTTGGGGGGGGGAGATAAAGCTTCACATGTGTGCTCATCTCAGGAGGCAGGGAGCAAATTGCACTTCTAATTCTGGGCTATCTTGGGAAGCATCATGGACAAATCTGCAAGGGACTATCCTGTATTTAGGAATGTTTTGAAGCTGCTGGCAATTATCTGTGGTTATAGAGAGGATGCAGGTGTCAAGTACTAGACATATCCCAAGTATTCCAAGCTCAATTTTCCTGCAAAAAACTGGAGGGAGGCAAAGGGAGGGTTCAATTATGCACCCACAGATGCCCCTGTTCTCCGTTGGTTGGGAAATTTGTAATCCTAAGGGTTGTGCCTCTCAGATCCTTGTGGGCTCTCTGCCCCGATTCCATTTTACACTAAAACTTGGGTGGCAGGTTACTGATGAATGTAAAGGAAGCATTTGGAGGGGGCGGGGAGAGAGTCTTTATTCCTGCATCAAAGGCTGAATCCTGTTAAAGAACAGGGAGCAAATCTGCTTAGTTGTTTTTAAATGTCTGAATTCAAAGGTGGCGCTGGATATTCAAAGTAGGATTAGACTTCTTGTTTACTCCAATTTCCTTTTTTATTTTCTTGTAGACTGATTCTGCAGAAATGGAGTCTAAAAATTGCTGTACTGGAAATTCCTGCAAACCGTAATATATGCGGCTGTGAGAAATGCTGACTTTGCTTCCTATTATTTTTACACCCATCATCTACTGCTTTTTTAATGATTAAATAATCATAGGGTAATAAATTACATTGGACTTTTGTCTCTTCTATGTACAGTAAAGGAGAAAAAAATGCACATGCTCTGTGTCGTGTTCTTGTTTTTCAAATACTATAAATCATACTTCATTTTAAATATTTTTTAATATTGCATCTATGTTTACAGTTTAAAGGGTATAGTTCAGTGTGTGTTAAGCCATTGATCCCTCATTTAAAAGTTCCACAAGAGCTAAAGATAAACTGTAGCAAAGGAATCAACCTGGCATTAGAATGTTTTGCTTGTAGGTACAATGAAAAATGCAGTGAACATATACGTAGATGTGCTGAAAAATAGATGAGTCAGTTTGCTTTAAAGCCATAAACACTTGTGAAACAAAAAATCTATTTTAAAGATTTCATTATTAAATTAATGCCGTTGTCAGCTACCACCTGATGCTTGCTTGCTACGAAGTGACAGACTGCTATGAACTGACGGACAGACACACTATAAAAAAATAAAGAGTGCAGAGCAACCAAGATGAATGGGGAATGGAGGCTAAAACATACGATGAATGGTTGCAGGAACTGGGCTTGGCTAGTCTAGTGAAGAGAAGGACCAGGGGAGACAGGATAGCAGTGTTCCAATATTTGAGGGGCTGCCACAGAGTGGAGGCTATCAATCTATTTTCTAAAGCACCTGAAGGCCAGACAAGGAATAATGGATGGAAACTGATCAAGGAGAGATTCAACCTGGAAATAAGGAGAAATTCTCTGATAGTGAAAACAATCAACCAATGGAAGAGCTTGCCTTCAGACATTGTGGGAGCTTTCATCGCTGGAAGCTTTCAAAAAGAGACTGGACTGCCATCTTCTATCAAAAGTGGTGTAGCAATAGCAATAGCAGTTAGACTTATATACCGCTTCATAGGGCTTTCAGCCCTCTCTAAGCGGTTTACAGAGTCAGCATATCGCCCCCACAGTCTGGGTCCTCATTTCACCCACCTCGGAAGGATGGAAGGCTGAGTCAACCTTGAGCCGGTGAGATTTGAACCGCTGAACTGCAGATAACAGTCAGCTGAAGTGGCCTGAAGTACTGCACCCTAACCACTGCGCCACCTCGGCTCTTTAAGAGTCTGATTGGACGGGGGGTTGTAGTAGATGACCTACAAGGTTCCTTCCAACTCTATTAATCTGTCTGAGTGGTGGGATTCAATTACTATCGGTTCTGTGGGCGTGGCTTTGTGGGTGTGGCAGGGGAAGGATACTGCAAAATCTCCATTCCCATCCTACCCCACTTACCTGCTTCCCATCTCCGTTCTCCTGCTCAGGGGAACAAAAGAAGGTCAGCTGGGACGCTGGGAGACAGCGGGGGCAGGGCCAGCCTATTTGCCGGTTCTCCGAACTACTCAAAATTTCCGCTACTGGTTTTCCAGAACTGGTCAGAACTGGCTGAATACCACCTCTGATCTGTATCTGCCATGAACTGTGGGGAGGGAGAATGAAGGGGGGAATGTTTGGGGAAACGAAAGTAAGTGCTATTTCTCCTTAAGACCGAGATCCCCGACCTATGGTCCACAACCCACTATCGGGCCGTGGATTAATTACCAGTGTGAGGGGCCAACCGGTGTGTGTGCACAGGGCCCCACTCACGCGGGTGTAGTCACAGGCCCCTTGCGCAAGCCTCATGGGCGCTCACAGCTTCACTTACACAAGCATCACAGCGAGCATTGCGGGCGCTCCTGCGCGCACGCACACACACACATGTGCTTGCCCCTTTCACAAAATCACCCCCTCTTTCCCTGCTCCGGGTCGCCAGCCTGGAAAGATTGGGGACACTGCCTCAAGGCCACCCACCTGGAAGGAGAGAGCCGCATACCAAACTGCACTTGAAGAGTCTGTCACGAAGACATCTTGCCTGAACCTGATTGGTGATACTGAGTTGGGCAATGGGAGATAGTTAAGGGAGACAAAAGTTGAACTTAGGGATTTTGGCGGCCAATTCTCAGTTCTCTAATCAACTATACCTTTCTCAGCAATAGAGCCAAGGATCATTTCTGTTTAGAGCAGTGTTTCTCAACCTTGGTCACTTGAAGATGTCTGGATTTCAACTCCCAGAATTCCCCAGCCAGCTGGCTGGGGAATTCTGGGAGTTGAAGTCCAGACATCTTCAAGTGGCCAAGGTTGAGAAACACTGGTTTAGAGGTTTAAGATGTGGCAAATCCCACACTCTCGGTTCATTCCTCCTGGAGATTTATTTATTTATTTAGTTTGTCAAACATGTACAAGATAACAGGTATAAGTATAAACATGGACATGAACAAAGGACATGAATACAAATAAATGGGGACAACAGGACAGGGACAGCAAGGACGCTGGTGCACTTATGCACGCCGCCTTTACGGACTTCTTAGGAATGGAGTGAGATCCACGGTAGACAGTTTAAGGTCGAAGTTATGGGAGTTTGAGGATGTAGTAACGGAGTCAGGTAGAGCATTCCAGGCGTCGACCACTCGGTTGCTGAAGTTTTTCTGCAATCATGTTTGGAGCGGTTTAACTTGAGTTTCTATTGTTTCCCTGTATTATTGATGTCAGCTAATAATCTATTTGATGTGTGCGTGTGTGTGTGTGTGTGTTTACCAACACACTTTGTCTTTCTCCACATATTATTGATCCTCCATGCAATCCTGAAGCCTGATTGGCAGCAGACAAATGTGGCAGGGATCTGAAGCGCTAGAATGCAGTGCATTGCTTTAGACTGGATGGATGCTTACAAAAGAATTGGCCAGCGAAAGAAATAACATAAAATAGCTCCATGGGAAAGAATTTAAGAACTTTTCCCCTTCCCCTGTTAGTTTTTTTAAAGATTATTTGTAGAGTTTGATAAGAAGCATCAAGAAAATGTATTCTCCTATCCTCACGGCAACCTCCCATCGCGATGCACAGTTAAATACTACTTCATTGACATTCATGAATTACCAATAGGAGAGATGTAGGTAGATACATAGACGCAGAGAAGCTCCGTTTTCTAGGCTGTGGGCGTTCCTCATCTGATTCTTCCAGTGTCAGCGGTTACTTACGGTTTTCTGATTCTCCCGGCATTGCAACCACCGTTTCCTCTTTCCTGTATTTCTTTGCAAGTCATCGTGTGTTTTGTTATAAAGATTTCCCCATTGGTGTGCATTTTTGCTGGAGAAAATAAGATTACGCTTGCCAAGTGCAACACGCGAGAACAATTTGAGCCTGTTGTACTTTTTCATTACAGGGAGCCGTGGACTTACGACCCCAGTTGAGTCCAACATTTATGTTGCCATGTGAGCAATTTGTTAAGTGAGTTTTGTCCCATTTTACGACCTTTCTTGCTACATTTGTTCAGGGAATCACGGCGGTCGTTAAATTAGTAACACCGTTGTTAAGTGAATCTGGCTTCCCCATTGACTTTGCTTGTCTGAAGGTTGCAAAAGGGCATCACATGACCCCGGGATACTGCAACCGACATAAATGTGAACCAGTTGTCGAGCGTCCGAATGTAAATCACACGACCACAAGAATGTCGCAAAGGTCATAAGTGTGAAAAATGGTCATGTCACTTTTTTCAGTGCTGAGTTAGTTTGAACAGTCTCTAAACTGTTCAAACTGTTGTAAGTTTAGGACTATTTGTACTACTAGCCCCCATATACACTATATTGCCAAAAGTATTTGCTCACCCATCCAAATATTCAGAATCAGGTGTTCCAATCATTTCCATGGCCACAGGTGTATAAAATCAAGTATCTAGGCATGCAGACTGTTTTTACACACATTTGTGAAAGGATGGGTCACTCTCAAGAGCTCAGTGAATTCCAGCATGGAACTGTGATAGGATGCCACCTGTGCAACAAATCCAGTCGTGAAATTTCCTCGCTCCTAAATATTCCAGTCAACTGTTAGCTGTATTATAAGAACGTGGAAGTGTTTGGGAACGACAGCAACTCAGCCATAAAGTGGTAGGCCATGCATCCAACATCAGTGTGTGACCTCACAAATACACTTCTGGAAGAATGGTCAAAAATTCCCATAAACACACTCCTGAACCTTGTGGACAACGTTCCCAGAAGAGTTGAAGCTGTTATAGCTCCAAAGGATGGACCAACGTCTTATTGAACCCTATGGATTAGGAATGGGATATCACTTACAGTAAGTAAAGGCAGGTGAGCGAATACTTTTGGCAATATAGTGTATCTCTTATAGAGCCGAGGTGGCACAGTGGTTAGAGCGCAGTACTGCAGGCTACTTCTGCTGACTGCCAGCTGCCTGCAATTTGGCAGTTCAAATCTCACCAGGCTCAAGGTTGACTCAGCTTCCCATCCTTCCGAGGTGGATAAAAGGAGGACCCAGATTGTTGGGGGCAACAGGCTGACTCTGTAAACTGCTTAGAGAGGGCTGTAAAAAGCACTATGAAGTGGTATATAAGTCTAAGTACTATTGCTATTATGCACACAATGATGCCTTGCACACTCTTTGCTAAAGGATTGCTATAACAGGTAGGATCTACAAGGAAATCCACTAGATTCCGGATAGCCATGCCATTTCTTTTTCTAGGAAATCTCTTTTTATTTCCCCCAGTTTTCTGTTCCCTTCTTGAGGATGTTCCTGGATCATGACTGGTTCAGTTATTGTTGGGCTAGATTTGTCTTCTCTTCCTTAGACTGAGGTTCTTCTAAACCTCCTTCTTCTGCTTGGGGAATGCCATTTTCACTCCCAAAGGATTCTGAGATGATTACTGATACGGATAAGAGATTTCTCAAGCTTGGCAACTTTAATGTTGTCTGGGGAAATTTGGAGGGTCAGTTCCACACATCTTAAAGCTGAAAAACACTGGTACAGATGGTAACTAAATGGACCTTAGTAAGGTAAAGGTAAAGATTCCCCTCGGACATACGTGCTAGTCGTTCCCGTCTCTAGGGGGCGGTGCTCATCTCTGTTTCAAAGCCGAAGAGCCAGATCTGTCCGAAGAACTCTTCTTGGTCATGTGGCTGGTATGACTAAACATCCAAGGTGCATGGAGCGCTGTTACCTTCCCATCAAAGGTGGCCCCTATTTTTCTACTTTTTTATGTCCTTTCGAACTGCTAGGTTGGCAGAAGCTGGGACAAGTAACAGGAGCTCACTCCATTACGTGACGCTAGGGATTTGAACCGTCTTAGCCACTGAGCCCTTGGACCTTAGTACATAAAGGCAATACCCAAGTAACACGTGGCACGGACAAAGAATATCACGTCTTGCCTCTTGTGAGACACACAGCTGGTTTTTACTGGAACCGAAATGCTGAACTAGAAGATTCTTCACTCATGCAGATTAGCAAGAAATTATCTATTTGGAGTGGAGCTTTCACATATATGGATTTAGAGTCAGGAATGCAGCTACCACCAAGGTATTTGGAAGGAGATCTCTAAGACAGGTCTAGGGTGTAGGAACAGAGTAGGCTACCAAGATACACACACACACAAAAGGAAAGAGGCGAGCATGATTTTGGGGGCCGGTCCTAGGAAGGACAGGCTGCTACAGGGGTATAAGAGGACTCCCCCAGGTCAACGACATTGAATATCAAAATCTAGGTTAGAGATCCCCATCTGCCTCTCTGACTGTCTGCCTGGGAGATGTTGCTCTACTGAAGGATGCTGAGATGCTGGTGGTCCATGGACAAAGCCTTTGAGAGCGGGGGAAATTGGAGGTCACATTGTTCTGCTTTGCTGGGGAGAGCTAGGGAGAAAGGGAAGTAGGTTAGTTAGGAAACATTCACTTCTGGTTTTATTTGTCTAAGATTACATTTAGACTAGGTCAACGTGCTGCTTCCAGATGTTTTCTGAAGGTCAGTTATCAAGTAGTTGCACCCATTCTGGCCAATGATGAGGAATGCATTATGTATTGCAGCGTCAGTGGGAAGGCCATGGTTCCATATCCCCTTTTCTAAGTGACCTCTTTCCCCCACTTCCTTCCTCTTCTGATCTCTAAAAACAGATTGGAACGGGTTGTTCGTGGTCCTTAGCTCTTATATGGAGAAAGACGCAGTAGTTAAAGGGATGAGGGATGTTGAGGGATGATTATTCTGACCTAAGTGATCTTGATTTGAACTGAGGTGGGGCAGTGGTTAGAGTTTATTTATTTATTTATTTATTAGACTTATATACCGCTTCATAGGGCTTTCAGCCCTCTCTAAGCAGTTTACAAATTTTTTAGCAAATTGAGTCAGCAACTTGCCCCCACAGTCTGGGTCCTCATTTCACCCACCTCGGAAGGATGGAAGGCTGAGTCGACCTTGAGCCGGTGAGATTTGAACCGCTGAATTGCAGATCACAGTCAGCTAAAGTGGCCTGCAGTACTGCACCATAACCACTACGCCACCTCGGCTCCTAGAGTTCAGTACTGCAGGCTACTTCTGCTGACTGCTAGCTGCAGTTCAGCGGTTCGAATCTCATACGGGTCACGCTGACTCCGTAGTACCGCTTAGAGCAGTGGTTCCCAATGTGGGGCCCAGGGCCCACAGGGGTGGGGCAATTTGATTTTTAATGGGAGCAATTTGAACCTTGTTTAAGCCAAATTAATGGCCTTTTAGGCTTCCTCCGCATCAGTAGAGCTTACTTTTTGAGTAAAGTAAGAATTTTATGTGGTGGGGGTGAGGCATCAGGATTTTAGAGATGCTTAGGTGGGGCATGGACAAAAAAAGGTGGGAACCACTGCCTTAGAGAGTGCTATAAAACACTATAAAACGGTGTATAAGTCTTAGGGCTAATGCTTTTGCTAAAAGCGGCTGGATTTTTTCCCCCAGTCCAGAACAAGAGATACCTTTTGGAAATCATGCAAATAATAAACACCTCCCCAACACCTCCCGTACTTGAGAGACCGCCTCCTGCCAATTACCTCCCTGCGACCTATTCGATCGCACAGATTAGGCCTCCTCCGAGTTCCATCTGCCAGTCAGTGCCGACTGGCAACTATGCGGAGGAGAGCCTTTTCAGTAGCTCCGACCCTCTGGAACGATCTCCCCGTGGAGATTCGTACCCTCACCACCCTCCAGACCTTCCGCACAGCCTCAAGACCTGCTATCCCGTCAGGCCTGGGGATAAAGATCGTAACCTGCCCCCACCCGAAATGATGAATGTTGTGTTGTATTTGTACTTGCACTGTTTTCATGTTTATTGTTCCATTGTCTTACCCCCCCCCCCCCCTTCCCTATAAATTGTAAGCCGCCCTGAGTCCCCTCAGGGAAAAGGGCGGCCTATAAATAATAAACTCATAAACTCATAAACTCAATTCATTGAACTGTAAGAAAGAGGAGATGTCTACAGGTAGCCCCCTTTAAACAACCATCCTTTCGGCGAGTGTTCAAGGTCACAATAATGCTAGGGGGGGGGGGGGGGGCTTTTGGAAAGTCCTTGTAATTGCCAGCCAGGCAGCATCTCTGCTGTCTAGTGATCGCAATTCAAGTGCTTGGCAATCAAAATACCCCCAGCCATCCCACCAGAGGTGGCTCTTCCCCAGGCCCATCACGAAGGGGAACTCCAAGTCGAGTACAAGAGCCAGTGGCGCAGTGGTTCGGGCGCAGTACTGCAGGCCACTTCAGCTGACTGTTATCTGCAGTTCAGCGGTTCTAATCTCACCGGCTCAAGGTTGACTCAGCCTTCCATCCTTCCGAGGTGGGTGAAATGAGGACCCAGAATGTGGGGGCGATAGGCTGACTCTGTAAACTGCTTAGAGAGGGCTGAAAGCCCTATGAAGCGGTATATAAGTCTAACTGCTATTGCTACTAAACAGGGGTGGGTTTCTCGCCCCGTTCCAACCGGATCGGTTGGAACGAGGCCGGCGGCGTCCTCACGCACGCATGCGGCGTGCGCGTGCATGCACGCGGTGCGCACATGCGTACTAGCGTCTGCGCGATGCTCCAGCTGCTCCTGAAGGATCGCGCAGGCGTTCTGCGCATGCGTGGAAAGCGCGAAATTTGAAAAAACTGGGTAAGGAGCGGGCGCGGTGTGCGGGCGCGCGTGGGCGCGGGGGGGGGGGGGGCTTCGCCGTTCCCGAAGTTACTTACTTCCGGGTTCGGCAACCAACCGGATCGCAGGGACCGGTGCGAACCGGTCGAAACCCAGCCTGCCTACTAAAGGAGAAATGTACTTGGAAGATCGGTGAAGCGGTCAAAGGGAGGGAAAGGGAGTGGCGAGAGGGGAAACGTGAAGACTTACTGGGGAGCTGGGCTTGGCGGTGCCTCCGGCAGCTCCGACGCGGGGCGCAGGTGATGACTGACGGTCGCATCTGAAAGAATGAGTCAGAGAAAGAAGTGAGGAAAAGAAGAGAAGAGAATGGAAGAGAGGGAAGGGGAGTGGAGAGAGAGAAGAGGAAGAGGAGAAAAGAGAAGGGAAGGGGGAAGAGAGGAGGGGAGAAGAGAAGGGAAGGGAGAGGATGGGAAGGGAAGGGAGAAGCTCTCCCTGGAAGAGAGGGGAAGGGAGGGGGAAGAGAGGAGAGGAGAGGGAGGGGAGAGGAGGGGAAGAGAAGAGAAGGAAGGGGAGAAGAGAGGAGAGGAGAGGGAAGGAAGGGAGAAGAGAGGGAAGGGAAGGGAGGGGAGGGGAGAGGGGAAGGGCGGGGAGGGGAAGAGAAGAGAAGGAAGGGGAGAGGAGAGGAGAGGAGAAGGGAAGGGAGAGGAGAAGAGAAGGGAGGGAGAGGGGAGGAGAAGAGAAGAGAAAGCAAAAAATGGGCACACAGCCAACTTACCTGCTGCAGCTGGGCGACTGTGAGGGTGGGCTCCGAGAGGGGCTCCTTTGGGGGGTGTTTTTGTGCACAGGAGGGGGAACCTCCTGGGAATCCCTGCAAGCGGCAGCACTGGAGGTGGAGACGCAGGACACTGCAATGGGGGCAATGGGGATGGATGCAGAAGGTGCCACCTGGTCCCGCGAGCTGGAGAGGAAGAGAAAGAGAGACACAGAACCTGTCACCCATTGGCAGGGAGGCTTTCTAGCCTTCACAGAGCTGGATTCATTGCCTCTTTTCAATAGCCCCCCCCCCCACCCCAGAACAGAATCCAAACCCAGAGGAAGGGCAATTGCAAGAGAGAAAATAAGCAAATTGATTAAGCTTTTTCCAACCAGGAGAGCATCCCGGGGGGGAGGGGTACAACTGGGGAGACTAGCAGGTTTTTAGAGCCTATAATGCAACACCGTATCGGATGGGTTGGGATTCCTTTCTGTGGACTCAGAGATGGGCTGCTGGGGGTTCGCAGGGTTTGGGAGAACTTCAAGCTAAGATTCGCGCTCCACATGGGGCTGCCCTTGAAGAGTGTTCGAAGACTCCAGTTAGTCCAGAACGCAGCCGCGCGAGCGATAGTGGGTGTACCTAGGTACACCCACGTCACACCTATCCTCCGGGAGCTGCACTGGCTTCCCATTGGTCTCCGGACACGCTTCAAAGTGCTAGTCGTTACTTTTAAAGCCCTACATGGTATCGGACCTGGCTACTTGAGAGACCGCCTCCTGCCAATTACCTCCCTTAGGCCTATAAGATTGCACAGACTAGGCCTCCTCCGGATTCCATCTGCCGGCTGGCGACCCTCCCGGGGGAGGGCCTTCTCTGTTGCTGCTCCGGCCCTATGGAACAATCTCCCCGTGGAGATCCAGACACTTACTACCCTTCCGGCCTTCTGCAAAGCGACCAAGACCTGGATGTTCCGGCAGGCCTCGGGCTGTTGATCTTGTCCAGCCCCATCCTAAGTTGTGAATGTTGTGGATCTTTTAATGTTGTCTTGTTTTTGTATGTCCTTCCCTTTCCTTTTTTTTTTATTTGTAAGCTGCCCTGAGTCTCTTTGAGAGTGGGCGGCATACAAATCAATTAAATAAATAAATAGATAGATAGATAGATAGATAGATAGATAGATAGATAGATAGATGATAGATAGATAGATAGATAGATAGATAGATAGATAGATAGATAAATAAATAAATAAATAAATAAATAATTTCTGTGCAGTTCAGAGAACTCCCGAATCCCACACATGGCTGGCCCCATCGACCTCGCCCTGCCCCTCCCAGGAGTCCCCACGTGGCCCGTTTTGGATGGGGGTAAGTGCAGGGTGAGCACGGAGGCTCGGGGAGGGTGAAAAACAGGCCTACTGGAAGTTCGCCCTCCAGATGGCCTCTGGAGCCTGGGGAGACCATTTTTGCCCTCCCAGAGGCTCAAGGAAAGCCTCCGGAGCACGGGGAGGGCAGAAATACCCACCCCCACTGTGGTGTAGTGGGCCATGCCCACCCAGCAACCGGGCAGAGAACCCCTTGCTAAAATTTTTGAAGCCCACCCCTAGTTTCATCACTTGAGTAGTGGTAAGAAAAGTGCTTCTGAGCCACATGCAGAGTGTCATGTCCCTGCCAGGCTCTAACACCAAGGAGGCCTCATCATGCGGCATAACATTGCTTGTATCAGATAAGTCTTTGCTGTTGTTGGTATTGGGCATCACACTCCCTTATGAAGACAAAACGTTTGGGCTTGTGGTTAAAGAACTAGGCTAGAAACCAGAAGAAGATCATTAGTTCTAGTCCTGCCTGCCCCAGGTATGAAAGCCAACGGGCTGACTTTGGGCCAGTTCCTTTCTCTCAGCCCACCCCACCCCACCCCACAGGGTTGTTGTAATGGTTTGGTTGGTTTGGTTTGGTTTGTTGGATTTATATGCCGCCCTTCTCCCAAGGACTCAGGGCGGCGTACAACATTAAAAAAACACATATTACAAAAGTTAAAAAAAATTAAATAGAATATCCAAAACAAACCCAATTAAGATTAAAATAACATTTTTAAAAAACATATTCGATTAAAATTAACAATAATAAATAATTTGTTTTGTTTTGTTCAGGCCAGGCTGGCTTGCTGGAAAAGCCAACTTTTTTTAGGGCGCGTCGGAAGGACCGGAGGTCGGGGATTATACGAAGCTCCGGGGGCAGCTCATTCCAGAGGAAAGGCGTTCCCACAGAGAAGGCTCTCCCCCTGGGGGTCGCTAGCCGACAATGTCTGGCTGACGGCACCCTGAGGAGGCCAACTCTGTGGGATCGCACTGGACGGTGGGAGGCTACCGGTGGCAGTAGGTGGTCTCGCAGGTACCCTGGGCCTAAGCCATGGAGCGCTTTAAAGGTTATAATTAGTACCTTGAATCACACCCGGAAGACAACCGGCAACCAGTGCAGGCTGCCTAAAAGGGGTGTAACATGGGAGCATCTAGGTGCCCCCATGATAACCCACGCAGCCGCATTCTGGACCAGTTGAAGCCTCCGGGTGCTCTTCAAGGGCAGCCTCATGTAGAGAGCGTTACAGTAGTCCAGGCGGGAAAGGACGAGGGTATGAGTGACTGTGCACAGAGCATCTCGATCCAGGAAGGGGCGCAATGGAGAAAATAGGAGGAGGAAGGAGCATTAGGTGAGCTTCAGTGGTGGGATTCAATTCTTTTTACTACCGTTTTTGTGGGTATGGCTTGGTGGGCGTGGCAGGGGAAGGTTACTACAAAATCCCCCTTCCCTCCTGATCAGCTGGGACTCGGGAGACAGAGAATAGATTGGGGGGGGAAACAGTCAGAGATGGTATTTATGTAAGAGCCGAGGTGGCGCAGTGGTTAGGGTGCAGTACTGCAGGCCACTTCAGCTGACTGTTATCTGCAGTTCAGCAGTTCTAATCTCACCGGCTCAAGGTTGACTCAGCCTTCCATCCTTCCGAGGTGGGTAAAATGAGGACCCAGACTGTGGGGGCGGTATGCTGACTCTGTAAACTGCTTACAGAGGGCTGAAAGCCCTATGAAGCGGTATATAAGTCTAACTGCTATTGCTATTGCTATTACTGTTTCCGCTACCAATTCTGCAGAACTGGTCAGAACCTGCTGAATGCTACCTCTGGTAGGCTTACTGCAATGTGGGTGAAAGACACCTCCGTTGATTGTTTCAGACACAAGATTGGTTTGGTTGCCCTTTCTGCACCGGAAAAGGAGAACGGGGTCAGGAGATCTCATATTATAGCTCGGTGTTTCGATCCGGCAGCCCATTAATATGGATGCTACCTTTTAAAACAGAGATAGGAGGGGGAAAATATTCAAAACATAAAGGTCAGTTTCCTCTCTTCACACCTCCACCTCCTTCCAGTTAATGGCTCGATCTTTGTTCCAGGAATGATTTGATATACTGTGCATGTGGAATGTTTCTTCTAGGAAGAGAGTCCTGTAGTGTATTGTATGTAGATCTCTGCATTGTGGGTGTGGCTATCGCAGCACATTTCGCACTTGGGGAAAAATTAAAATTAGTTAAAATTAAATCCATTGATTTCATTGGGAATGACCACTCTGAATATGAATCGTGTTCTTTTTGCGTCACCTTAAGAAAGCGATCCGTCCTTGCCAACTTTTACATAGCTGTGGAATTTCAAGTGTGCTCTTCTACTTTAAGATAAGATAAGCCCCTTAGTCTATGAATCAGTTCCCAGAATAATTTTCTAGCTTAAAAACATGGCTCATATCCAACCTGTCGGTCTCTTTTAGTCCCCCCACCCCACCCCATTAATATCAGACAAACAGGAGTGAAATGAATCTTAGATAGCCTTACATATTTTAATATCTTATATTATTCATGAGAAATGGAAGTTAAGAGATTAATGACTCACCCAGTGCAATCGCTTTAAAATTCACAGTGTGCCATTTAAAGTGGAATGTTATTAAACTGGAAACATTTGCCTCCAGACAACGGCTGTATATCAGTTGGACATTAGAATTTTAAACTTTGGGAAGAAAAAAATAACGTCAGGTTTGCTAAAGTGGGTCCTTTTGCCAAGAAAACGTTTTGACCCAGCACTGTGTTTTCTGAAACGAAGAAAGGATGTGTGGATATTTTGTCCCTCTATTTGGAGGCATGTTCGCAAGGGATTTATTCAGGGGATTTCAATATCTTATCAGCCGTAGAATAATAAAAGAGAAGGTGAAGCAGAGGTGATATTCAGCAGGTTCTGACCAGTTCTGGAGAACCGGTAGCAGAAATTTTGAGCAGTCCAGAGAACCGGTAAATACCACCTTTGACTGGCCCTGCCCCCATCTATTCTCTCCCCCATTGTGTCCCAGCTGATTGGGAGGAAATGGGGATTTTGTAGTAACCTTCCCCTGGAGTGGGGAGGGAATGATTTTACAGTATCCTTCCTCTGCCATGCCACCAAACCATGCCCGCCAAGCCACGCCATGCCCACCAAGCCACGCCATGCCCACCAAGCCACGCCATGCCCACCAAGCCACGCCATGCCCACCAAGCCACATCCATAGAAACGGCAGTAAAAAAGAATTGAATCCCACCAGTGGGGTGAAGGAATTTCTAGCTAACAGCTGAAAGTCAACTATTTGGACTTTTTCTAAGGCTTCTCCAGGAATCCTGCTTTTCAGATAACAAAAGACTAATACAAAGTCAGGTCTGGAGTCCCTGCTGAAAAAAGACACCTCTTAAAACAGGAGTTTCTTTTTCAAGAAGGAGAAGAAAATGAAATCAGATTAGCGGGAACCCACTATCTTGAAGAGCCAGGAGCATCCTGAAATGACAAGGCCGTAAGTTGGCGGGTTGTGAAGTGACTGGCATAAAGGGAGCACAGGTGGTCCTCGACTTACAACAGTTCGTTTTGCTCACACTTATGACTGTTGCAGCTTCTACATGTGCACGTGATTTACATTCGGATGCTTGACAACTGATTCACATTTATGACAATTGCAGTGTCCTTGAATCATGTGATCCCCTTTTGCGACCGTCTGAACCAGTGGTGGGTTTTCAAAAATTGTTCGAACCTACTCTGTGGGTGTGGTCTCATTTGTGGGAGTGGCTTGCCACCCATGTGATTGGATGGGGGTGGCTTGCCGCCCATGTGACCGGATATGAAGATGCCGACGACACTTGTCAGAACCACCTTAAATTACCTCACACACAGCACTGGCATGCATAAGAATGTGATGTAAACTTGTTTTTTGAAAGGCATCTTTGGTTTGCGTTAAAACAACTTCAACAACACACGCAATGTTCTGATTGCACCACAAACGCAGTAGTCATCCTTACCTTTCACAGAGGCACTGAGTTTTATAAATAGGAGCATGATAGTGTAGAATAATCCTATCCAAGGACCAATGGTGGGTTTCAAAATTTTTTGCAACCTCTTCTGTAGGTGTGGCCTGCTTTCCGGGTCCACTGGTGGAACCTCTTCTAACCGGTTTGATAGATTTGACGAACCGGTTCTACCGAATAGGTGCGAACTGGTAGGAACCCACCTCTGGTCTGAACAAGCAAAGTCCATGGGGAAACCAGGATCACTTAACAACTGTTCTTTTATTTAAGAACTGCAGTGATTCGCTTAACAAGTGTGGCAAATTAAATCGTAAAATGAGGCAACGTTGGGGACTATCTCTATGTGTCTTCATGTAAGAGGACGAGAGAGCTCTCCCCAGTGTTAACGCTACTATAGGTGGGGAAATGGACATCAACAGCTGGGAAACCTTGACCTCTGATCATTCATCTTGGAGGCTAAAGACACAGCATGGCCTTCTCCGATTCGAAGAGGCGCTTGTTCGTCAGGCTGAGGCAAAGAGGCAGTCCCGGAACCAGCGAAATCTGGGGGCTGGGCAAGGACAGAATGTATCTGCCCTCAGTGTGGAAGGGATTATCACTCCCGAATTGGCCTTTTTAGCCACACCAGATGCTGTTTGAGGACCTCTTTCCCAAGCACGATACCATAGTCCAGTGTTTCTCAAGCTTGGCAACTTGAAGATGTCTGGACTTCAACTCCCAGAATTCCCCAGCCAGCGAATGCTGGCTGGGGCATTCTGGGAGTTGAAGTCCGGACATTTTCAAGTTGCCAAGCTTGAGAACACTACCATAGTCTCTTGAGACTGAAAGATGCCAATGGAAGATGGGAAAAGTTTCTAAGTGATAGGGAATAAATCCAGAGTAAAACTGTATCCCCAACAGGAGATTTCAACTTGGGTGTTAAGTCAGGACATTTTTTAACTTAAATCTTGTACTGTTCTTGCGAATGCCAATAGCGAGCACTCAAAATAGCTATGCTTCTTTATGGATTTCCCCCCAGTGGCGTTTCTTTGTCTCTCTCTCTCCACCCCCCCACCCCCCTTATAATAAAAGGCATATTTTTTCATCCAGTTTCTCCTCTTTGTCCTCTTCTGTGCAGTATTGAGATGATACCATTGAGCTACCTTGAAGGGTTGTTATAGTAGAACAGAACTGGGAAGTTTCCCCAAAGGCTTGTCATTCTTCATGCTAAGATTCAGTCCCTGGGGCGGATTTTATCCTAGGGTTACACTGCCCTCTACTGAGCACTCGGTGTACTCACGCTGCAGCAATAGGCCGGCATGACAATCGCCTGACTTTGGACGCCTTCTGTCCCTCGGGGGTTCTTCTCAAATCCAGGCTGGTCTTGCGCTTGATGGGACAGGTGGGCAGCCGGTAGGCTGGGAGGCGGTGGAACCTCTGCTCATTTTCAAAGGAAGAGTGGCCTGGCAAGAGGAAATAGGATGGCAGCTGAGAAAAGTGGAGAAACTTTGGTGTGTGTGTGTGTGTGTGTGTGTGTGTAGCGGGGGGGGGGATTACATTGTATTTCAGTTCTAGGAAAGGCTGTGAGCAAGTGCTAAACTGGAATATTTGGACGGTGTTTTTGTAAACACCGTAATGGATGTTACGAATGTCATCCATTGTTTGAAAAGACCATGTTTGGCATTGATATATTAAAGCCTTAAAAATGCCCCACTTGGTTAAAGATTTGTGAGTTCTTCCAGATAGTCTTATTCAGTTATTATTTTTATTTTGTATTTTACCACATTAACAAATAAAATTATATATACACACACACACACACACAAACACACAGTCACACCTGTTTGTCCGTCCGTCCGTCCGTCCGTCCGTCCATCCATCCATCCATCTCTATCACTCTATCACTCTATCTATCTATCTATCTATCTATCTATCTATCTATCTATCTATCTATCTATCTATCTATCTATTTCTATCTATCTATCTATCTATCTATCTATCTATCTATCTATCTATCTATCTATCTATCTATCTATCTCTATCACTTATCTATCTATCTATCTATCTGAGACCTATCTATCTCTATCTATCATCTATCTATCTATCTATCTATCTATCATCTATCTATCCATCCATCCATCCATCCATCCATCCATCCATCCATCCATCTATCTATCTATCTATCTATCTGAGACCTATCTATCTCTATCTATCATCTATCTATCTATCTATCATCTATCTATCTATCTATCTATCTATCTATCTATCTATCTATCTATCTATCTATCTATCTATCTATCTATCATCTATCTATCTATCTATCTATCTCTATCACTTATCTATCTATCTATCTATCATCTATCTATCATCTATCTATCTATCTATCTATCTATCTATCTATCTATCTATCTATCTATCTATCTATCTATCTATCTATGTATCTATCATCTATCTATCTATCTATCTATCTATCTCTATCACTTATCTATCTATCTATCTCTATCACTTATCTATCTATCTATCCATCAATCCATCCATCCATCCATCCATCCATCCATCTATCTATCATCTATCTATCTATTTATCTATTTATCTATTTATCTATCTATTATCTATCTATCTATCTATCTATCTATCTATCTATCTATCTATGAAAAAAAAGCTTTTCTGCAACTCCCCTTTTTGTCCTTCATTATTATTATAATTTTTACTGGTAAGAAAAACTAATAGGAGAACAATGGGAAAACAGGTTCAGGTGGACCTTGAGAATTTTAAAGCGGGCGGCTGCCTTGAAAAGGCTTCCTCCTAAAACATTTGATTTCCCAAGCAGCCCGGAGAATGAAATGGTGTCAAAAATAACAAATGGATATCATTTCATCTCAGTTCCTGTCAAAGGAAAGCAGGTACTTCTGGCATTTATTGTTTTTGACATTAGGTGCTGAACTGGGTGTGCGGGAAACAAAAAAAATGTCAGATCCTGCCATGCAAAGAGCCATTCCTAATGTACCACCTGTCTCTGTTCCCAGAGGACCTATTATTTCTGGAATAGACATTTCATAAAACTGTCATAGATCTCTCCCCCCCCCACTTTGTTGAGGCTATATAGTCAATCAAGGATGATTGCCATCACCATTACTAAGTTTCCTGACAATGTTGTAAGGGCTGGACTTATATGAGGGTAGCTCAAATCAACACCAGACTGAATCACAGGGTCCCCATTTTTCACCCTGAGTAAGCCAATGCTTTCACCCTGTTTAAAAGGTTCCCTGAAAAACACAGCCAAAACAAGTATAAAGTTTTTCATGGCATACATCCATCTTTAGCCAGACCTTTTCAATATTCCCGGTCAGCTTAAACTCAGCTCCCATTCCAGCTGTGACCTAGAAATTCTATCCTTTCCAGAGATCAAATCACGTCTTTTTCGTATAGTATTAGGCAAGCCACATTTTCAGCTTTTCTGCCCTGCTCCCAGTATCTAGCAATGATAATACCACAGTATGGTGCGTGATGGCAGGGGTCCCCAACCCCCCAAGCCGTGGCCCAATACTGGACCATGGCTTACTTGGAACCAGGCTGCACGGGAGGTGGGCTGGCACACACGCAAATGCTCATGCGAATGGAGCTATGTGTGCATGAGCATCAGCCTGCTGCTTGCACACCCAGTTTCCCTCTCTCCCCCAACCAGCCCACCAAGCCATGAAGATTGGGGACCACTGGCTATGGTATGGTATGGCATGGCATGGCATGGCATGGTATATTATGATAAAAATTTACTATGTTATGACTCTACGGGCATGTCCATGTAATTTTTTTGACTATAATATGTAAATGATTCAATATTACTTTCATCCACAATGCTTTTTTAAAAAAAAATTCCCAATCTAGTCTACAATCTTGGGACTTCCTTTTAGTCTCCGATCCAAATACCAACCAATTCCAAGCTCAGTTAAGCTTTCAGGGATCAGCCAAGATCAGCTAAATACTTCTCTCTGCTATAGGCAATATTGTCAGACTTACTAAAATAATGCACTGGGGCAAA
Organism: Thamnophis sirtalis; assembly: GCF_051295495.1. Lineage (NCBI taxonomy): Eukaryota > Metazoa > Chordata > Lepidosauria > Squamata > Natricidae > Thamnophis > Thamnophis sirtalis. Next base: position 165,723,679 of record NW_028261383.1, read on the forward strand.
ACGTCATGATTTTGCTGCATTGACCAGCAAGGTTGCCCAGGATGAGCATGAGGCATGCACAGAATTAGGCAATCTGGATAAATGGCACAGGCATTGCAGAATTCCCCATTGCTACGGCATCCAAGAGGAACGGAGATGAGTCATAAACACAGATTTTACAGGCTTACATGTAGCATACGTATGGAAAACCAGAAAAGTACGTAATTGATTCTCCTAGTTCTTCCTTGTTTGTTTGGACATGGTCCACTGACCTAACCTTTGGTTTGTTCAAGCAGGTAAGTTCCTCACCTGCATGCTAAGGAGATCTAATGCATTTCTTGGCAGGCTGAGGCATACACTTTCCCCGAATCTCTAAATGGGCCCTCCGGGAAGATGTTTTAAGCCGAACTTTTCTGCCCTTATTAAAATAGGTGGCATAATCACTGTGACGAAGGGCTCCTGTTCAGACAAGTTTGGTATGGCATTTGACACACATTTACAAGAGGCGCATCAGGACTTGCATTTTTACACGTGGGATTTGCTAATTACTAATGAACTTTGGCCTATTTGTAGGCCAGATTTCCTTTGTTTCAAAGAACTAAAGGTTGGTTGAAATTTGGAGAGAGAAAAAGAGTAATTTTGGAAGAGATCTTTGTAGCCGCAGAGGTTGAAGTCCACAAACAAATAATTGTGTGCTGTAAAATCTTCACTTGGGAGTGCTCACTTGTGCATGACTTGAATGGTGGGATTTTTTAATACTCGGTTTTTCTTGTACAGATGCTAAATCCGAGTGGATTCATTTCCGCAACCAGGACCCCCCCCCCACAACCCATTATTTTCATAAAGGGTATATAAGAACCAAAGCAACGTTGAAGAAAGACAACCCTGAATTTAAAATTATTAACGCCTTCTCAACCCATATCGAAAGGAACTTTACTCAAAAAAAAACCAAGCGCCCCACATTCATCTGTTTTCATGGTCATATCTTAAGGAATCTCAGAGAATTCTTCCAATTTAAAAATAAATTCCTTAGGGAAAACACCTCTTCCTTTCTGCTAAATATAGCACTACATGTTCTCGCCCGAAGAGCTTTTCCAATTCAAATGTTAGCCGTGCACAGGGCAACCCATGGGATTGATTAGAACCGTGAAGTGACAAAGAAGTCGGCGATCCAAAAGTAAACACGCCGAGGTGAAAAATAAATCAATACTAATGAAAGCAAACACATTCAAATTTGGAAGATGCGTTTGAGGCTGTTGCATCTCTGGACGATGATTGTTTCGGCTTAGAGGGTGAAAAAAAAACACCTGACCTAATGGATTGGATATGGAGAGTGGGTTTGGCTGCTTTATGGAAGGGGGGGGGCAGGTCTGGGTGGTATTTTAAGTAGGATAGCACTTGGTCCTGGGGTGCTAGAAAAGCAGAGTGTTGGTCCAAGAAGGCCCCCTGGAGCCTCAGGAATGAATTTTCATGCCCTGGGGACATTGTCAAGCTGTCTTGTTGCAGGAGTAACAGCAGCTGCTGCAAAGAAGCTCTTCCCATTCAAACTGGACTTTCCCGATCTGATTGATCCTCAGGATTGGATCACCCAAATCCAGAGAAATGCATACACACACACACACACACACACACACAAGGACACAGACAGACAGACAGACAGACAGACACACACACACACACACAAATCATTCTATCCCACTGCCCTCTGGGGATTAAGGAGAAAGCTGGGCATTGGAATGGACAGATTCCGATGTCTCTTACTTTTCAATTCATAAAAGTCTTTCCCAACCCCTCCCTCAACCGCTTGGCCCCTGAGCGGGCGCCGGTTCAATCCTGAACTATTCATTCAAAGCCTGAGAATTGCCAAAGACCGCAGAAGAAGGTAAGGGGGGGGGGGGAGAGAAAAGGTTTTCAAATACTTACCTTCCAAGATATAGACTTTGAATCCACTGCTGATCCCTGTGGTGTAATGAAAATCAGCCAAGGCCATCACTGCTGGGCGGTGGGGAGAGGGACTGTCCGCACAGGATGGATGCTGACCTCAAACAATTGCAAGAATATTAACTGCTGCAGAATGGGGGTACCAAGGAGGTGGTCCCCAGAATCTAAATGTTTCAGGCCTTCTTATGCTCAGTAAGCAGGGACCTGGGGGAATATCAGCCCTAAATGTCCTTCCTCCTTTCTTTCTTTCTTTCTTTCTTTCTTTCTTTCTTTCTTTCTTTCTTTCTTTCTTTCTTTCTTTCTTTCTTTCTTTCTTTCTTTCTTTCTTTCTTTCTTCCTTCCTTCCTTCCTTCCTTCCTTCCTTCCTTCCTTCCTTCCTTTCTTTCTTTCTTTCTTTCTTTCTTTCTTTCTTTCTTTCTTTCTTTCTCTTTCCTCTCCTACCCTTCCTGCATTGAAAGTGTCCCCTTTCTTCAGACAAGGGAGGGGATCACCAACTGCCTGGACCCTGCAGGTTGTTCTATTACAGAGGTCACACAAACTTGTGCCGCATGCCACTTCCCTTCATGAGCCTCCGGAGTGTGCCTCTGAAGGGGCGGGGCTTCAGTTGGCCAGCCACAACAGGCCCGACACACGCCTCTCCGAGCCTGTTAGCCCCCTCTGGGCAAGTGCGTGTGCCTGGATTGTGTCACTCCCTTTCTCTGTGTGCGTGTGTTTGTACAGGGTGGGGTTGGAATGGAAGTAAAAGGCAGAAGCAGCCATGGTGGGAGTCCAAAAGGAGTAGGAAATATTGGCTCTGTTAGGGGAACCTGTGTGATCAATTTCAGAGGAAAGATCTGCATTTAGAGAGGTTCATTGCTGACCGGAACTGAGAGAAGAGCTGTATTATTTGGGGGAAGATTTGCTAGTCTAGTATTGGTGGTGCTGATGATCTATTTTTTTTCTCATTGCTTTACCATACATCAATAATACAGTAAACAGAATGTAATGGAATAATTTTGCAACCACTTAATTTCATTTTTATATTGATTTATGAATGACAAATAGAAAGATTGGGCTCTTCTGAAGAATTCAAGAGTCATTAATCAACTAATCAAATGGACTGGCTCATCATAGGATAATTTCAAATACTAAGCTACATTTTGAATTTGGGGGGTGGTGACTCCTTTACTTGCCCTTCCCTGAAAAGACTCCGAAAAGACCAATGGAAAGAAGGAATGTTGGTTGGAAAGACACTTTATTGGTATAAGTCAAGAAATGAGAGAATTATTATTCAGGATTTGTATGGAGGAGAATTTCAAGGGCTTACAGAGTAGGAGAAAGATGTGAAGATTGTCAGTTTGACCTGGGAGACATTCTGGAAAGCTTTCTGGCGCAAGCTAGTTTCTCTTTAAAGTGACATGAAATCTGGGATAATGAGCAAACATTCATGCATCTTCAGTTGGATTGGGCAACAAGCAATGTGTGTGTTTATGTATGCACGCATTCTCGCATCTGTATGCATGTGGTTACGCACACGTTCAATTACTTCTGAAGCAGGGGTGAGTTGCTGTCAATTTTACTACTGGTTTGCAACCTGTGCGTGCACTGTTAATATAAATTGTTCTTTGCACGTGCATAGAACAATTTACAGTGAACTGTGCATGCGCAGTCACTAAAAACCAAAATGGCGGTGGCCCAGTGGCGGCAAGTAAACTGGTTTGGGGGATGTGGCAGGCCTGGGTTGCTGATGGTTCTGTGACCCAGGCCTGAATTCCACTACCGGTTCAGCCGAACTGGGCCGAACCAGGAGCAACCCACCTCTGTTTTGAAGTCAAGGGATGTGGAAGAATTTGGAATAAGAAGCAGTCAGAGGTTGTTATGGGAATGAAGGATGCTTGGAGAAACTGCCTAAACTGATTCTGGAAAAGCTCAGATATTCACTCTATTTTAACGAAAACTTCCCAATCCCACATGTGTTGGACTTCAACCAATTTAATAATTGCCTAGATGGGATTGTAGCTTGCCATGCTAACTGAATATCCTGAGATATTAAATCTGGTACATGTGAAGGGCACAAGGTTGGAAAAGCCTATTTTAGAATTTAACACTGCTTCAGATGCGGTAGCTTACTTCTTTCCCAGCAAATCCTGATGGGCAGCAAAGCAGCGTGTGTGTATTAGGCTTGTCAAGGATTCTCTTTTCCACAGCACTTTATCCCTTTGTCTGAAAGGCTGCCTAGTTTAGCTGAAAGGCAAAGAATCCTAAGAAGGCGCCTCGAATTTGCTCATCCAAAATGAGCATCTGGTTTGCTGACTGAACAAGAACACACACAGCCCAGATAAAGAGGTGGAGGAAATGTTTGCCATGTCTGCAGGGGTGGAGTAACTCATACGCTAGAAGAATAAACTCAATTTCACGAGAATTTGATTGGTTAGAGAAATGGAGTGAAAAGAGCAACATGAATCTTAACAGTGACAAATGCCGGTTCTTCAGTGAGAAAGCAAAATCTTGTGTACCATGTGTGTGTATATATAACTGTGTTTGTGTCTGTGGAGCACTATCTGGTGTTATAATGGTACTTGTGAAAAAAAAATCTCAAAGCAAACGGGATGTTGTCCTCTTCACAACTGCTTACCTATTTCACATTTTTCCTGGAAAGAATGAATTTAAGTCTGAGGGATGCTTCCTGAACATTCCCCTTCTTTTTTTTTTTGGTATTCATTTTTATTTTAAACACATAAGCACATCAACAGAAACAAATACATGACTTAAAAACAACATAGGAACAATAAGTTCCATCGTATATCATACAGCAGTTCCGAATTGGTTTCTTTGCAGTTAGTGTTTTCCCTTCTTTACATTTCTATCTTGCGTTCATAATCTCCTTATTCGTTATCCATTTATTATGTACAATTCTTTATTTGTTTATACTTAGCTACTTATGACCAAGTATTATTTACCTATATTGTGCTTTATATTTTTACTGTCATTTATTCTCTTACATACAGTTATAGGTATACATTCACATAGTTATTCTTTTTCTTTGACATTCTTATATTATTATTATTATTATTATTATTATTATTATTATTATTATTATTATTATTGTACAATTGTATCACAGCGGCCAGTTGTTTCGCCGGATTTGGCATTGGTTACTAGTCGGGCCCTACCCAGGGGCCTAGGACGTCATAACGTATTTTCGTAATATGCGTGCAGATCCAAGCAGTGTGGCTTTTTGCATTTGACTGATGGTGATTTTGTCAATTTTTAACTGTTTTAAATGTAATTCCAGTGCTTTTGGAATAGCACCCAGTGTGCCAATTACCACTGGAATTACCACTGCTGGTTTGTGCCATAGTCGTTGAATTTCAATTTTTAAGTCCTGGTATCTTGCGATTTTTTCATGTTCCTTCTCGGCGACCCTGCTATCACCTGGTATTGCGATGTCTATGATTGTGACCTTATTTTTCTCAACCAGTGTGATGTCTGGTGTATTATGCGCCAGTATTTTGTCGGTTTGTATACGGAAATCCCACAAGATCTTGACCATCTGATTTTCGGTGACTTTTTCAGGCTGATGTTCCCACCAGTTTGTTGCTGTTTTAATATTATAATTTTTGCACAAATTCCAATGGATCATTTGTGCTACTGAATTGTGCCGCAATTTATAATCAGTCTGCGCGATTTTTTTTACAGCAGCTGAGTATGTGATCAACAGTTTCATCAGCTTCTTTGCAAAGTCTGCATTTGGCATCATCAGAGGATTTTTCGATTTTGGCCTTAATGGCATTTGTGCGGATAGCTTGTTCTTGCGCAGCCAGGATTAGTGACTCTGTTTCTTTCTTTAATGTACCTGTTTTTAACCATAACCAAGTTTGTTCACTGTCCACTTTATCTTTTATTTTTTCCAGAAATTGACCATGCAGTGCTTTGTTCTGCCAACTCTCCATTCTTGATTTTATCACATCTTTTCTGTATTCTTGTTTTGTCTGTTGGGCCTTCAGTAGATTTTTGTTCTTTACTTCGATTAATAGATGTTCTTGACTTTCTTTTAAATAATCAGCCAGTGCATGTTTTTCCTCTTCAACTGTTTGCTTCACTTGTAATAATCCTCTGCCACCTGATTTTCGGGGCAGATATAGTCTATCAGTATCACCACGTGGATGTAAACTGTAGTGCATTGTCATTAGTTTCCTGGTTTTTCGGTCCAAAAGGTCCAAATCAGCTTGTGTCCAGTTAACTATGCCAGCTGTGTATCTTATAACTGGTATTGCCCAGGTATTTATGGCCTTGATTGTATTTCCACCATTCAATTTAGATTTCAAAATTTTCCTAACTCTGTTGGTGTACTCTCGCCTGACAATAGTTTTTACTTCTCCATGCTTGATGTTATCCAACTGCAGAATGCCTAAGTATTTGTAGGCTTCATTTTCTTTGCATTTAATTAGTTGGCCATTGGGCATTTCAATTCCCTCAGATGCAGTGATTTTGCCCCTTTTTATGAATACAATGGCGCATTTTCCCATGCCAAACTGCATTGAAATATCGGTGCTGAATACTCGGACTGTATTTGTCAATGATTGGATTTCTATTTCTGACTTTCCATAGAGTTTCAAATCATCCATATATAGTAAATGCGAAATTTTTTCAGCTTTTTTGGCTGTTTGGTAGCCTAATTTCATTTTTTTTAAGATTACTGATAGTGGGATCATTGCGATGATGAAGAGAAGAGGTGAAAGTGAATCACCCTGGAAAATTCCTCGCTTGATATTAACCATTCCGTAGCTCTCATTCCCTACTGCCAACTCAGTTCTCCATTGTTTTATTGCCTTTTCAGTAAAGGATGTAATATTTTTGCTAATGCCAGTTGTTTCTAAGCATTTTATGATCCAACTATGTGGCAGTGAGTCAAATGCCTTTTTGTAATCAATCCAGACCATATTCAAGTTCGTTTTTCTGTTCTTACAATTTTCTAATATCATTTTATCAATTAGAAGCTGATCTTTTGTGCCCCTGCTCCTTCTTTTGTTGCCTTTTTGCTCTACTGGCAAGATGTTGTTTGTTTCCAAATAATCCATCATGTTATCTGCAATAATGCCTGTGAGTAATTTGAAGGTTGTTGGCAAGCATGTTATTGGTCTGTAGTTTTCAGGTGTTGTTCCTTTAGTTGCATCTTTCTGAATCAAGTATGTTTTTCCAGTTGTCAACCATTCATCAATTTGGCCCTTTTGTAAAATTTCATTCAGTTGCCTGGCCAATATTGCATGTGAACTGGTCAGATATTTGAGCCAGAAACCATGTAATTGGTCCTTTCCAGGTGATGTCCAATTCTTTACCTTTTTAACTCGATTTTTGATCATCTCAGTTGTTATTTCTAATACTTGCATTTGTTTGTTGCCAATACTTTTCTCAAAGTCATGTATCCACTTTGCTTCCTTGTTGTAGTCCTTTGCATTTTCCCACAATTCTTTCCAGAATTCAACTGTGGCCTGCTTTTCTGGTTTTTCACTTTTGGTGTCACGATTCACATTAAGACTTTGATAAAAACATCGTTGGTCTGATCGAAATTGCTGATTTTGTTTATATTGGATGATTCGTGCCTCATATCTTTCAATTTTTCTAGCTGTTGCTGTTATCTGCTGTTTTACAATCTCTACAGCTTCATTGATGTTTCTTGTATCCAATCTATATCTTCTGATTAGCCGATCTATGATTTTGTTGTTTTTAAGCCGTTGCTCATGCATGTTCTTTAAGTTACTAGCATCTGCCCTTAATTTTTTGATTTTTTGTTCTAAACGGATTTTCCACTTTGGCTTTGATGCTTTTTCTGTTGTGTGACTAGGTACTTTAATTTTAATGCCTAGTTCATTAGTGACTATTACAGCTGCGCTGTACATTAACTGGTTTGTTTCCAATATGGATCCCGGTTCAATTGTTGAAAACACTGCATTAACCATTTTCATGATAGGGGCCAAAATTTTCTTAGGCACAGTTTTTAGTGATGGTAAACGTTGCCTTTCCTCATTAAGCAGAAAATGCTCCATGATCTTATCCTTCAATTCTTTTTGTTTTTGAGTTAGTTCATCAGTTGGTTCAATGATAACTGGTTCTAGTGGTGGTGATGTTATTTCCTCCCCGAGAGCTTCTTCTGGGAGTTCTACTATAGTGTCTTTAGTTGTGTCTTGAATATCAGTTATTTCCGCTTGTGATATTGTTTTTTGGGTTTTGCAATTTGCCTGAATCTCCTCATGTTCAACTTCACTAAACACTTTATTCCGTATAATAAATCGCCTTTGATCTGCTAGTCGTTGTTCATTAACATTTGAATCTGGATATTGTTGTTTCCATAATTTATACATTCGCTTTAAATATCCTCTTTTTTCTGGCTCTGAGTTGTAGTAACAGGCCATTATGGCACGGTTTTCATCTGCACTATATTTTTGTCGTTTTGTTGGCTGGTCCACTTGTAGCCCACTTGTCGACGGATGTCCAGGGACCCCAACATCCGCCGCGGCCCTTGTTAACCCGCGCGACGACCGATGCGGTATGAAATTCTTATTCGTTTTTTTCACCATATTGTATGGGTTGGCGGGTTTTTTTTTTACGGGACCAGATGCCAACCTGATCCCAACCTTCCTCCTTTCTCATCCAGGCTTGGGACCGGCAACGGCGGAGTTGTTGTTGTTGTTGTTGTTGTTATTATTATTATTATTATTATTATTATTATTATTATTATATTCCATTTAAAAGGTTATAAAGTATAGTTTGGAATGCTTTGTTTACCATCCTTCGCACCTGCTATGACACCACCTTATTTTCTCTTTCTTTTCTTTTCTCCCTCCCTTCCTTTTCTACTTCCTTCCTTCCTCTTCTCCTTCCCCTTCTTCCTTCCCTTACCTCTCCCCTACTCCTACCCTCTTGCTTCTCCTTCTCCTTCTCTCTTCTTGTGTCCTTTGAAACACCATTTCCTATTCAGATCCCGATTGTTGACTAGCCCAATTAATTGCAAGCTTAGCATGAATTACCAGTGTGATTTAGCTACAGATCAAACCAATGCAGAATTCAGACGGCATCAAGCAGCATCGCAGGCAGTAAATATTTTCATTTTATTCTGCTCGTGTACAGTCTGGTTCGGTGCCTTACAGAAGTGACCAGGGGACGAGAAATGAAGGGAAGAAAGATTGAGGGCGCTGGATATGCTAAGCCTTGAGCAGAGAGGACTGAGAGGGGAATAGAAAGCATTCTTTACATAGTTGAAAGCGAAGGATGTCAGAGAGAAGAAAATCAAGACCTGTTCTCTCTTGCTCCAGAAGGCAGGACATGGAATAAGGGATTTCAATTAGAAGACGGCCTGACATTGTGAATAGGTTCGCCATGGAATTAATTACCCGGAGGTGGTGGTGGTCGGCTCACCTTCTTGGGATGTGTTCAAACAAGGACTTGACAGCAATGTGTCTGGGGGTGGGTGGGGAGCTTTAATTTGGAGCTGGGGGAGGGAAAATTGATGGCCTTTCCAAACTATGAGGCTCTGGCTATAAGCTGGCTGCTCTCTCCCATTTTGATGTGATGCCCTGCATTTCTATTTATTTCCAGATTTGTTTTTACACGTATGAAATTGCTACTTTAGATACATGTGCTTAAGATTCTTTAAGCTTAAGGGGAAGTCCATTAAGCAGATACCTTGTTATCTCTATTTTGGGTTTAAGGGGCTGAGAGCCTGCAGCCAGCCTAAGGCTATCCACTGATAAATTTTAATTGAGCCAGCCCCCGCTTTGGAGTTTAATCTCTCTATGTAAATGGGAAGAAATGGTTGCTCTGGGTGGGGGAGAGTGGGGTGATATTTATGCAAAGTCCCATGATAATTAGCTATGAAACTCAGGGATTGGTAGAAGGATCTGGCGTCTCCTGGATTAAAGTGGAGAGGCGGGGCCCAGGAGTCCTGGCGTGAGGGAGCCACGAGCCAAGCAGCTGGGGGCGCGTGTCAGGGCCGGCTCCCTACACACCCCAAAGCAGTTGAGCTGCATTCCAATGGCCTTCCCCACCCAACCACCCCCCGAGGGAAGGAATATCCACCAAAGTGGGCAGGTCTTGATTGGTGCACTGAGATCTGCCTCGCCCAGTGCCTGGCACGCCTCGTCCTGTCTCAGCATTTTGAAGGCAAGGAGGAGGAGAAGGCTAGTCTGAGCTTCTACGTGGGCTTAGTAAAGGGCTGCCAGGGTGCTGCCAATTGAATCTCAGCTGGAGAAACAAGCAGAGGAAAGGCTGACTAGGAAGAAAAACCCGGGACTTGCCCAAATTGGCTTCCTCATTCAAGCTGCTCTGTTTTCCTTCGGTCCCCCTGCAGCTACTTCCAAATCAGCCTTCTCCATCTTGACTTCTAGTTCCATAATCCTCCAATCAGGTTGGGACTAGGCGTGCAAAATCTGGGGAAGTATAGTATAGTATAGCCTTTATTGTCATCGTACAAAATAAATACAACGGAATTGATTAAAGTCAAGGCACTGCAGCTTCCTGCCCATCCCCACTTTGTCAATGGGCCATTAAGAAAGCCAAGCTAGTCCCTTTACATAATAAAGAGTTCTCCATTTCAGCTCCAGGGGGATGGGATCAAGGCATGATAATATTGGCACTTTACCCAACTCACCACATGGCATCTGAGAACTCAACCAAACCTGGATTCAAAACGCAGCCTAGAGAGTTGCCCCTGCATGGGCCCATGGGAGTCTGACAACCAATCAGAATACAAGCTCAAGATCAAAGGCCAGAGAGGGCATAAAACCAGGGACTCAGCATCTCAGTCCTTCCTTCTCTTCTTCTCCACCAACACTGAAGCATGTGATCCCCTTTTCTGTTCAGAGCTCCAGCCACGTGGTCCTGTCTACCAATAAACCATCTTTCCAAGCAGCCTCCATGTCTCCAGTGTCTTTTTCCCCACTTGGAGCTGAACCCAGAAGGACATTTCTTTCATCAGGATAAAGGTTATTTTTGCTTTCTATGTCCAAATGTACGCCTGCCTACACTCACCAGGGTGGTAATATATAAATGTGGTTGTGCAGCTAAATCTCAAAGATTAAAGCATTGTCTCGTATTCCAAATTTCCAGGATAAAACCTAGCACTTAGTTTTGAGAGGTGAGCCTTCTTTGAAGAGATTCAATCCATTTAGGGATGCCCACTTACTGGCAGTGGATTATGGAGATAGCCTTGAGGAACGAATGCAAGAACCGCTTAGTAAAGGTAACTTTGAAGGGCCACTAAATGAATTGTTGTAAGTCGAGGGCTATTTGTGCTCTACAGTGAGGGGGCAGAGGGAAATCGATAGGCTTTTGAGATTTTGTTATAATATTCTACAACAACAGAGTTGTGGTAGTCCTTGCATTGTCTTTTCCCTCACCTGAACCTATCTCAAAGGGCTAAAACTTCCCTTCCCCCCAGTGTGGTTGTCCAGGAACACTAAACAGGGTAGCAGAAGAATATAAGGCACTTTCTTCTCCATTCCTGTCTGTACACCGGAGGAACTGACTGAGTCATTCCAATTTTTAAATCTCTGTGCTATGAATAATTGTCTGCATTATATGAATGTAAGCAGATTTTTCTTTCCTGCCTGATCATCCCCATCCCCAGGGATGGGTTTCAAAATTTTTTGGACCCTACTCTGTGGGTGTGGCCTCCTTTGTGGGAGTGGCTTGCCAGCCATGTGATCTGGTGGGAGTGGCTTGCCGGCCATGTATTCTCTCTCTCTCTCTCTCTCTCTCTCTCCTTCCTTTTGTCTCTCTGTCCCTTTTTTCTTTTTTTCTTTCATCTCTCACTCTTTTTCTTTCTTTCTTTCTTTCTTTCTTTCTTTCTTTCTTTCTTTCTTTCTTTCTTTCTTTCTTTCTTTCTTCCTTCCTTCCTTCCTTCCTTCCTTCCTTCCTTCCTTCCTTCCTTCCTTCCTTCCTTCCTTTCTCTCTCTCTCTCTCTCTCTCTCTCTCTCTCTCTCTCTCTGTGTCAGTCTGTGTGTGTGTGTGTATGTGTGTGGCAGTGCTGGGTTTCAAAATTTTTTGGACCCTACTCTGTGGGTGTGGCCTCCTTTGTGGGAGTGGCTTGGCAGCCATGTGACCTGGTCGGAGTGGCTTGCCGGCCATGTGATCTGGTGGGAGTGGCTTGCTGGCCATGTGATCTGGTGGGAGTGGCTTGCTGGCCATGTGTTCTCTCTCTCTCTCTCTCTCTCTCTCTCTCCTTCCTTTTGTCTCTCTGTCCCTTTTTTCTTTTTTTTCTTTCATCTCTCACTCTTTTTCTTTCTTTCTTTCTTTCTTTCTTTCTTTCTTTCTTTCTTTCTTTCTTTCTTTCTTTCTTTCTTCCTTCCTTCCTTCCTTCCTTCCTTCCTTTCTTTCTCTCTCTCTCTCTCTCTCTCTCTCTCTGTGTCAGTCTGTGTGTGTGTGTGTGTGTGTGTATGTGTGTGGCAGTGCTGGGTTTCAAAAATTTTTGGACCCTACTCTGTGGGTGTGGCCTCCTTTGTGGGAGTGGCTTGGCAGCCATGTGACCTGGTCGGAGTGGCTTGGCAGCCATGTGATCTGGTGGGAGTGGCTTGCCGGCCATGTGATCTGGTGGGAGTGGCTTGCTGGCCATGTGTTCTCTCTCTCTCTCTCTCTCTCTCTCTCTCTCTCTCTCTCTCTCTCTCTCTCTCTCTCCTTCCTTTTGTCTCTCTGTCCCTTTTTTCTTTTTTTCTTTCATCTCTCACTCTTTTTCTTTCTTTCTTCTTTCTTTCTTTCTTTCTTTCTTTCTTTCTTTCTTTCTTTCTTTCTTTCTTTCTTTCTTTCTTCCTTTCTCTCTCTCTCTCTCTGTCAGTCTGTGTGTGTGGGGGGCAGTGGTGGGTTTCAAAAAATTTTGGAACCTCTTCTGTAGGTGTGGCCTGCTTTCCGGGTCCACTGGTGGAACCTCTTCTAACCGGTTCGGTAGATTTGACGAACCGGTTCTACCGAATAGGTGCGAACTGGTAGGAACCCACCTCTGCCCACCCCCCTCCTATCTAAAATACTCTGAATCTGTTGGGATTCTAGTTCCCAGGATACCCAGCCAGGATAGCTAATGTTTGAGAATGATGGGATGGGACTAGTAGAGTTTTCTTCAGTGAGAACAATCTCAGCACTGGAAGATTTCTCCTGGGGCAATCCCCTTTGGTTAATTCACTTTTTAAGGGGTTTCCTCTGTCTATCATCTCCCATTTATTGCTCGGCAAAGTTTTCCTTGGCTCTCTGCTTTTCTTTGAACAGCATAAAAATTAAACTTCTTGTAAAATAAAAGAGTAGCAGTACTTCTAGAGCTCAGCATAGCTTTCCTGTTCTTCCTCTGCATTTGATCAAAAGGCAGGTAAAGATAATAACAAGAATGTGTGAGAGCATGTGCCGTTTGAAGTATTTTGTAATAAGGAACAGGTAGTAAAGTGTTCCATGTGTCACAACTCCACAACAGCTTCTTGACTGTGCTATCCTAGGAATGTATTTTCAGGCCTTATTATGTTGGAAAGGAAGATATTGTAATGAGAGCTCAGGAAGTATTTCTACAAAGGGTAGGGCTGTTTGGCAGGAAGAAGAAGGTAGCCTGACAAACAGCATTACCACATTGATTAAGTAGTGGGGACGCGATGGCTCAGTGGCTAAAACACGGAGCATGTCAATCAGAAAGGTCGGCAGTCCGGTGGTCCGAATCCCTAGCGCCGCGTAATGGAGTGAGCTCCTGTTACTTGTCCCAGCTTCTGCCAACCTAGCAGTTCGAAAGCATGTAAAAATGCAAGTAGAAAAACAGGGACCGCCTTTGGTGGGAAGGTAACAGTGTTCCATGCGCCTTCGGCATTTAGTCATGCCAGCCACATGACCACGGAGAATGTCTTCGGACAGCACTGGCTCTTCGGCTTTGAAATGGAGATGTGCGCTTCTCCCTAGAGTCGGGAACAACTAGTACATATGTCCGATGGGAACCTTTACCTTAATGGTTATGTATATGCAATTAGAAGCAGAGTTTTATATTCAGCATTTTAGCCAAAATGGATCTGAGATGGAAAGAAAGAGAATCTTTGATTTCCCATTGTAGTCAAGGTCACATACTTCAGCATTTCAGAACAGGGTGTGGCATGATTCCATCTCAGAATCGGAAAGCAGAATATCGGTTCAAATTCTTGAGTCTAAAATGGTTTCAAGATGATTTCTCACCTCTGCATATAAGGTACCTGAGTGACACAGATATGAATGAGAAACGAGAGTCGATTTAGATATAACACTAGTGGTTGTTTGGCTGCTTAGGCTTCAGAATAACAGAGCAATAGAACAACAGACTTGGAAGGGACCTTGGAAGACTTCTAATCCAACCACTTCAGTGGTGGGATTCAGCCAGTTTGCACCTATTCGGGAGAACCGGTTGGTAACTTTCTAAGTAGTTCAGAGAACTGATTGTTGGAAGAAATCTCCTTTTGTTTTTCCCCCACTTTACAGGGCTATTCCTGTAAGGAAGGCAGGAAGGAAACATTCTGGTGTTGTCTCTAGCCTAATCTTTATTGACCTGCTTACAGAAACTGCCTCTCCAGTTAACCCTTATTCCATTCTAACAGCTAAGGCCAAGCGCCCATCGACCCGAGTGACCTTGAGTTGGCCACGCCCACCCAGTCACATGACCACCAAGCCACACCTACCCAGATGGTCATTAGGGCAGAGAACCAGTTGTTAAATTATTTGAATCCCACCACTGAACCACTTGTTCAGGCAGGAAATCCTATACCATTTCAGACAAATGGTTGTCCAATGTCTTCTTAAAAACTTACAGTGTTGGAGCACTCAACTTCGGGAAGCAAGTCGTTCCACTGATAAATTGTTGCAACAGTCAAGTGTCAGTGTTTCAAGTAATGCACCCATTGAAAGCAGAACTCCGAGGCAGGTGGATTCCTCAAAGAACAGTTTATTGGATACACCATATTGGCACAACTAGTGAAAACCAACTCTGGAAGCTCCTGTGGTTTTTTACCAGTGGTGGGTTTCAAAAATTTTTCGAACCTACTCTGTGGGTGTGGCCTCCTTTGTGGGAGTGGCTTGCTGGCCATGTGACCTGGTGGGAGTGGCTTGCCAGCCATGTGTTTTCTTTCTCTCTCTCTCTCTCTCTCTTTCCTTCCTTTTGTCTCTCTGTCCCTTTTTTCTTTTTTTCTTTCATCTCTCTCACTCTTTTTCTTTCTTTCTTCTTTCTTTCTTTATTTCTTTCTTCCTTTCTTTCTCTCTCTCTCTCTCTCTCTCTCTCTGTGTCAGTCTGTCTGTCTGTCTGTCTGTCTGTGTGTGTGTGTGTGTGTGTGTGTGTCAGTCGTGGGTTTCAAATTTTTTTGGAACTTACTCTGTGGGTGTGGCCTCCTTTGTGGGAGTGGCTTGCCAGTCATGTGACCTGGTGGGAGTGGCTTGCCGGCCATGTGTTTTCTTTCTCTCTCTCTCTTTCCTTCCTTTTGTCTCTCTGTCCCTTTTTTCTTTTTTTCTTTCATCTCTCTCTCACTCTTTTTCTTTCTTTTTTCTTTTTTTATTTATTTATTTCTTCCTTTCTTTCTCTTTCTCTCTCTCTCTGTGTCAGTCTGTTTGTCTCTTTGTGTGTGTGTGTGTGTGTGTGTGTGTGTGTGTGTGTGTGTGTGTGAGTAGTGGGTTTCAAAAATTTTTGGAAGCTCTTCTGTAGGTGTGGCCTGCTTTCCGGGTCCACTGGTGGAATCTCTTCTAACCAGTTCGGTAGATTTGACGAACCGGTTCTACCGAATAGATGCAAACTGGTAGGAACCTACCTCTGTTTTTCACCTAATTAAAAAAATGAAAGTTCCCCATTTCCCCCTCCCCATGAATCAGTCACATTGTCCAATAAAAGTGTCAGCTGGTTACACGGTTATTCTTCTCCTCCTCTTCCCTGCCACCTGTTGAAATATCCTTGGTTCCCACAGGTCAACCCCGGCTAACTATTTTCTCCCCCTCCTTCTCTTGTGGCAACCTTGAAGCTCTAGAGATGGCCTCAGCCAGGTTCGCTTCAGGGTTGAAAGTCAGGAAATTTCTCCTTAGTTCTAGGCTGCTTCTCTCCTTGATGAGTTTCCACGCATTGCTTCTTGTCCTGCCCTCAGATACTTTGGAGAATAGCTTGACTCCCTCTTCTTTGTGGCAGCCCCTCAAATATTGGAACAATGCTATCATGTCACCCCTAGTTCTTCTTTTCATTAAACTAGATTCCAATATAGAATAGAATAGAATAGAATTTTTTATTGGCCAAATGTGATTGGACACATAAGGAATTTGTCTTTGGTGCAGACGCTTTCAGTATACATAAAAAAACAAGATACATTCATCAAGAATCATAAGGTACAACACTTAATGATAGTCAAAAGTACAAATAAGCAATCAGGAAACAATATCAATATAAATTGTAAGGATGCAAGCAACAAAGTTACAGTCCTGCAGTCATAAGTGGGAGGAGATGGATGATAGGAATGATGAAAAGACTAATAGCAATTAGTAATTATTACTAATAGTAATAATAATGTTGCCTTAGTGAATAGTTTGACAGTGTTGAGGGAATTATTTGTTTAACAGAGTGATGGCATTCAGGAAAAAAAACTGTGATGGCATTCAGGAAAAAAAAAAACCTGTCCTTGTGTCTAGTTGTCCTGATGAGCAGCGTCCTATGGCGTCGTTTTGAGGGTAGGAGCTGAAACAATTTATGTCCAGGATGTGAGGGGGTCTGTAAATATTTTCACGGCTCTCTTTTGGACTTGTGCAGTGTACAGGTCCTCAATGGAAGGCAGGTGTACTACATTTTGCAATTCCTCTTTCATGAATATAGTCCATATTTAGCGTGACCCGACAAAAGGGCGAACGTCAAAACCGTGCCCGACTAAACCGCGTCGCTGATGTCATCAACGCGCCGACAACAGCCAGCGCGGAGAAAGAAGGGCGCTTTACAATAGCGCGTCGAAAGAAAGCCGATTTAACTTAAGGTAAGGGTTAGGTTAAGGGTTAGGTTTAGGTTTAGGGTTAGGGTTAAGTTTTAGGGTTAGGTTTAGGGTTAGGTTTAGGGTTAGGTTAAGGGTTAGGTTTAGGGTTAGGTTAAGGGTTAGGGGTTAAGTTTAGGTTTAGGGTTACTTTTACAGTGCGCTTCTGTCTCCACGCTGTTGTCGCCCTGTTGACGTCAGCGATGCAGTTTAGTCGGGCGCGGTTTTGTCGTTCGCCCTTTTGTCGGTGAACCCATATTTAGTTGTTGCATTAGGTTTCGTCTTTCCTGGAAGATCTTAAAGATGCTCATCCCCATTTTATTCTCACAACAACCTTGTGAGATAGGTTGGGGGATAATGTCTGGTCCATCATCATTCAGTGGGCATCATGGGCGAGGAGGCAAAGGAATGCCAGGTCTAGCATTCTAATCCATCCTCCACCACAGAGCCTCTCCATTCCCCCTTTAAAGAAATTTGTATTGTCTCCTCCTCCATCTGAAGTGTTCCTCTGTCAAGTGGAAAATTCCCCCTCCTTACATTCATCTACAAGTGCTGCCTGGAGGCAGCTGCATTTTTGCTCACCAGCTGGTGCCTCTGAAACACCTGGTGAGGCCTCCATCCGTCTGGGCCAAGAGTTCATGCCGGGCTTGTCAGAACCTGTTGAAAGTGTCTTCCAGGGGTCTGTGTTTAGGCCTGCTTAGCTTTAGCCAGGTGGAGTTACAGGTGGAAGCTACAAAAGAACTGCCGAAGGACTGTGTGAAGTGATAAGAGGACTTAGTACGTCACAAGATCTGTTTTCCTTTGGGCATATTATGATGGTTTTTTCCCTGCCACCCAAGATCATATCTCTCTGGCAAATGGTCTTTGCTTGGGGGGGGCGGGGGGCTGTGCCAGGCTTTGCATAATGTGATGGCAGCTCAATCCAAAACAGGGTGGGGCTTGTGGGCTGAAGAGTGGAAATGCATGTCTTAAGGCCCCATATGGATCTTGACCCTCTATCCAATATTTTATAAAAATGCCCCCAACTGAAAATGTGAGGCCCACTCAGTGGTAGGTTCCAAACAGTGGTGGGTTCCGGATCCTGTTCCAACCGGTACAGTTGGAACGGGCCCGGTGGTGTCCAAATGGATGCACGCAGCATGCACATGCATCGTACTGCCTCTGTGAGCCTCCGCAACGCTCCAGCTGCTCAGCGGAGTGTCACGCAGGCACTGTACGCGCCATGCGCGTGCACGGAAGCCTTAAAAGACAGGTAAGAAGCTCAGATGGGTGGGTGGAGCACGCCTCTGGAACACCATATCGGAATAGTATTCGGTGCTCCGGGCAGGCTCTGGTACACCCGTACCGGGGTGTACTGCCTGTAACCCACCACTGGTTCCAAAGTTTTTTGCTACCAGTTCAGTGGACGTGGCTGCGGAGGAATAGGACTGAGTGGGCATGGCCAACTTGATGTCACTCATGCCCACATCCACTCACATGCCCCCTCACTTCGCTACGCCCACAGGAAAAGGTAGGAATTTTTAAAGAATTTCTCCCTATCTACCCCCGCCCTCCGTTTCCCCTCTTCCTCCCACACTACCCCCTCTTTGGTTGCTTACCTTCTGTGGCGGCTGGTCCAGAGTCCAGAAGGCAAGCTGACTGGAGATTTTGCAGCCCACAGCCTGCTGGAAAGTGGCTGGCTGGCAAAGAATAGCAATAGCAATAGCAGTTAGACTTATATACCGCTTCATAGGGCTTTCAGCCCTCTCTAAGCGGTTTACAGAGTCAGCATATCGCCCCCACAGTCTGGGTCCTCATTTCACCCACCTCAGAAGGATGGAAGGCTGAGTCAACCCTGAGCCGGTGAGATTTGAACCGCTGAACTGCTGAACTAGCAGTCAGCTGAAGTGGCCTGCAGTACTTGCACTCTACCCCTGAGCCACCTCGGCTCTTTCTGACCCGGTAGCCCTGGAAGCCTTCCAGCCGTCACCTTTTTGAGAGCCACTTTGCAAAGCAGCTCGCAAAGCGGCTCTCAAAGAGGCGGCGGCTTGCTGCAGGCTGCTGAAAAGTCCTCCGGTCGGCAAAAACGTTACTGCCATCGCCACCATGTTCTTTGCACATGCGCATCCCATTGCCTTGCATGTGCATGTGCGCAAAACATGACGGCGATGGCACCAGCTTTTTCGCCAACCAGAGGACTTTTCAGCAGTCTATGGCCAGCCTCCTCCTCTTTGAGAGTCGGTATGCAAAGCGTCGGGCAAGTGAGTAGCGACCGGGCAGGCAGGATGAGAAACTGGTGACAGGGGGACCGGTTTGGGGACGTGGCCAGCCAGCCATCGCTACCGGTTTGCCGAACGGGGCAAAATTTCTGCTACCGGTTCGGGCAAACCGGTAAGAACCGTCTGAATACCACCTCTGGGCCCACCCTTTCTGAAGAAATTCTGGGGAATGAAACACCCTCCCCCTCTGATTTTTGCATTCCTGACTTGGTAGCCCTATTAATATTCTCTTTGGAGATGTAAACATTTAAAAAAAATTAAAACACTGCTTAAAAATAATATGTGAACCCAGTCAGATAATTCAATGAGTTTTACTTCCAAGTGTGCATAAAACTGCATGTTTAAAGCCTGCTTAAAATGGAATTTTAGAAGCAATTAGTGGGGGAAAAAACTTTCTGGAATTCTGCAGAACTGGCTTTAGGGTATAAGTGATGTCCTTTAAAAAAAAAACTGGGAAAACAAAATGAATGGTTTGCTAATATACCCTGACGAGGAGCCAACTGAACAATATTGATAGGTACATAATTATTGATATACATGTCTACGTAATTCTTTGCCTTAAACTGAGTGCATCTAGCAGTTAGAGCAATATCAAATTACTTATTGCATACAAACATCCTTCTGCAACATGTAATGCAGGGCAAACCTGTTATATTCATTCATGAATTCATTTTCCTGGGTGTGTGGAATAAAACCTCCCCCTAAGGGCCAAGTTTGCACAGCATGTTGAATTTCAAACAGCCTACCCATGAAAAGCATGAGCCAACATGCTGGCTGATCTGGTTAGCCTGGATGAAAAATGTGATGAGTCACATCAATGCCCATACAAACCCTTTCTCTGAATGATTATTTCTGGATCTTGGATGAGTTGGTACTACATGTCAGGAAGGGGGCTGGAACTACTAGAGCAGTGTTTCTCAACCTTGGCAACTTGAAGACGTCTGGACTTCAACTCCCAGAATTCCCCAGCCAGCATTCGCTGGCTGGGGAATTCTGGGAGTTGAAGTCCAGACGTCTTCAAGTTGCCAAGGTTGAGAAACACTGTACTAGAGGGAACATGTAGGGCAGGGTGGAGCACATTTGGCCTGAGGAGTGGAGGGTGTTTGGATCCAACCTGCAGCCTTAATCCTACCAAGCACCCACATTTTGATACTGTGTGTCCTCTCCACTTGTTGTCCCCCCACCCAATGTCTTCCATGCAACACTCATGAGTCTTTAATTACACAATGACAAGGGATTTAATAAGAGAAAATCCCCCATTATACATCTGGGCTGAGAAGAGCTGCTTGATTAGTTTCCAGGAAAACTTAGGGACCATTCAAGACCATTTGGAAGAAAAGGTATATTTTGGAATACCTTTGTTTGACCTTTTGAAGACGAGAGGGTCATATCTGATAGATGGCACACTCAAAGGCAGGTTCCCCAATATGGTGCCCTCTAGATGTGAAGTTGGGGGAAAATCGAGTCAGGAAAAGCTGCCTTTCAATATTTCATGTGGTTTCCCCAACGATTCTCCCAGCGGTCAAATATGGAGTTCCCAGAATTCCTGGAAACAGAAGCCCTGATACGTACATCTGGAGAGGATTGTTTTGGTAAAGGGCTGATGAAAATAAAAAGATTTTGCCCTGTCCTTTGTTCAATTAGATGAAATTAGGACATCAGCGACATCTAGTGTCATCCATAAACAAGATTCAGCTTCTATTTATGATTAGATTGTTGATGGAAAATGTGCTTGCCATCTTTTCTCATCTATCCCTTGGGTCACAGAAGTAACCGGGAGCTTTTATCTAGCGCCAGTGCTTTTTTCTTGTTTCCCTTCATCTGCCCCTTTCTCTCTCATGCCTTGAAAAGGAAAGGAGGCTTAGGGAATGGGATTTCCAGTTTCTTTCAGAATGGTTGCCATGGCGATGTCTGAACAGACAATACTCCCTCCATCTCCATTCCGCGCACTCACCCACCCGCCCACTGCAGTCTCAGCAGCCTGTATGTTTGTTAAGGCGCCCGTCCTCTGACGCCATACGGATTAGAAAATATGAGCGGTCCCACAAAGAGAAGCAGAGCACCTTGTGTGAATCTCCATTTTCTGCAGTGGCGAGCAATTTGTATATCTGTACGGATTTTTTTTTTTAAATTCAGGTGTATACATAGAGGTGCACCATCATGCATTCAAAGGCATGGCTGGATGACAAATGATGCTCAGCAATTCAGATTTATTTAACTGAGACCACATTTCCATTTGAAATGCCCAATGCAGCTAGGAATAAAATGAAATCAAACGCATAATACAAAACTAAAGCAGATCGTGGTATGGACCCATTTCTCCCATTCCCTTGACCAATTCTGCTAATTGTTGCACCCCTGTCTCCTTGCAGCTTAATAAACATGTTTCATACCAGATGTTTTGCATGATCTGCCTTAACTGTCATAAAGTCACACAGGCACCTCCGCACACCACATCACGGACAATGCTGTGTAGAAATATGAAAAAAAAATTAGACATACCTATAGGAACTCCCTGCTCTTCATGTCCCCTCCCTCTTAAAGCAATCCAATCAGTTCAATAACAGTTCAGTAATCAGTTCTCTAACAGCACGATGAGGTGTAATTTAAAATACAGCCAGGGCTGGCAGACATGCAACCAGCTGTGGGTGTTATTAACACCTAAAGAACTCCTGGCAGGTCTGGAATTGAGACATGCAATTACCACTTAGTATGGAGGGAGGAGACAAAGCAAGAACAGGAGACTATTCCCACAGGGCCTGTGGGCGAGGCAATTGAATTTACTGTCAACATTCACTTTTTTAAAACACAAAACCACAGCGGGTTCAGATTCTTCTGGGCTTCAGCTTTCCAAACCCTGAGCTTTTTGAAAAGATCCTATCAGATTCCCTGCCATGAATGTAACACTGAATTATTGTTTTTAATAAGGGGCTCCACCTCCCAACAATGATCCCTAAAGTCATTTTGTAAGCCATCCAAAAAAAGAATAATGATTGGAGACTCTTTTTTTCCAGTATCCGGTGAAAGCAGAATGAGCTGTTCCCAGGCTGTAACCTGGGGATAGAAGTTGGTGTGGATCAGTGGGTTTCAAAAAATATTGGAACCTACTCTGTGGGTGTGGCCTCCTTTGTGGGAGTGGCTTGCTGCCCATGTGACCGGATATGAAATTATGAATTAGTACTTAGGTCGGTCCAAGTAGCTATTCAGAAACTCTGGCACTGAAGCATGCAAGTCTTAAAACTGTCAAGTTACAAGATCCTTACAAGACCCATCCTTGGTGGGTTTCAACAAATTTTGGAACCTCTTCTGTAGGTGTGGCCTGCTTTCTGTGTCCACTGGTGGAACCTCTTCTAACCGGTTCAGTAGATTTGATGAACCGGTTCTACCGAATAGGTGCGAACTGGTAGGAACCCACCTCTGGTGTGGATGCATCTTTAGTTTGGGGAATATGGAGCTACATCTTCATAACCTCCAAGCAGCTTATAGC
Source organism: Thamnophis sirtalis (assembly GCF_051295495.1). Taxonomy (NCBI): domain Eukaryota; kingdom Metazoa; phylum Chordata; class Lepidosauria; order Squamata; family Natricidae; genus Thamnophis; species Thamnophis sirtalis. Next base: position 165,746,295 of record NW_028261383.1, read on the forward strand.
CTGCTCAACAAGGAACAAGCAAGTTGCAAAGAGCAATTCTTCTGACTTAACACAGGAGCCTCAAGGCAAATATGGAAATGAGATTAAAATTGTTTTGACTAGAATAATGTGTAGGTATTTTTCGTGTTATCTGGCCCACATCATCACCATCATTTTTCTTATAGCAAATGTTTTTGAAGATGACATATAGACTGTGTAGCTTTATAGACTCTGATATTATCTATTACTACATAACCTAAATGAATTCAAATGGGGTCAGAACAATCAATGCTCCCATTTTCTCTCACACTTCATGTATTAGAAAAAGTAGAAACCAGAAAGATGCAGAAATGGGAATCTTATTAATTAATCAAACTTATATCTCACAAAAGTGACTATGGGCAGTGTACAACAATCCAATAAAACAGTAAAAAGCAATCATTACCTAAAAACATGATATAATTAATAATTATAAAAAAGCATTAAGAACTATAATATCAGAACAAAAATAGGAAAAGAGAAAAATAGATGAAGGGATGTTGATGATAATAGACCTGTCAGGCCTGCAATTATATTCCTTTTAGAATTTTGGCCTGCCACACTTTCTCTTATTTCATTATGCTGTTTCATTAGTATAGTCGATGGGAGGGGGGAATAGAAGGAGTAGGATTGTGGAATGTATTGTTTTTCATTCTTTACTAGAAGCCAAGGCCATCCTTTGTCTCCGCACCAGTACACCTGACCGGAAGAAGTTGGGTGTGGATGCCAGCGTGGAAGAAGAAGATTGGACCATGTGATGGATTGTGGGTGTGGGGACAAGATCATGAACTTTTAACTGGGTGGAATTCTGATGTCATTTCCAGTATTGGAATTCCACAGCACGATGCCAACATGCCTGTCTTATTAAATTGGAATTTTAAGGATAGTTTTGCCTTTGACTCTGATTTAATTCTGCATGGTATTTGGAACGCTGACAAGACCCATATCACAGGTCATCTGTTCTCTAGGGTCTCCGGGCCTGCTGGCATAACCAGGTTTGAGGGATTTTTGAAAGCTCAGGAGTGATGAGGCTGACCTCTTCTCTGGGGAGAGAAATTCCACAATGTGGACTCAATATTAGGCAAGGCCCATTGCCCAAGGCCTACTAAATATAGTTTCCTAAACAATGGAACCCATAACATGCCCATTCTGTTGGAAGTGCTGGAATGGGCAAGGTGGGAAGAGGTGGCCCTTCAAACAAACTGATACTATGCAGTGGTGAGATTTTTTTTACAACTGATTCTGTGGGTGTGGCTTTGTGGGTGTGGCTTTGTGGGCATGGCAGGGGAAGGTTACTGCAAAATCCCCATTCCCTCCCCATCCCACTAACCTGCTTTCCAGCTCCATTCTCACGTACAGGGCAACAAAAGAAGATCAGCTGGGAGGCAGTGGGGGCAGGGCCAGCCTATTTGCTGGTTCTCTGTACTACTCAAAATTTCCACTAGTGGTTCTCCAGAACTTTTCAGAACTGGCTGAATACCACCTCTGATACTATGCCGTGTAGGGCTTTAAAGGTCAAAACCAGCTTGAAGTGAACCTGATAAAAAAGCTAGTAGCTAATGCATCTTGCATAGCACAAATGTGATGTACATTTTATCAGAAATATACATAACTTCTGACAATGTTTCATTTTGCAGCAGCTGAAGTTTCTGGATACCCTTGAGGAGCAGCCCCATATAGAGTGAATTGCAATAGTTCAACTGGAGGTGACTAAGGCATAACTCTTGGTTTACAAAGAAGCCTAATTATTAGTTTGCTAACCTGTGCTTTTGCAAAGATTAACACTCTGAATTTGCAGAGTATAAACTTCAGTCTAATGCATTCCTTTTGTTCATATATATTCCTTTCACTGTATAAGCATCAATATGGAAATTAATGTACACTAAAAGATTCATAGTTATTAAGTTCAAATGGTTACATAAATGGTAATTTGTTTCTTGATCTGTCTAGCTACCTTATGAGATGGTGTTTGGAAAACTAGAAAGAGCATTTTGGAACAAGGTAGTTAACCAATAACCTCACCAGGCACTGCCAATTTACCATTCCTGTAACGGAGCTGTGGGGGCGCAGTGGTTAGAATGCAGTACTGCAAGCTACTTCTGTGACTGCCGGCTGCCAGCAGTTTGGCAGTTTGAGTCTCACTGGCTCAAGGTTGACGCAGCCTTCCATTCTTCCAAAGTCAGTAAAATGAGGACCCAGATTGTTGGTGGCAATTTGCTTTCTCTGTAAACCGCTTAGAGAGGGCTGTAAAGCACTGTGAAGTAGAATATAAATCAAAGTGCAATTGCTATTGCTATTTCTTGGATTGCTCATCATTGGATGCATTGCTTAAGACTTATGGGAATTAAATCCACAACATTGTGAGGATCACAGATTTCCTACTTCTGAAGCACAGAGGATTAAGAGTTAATCCACAAAGATACTAACATTTTCAGCACCATGGACAGCACTCCAACAATTCTGTATCTTGACCAGCTGCCTCAATTACTGTGCCATTAAAATGTTATAATGCAGCTTAAACTTTATGAACTGAATGAAAACCTATAGCTCTGTGTTTGTGTGTGTGTGTGTGTGTGTGTGTGTGTGTGTTTGAGAGAGAGAGAGAGGGAGGGAGGGAGGGAGGGAGGGACGGGGGAGGGATGGGAGGGAGAGGGAAAGAGGAAGAGAATGTCAGAAATGAGGTGGTTTATTTTATTTGCAGTTTCTGCCTTGGCTTACTACCTCAAATGTTCTGCTTTTTAATGATGTTTCTGCCATGTTCAATCGGCGATAATATTTTTTTTTTACAGATATTGCCTGCTTCAGTTTTAGATCTCTTTACCAGCAATATGAAGACAACCACAATAGATCAATACATTTCTTGAAACTTGGGTAAAATATAAAAATAGGAAAAGTAAGAATAATAAAATGCCCAATCAATTGGAAGATATGAAGTTACCAAAGCAATAAGTCTAATATAACATATGCAGCTAAATTTTGCTTTACAAACATTAAAGCATGCAAATAAATTACTATAGAATTAGATATGCTTTAGCAAAGTATAAATATTATGCCCAGATTGAATTATGTTATGTATTGTGTTATTAACATATTAACATTGATGGTCATATAGTTTTAAATCAGTTTATGCTATATTATTGTAATGCACTTTGGCTGTGCAACTCTTTTATTGTTCCAATATAAAATACATTTGTGATAAGAAACCAGCTTTGAAGAGCTTTTTAATATTTTAGAATATTTGCAATGGACAGACATCTGGCTTCAGGGATCTGGGTTTTTTAAACTGATATATGAAGATTTAATAACTAGAGCCAAGTGATTTAGCAGCAAACTGAATAAAGTATATGACATTTAGCCCATTTGTTTCCAATCCCAAAAATGAGTTCTATCTCTTCAAATAAAAAGTCACATCCAAATTTTCTCTTAGGTTATCTTAACTTCAGCAGTCAGATTTGTCTTTCATTTAAAATAAAATTTAAAGTGTTGCATAGCCAAATGAATGGAACAGAATTACACCTTCTGACCCATTGCAAATCAAAAAAGCTTTCTTCTGCCTATTTCTTAAAGCACAATAAAAATGTTGGAAAGCAGTAGTGAGTTACTTTCTGTTGCTGTTGCCTATGTAATTTAAATCATCTTTTTATGTGAAAAGAAAAACAGTACATCTTGGTTTTCAAAAAAATAAAATCTCCAGTTTATGAAGAAAGAGAAAGCATTTATTTATTCAACTATAAGCAACAACAAAAAAGAAAGCTAAGGCATAGGTTTTAATTTCTGCACCACAGAAATTGTCTTCTGTCTTGTATAGTGGCTCTGTGGCTCAGCTCTCATACTTTCTATTAGTCTATAGCGTAAATGATGAATCCTTATTCCTACTTTGTCCATCATTTCTGCTTTATGCTTTCCATTCTGGAAAATTACTGGTTGCTGCAGCTGCCTAAGGCATGTATCTGCACCATTTTGAAATTTGAAAGACCAAGAGAAGAAACTCTTCCTTTTTGCTCATGTTACTTTGCATGCTTCATGCACTACCCGAATACATAAATAATGGACATGGAACACAACATTTTTTAAATTGACTACTGACATTCATTATCTTCTTTTTCAGGTTTTTTTTTGGGGGGGGGGCTAAAGGTATTTTAACTTCATTGGTTAGGATCTTGGTGTTTGGGGAGACTGTTCCTTGAGTCTCTGAATGTGGTAAGATGAAGTCAAAGCTGTTGATTTTCCTGAAGATGCTTCCTCTCTGAGGGCACCTGATTTTGAGATTTGCACGCGTTTGAACCAACCTTCCCTGTGGAATTGCAAAGCAGCATTGGAACAGATTTCCAATTTGTCTCATGATACCATGAACATTGACAGCATCAGCGTTTATGGGTATTGGCATGGCAAGCGGCGTCTCCAGAGGGGAACATAGCATCATAAGCATCACCTTCTCTCCTTGTGTTCTGCATCTATGCTGTCGGGTACCAGGCTATACCATTCTCACCTGCTGGGGAGGGGGGGGAGGGATGGGAGATAAATGTTGACTTTCCCCCTGATCTTATTGGTTAATGGTGTATCCCTACATTAGCTTTGCAAGGAGAGAGGTTGCTCCCATTGCTGCCAAGAGGGTCCAGAGGCGGACTCCATTAACTAGATAGAGCTGGTTGCTGAGGATTGCAGAGGACTCCAGGACTTGCGAGGAGCCGTGTCAGGCTGGTTTCCCCCCCTCTCTTATAAATACCCCCCCTCCTTCTCTCCAAAGCGCAGGGGCAGAAGGAATCCCTTACCCTAGGGAAGCTCCCGGCAGGAGGCAAGCAGGAGCGGAGAAAAACAGCGCTCTGAAAGGAAGCTGGTTAGAAAGATTCCCTTCTACGAATGCCATCTCCTTCCGAGCGAATGTCCCCCTTCTCCTTTTGAAACAGATCCCCAGTAGGCGAGCGGTCTCCTTCCTATCCCCACAACAAGCTGCTCTCGGGAAATCAGTACTAGAAACTTCGCCCGGCGATCGACCCCCCCGAGAGACCCTCTTCCCAAGGCTGGCTGACCGGATCGCCTTTTTCGGGGGTTCCTCTTTCTAGGGCAACTTGGCAAACCTTTTCTCCAAGAGGGCTTCTGGTCGACGTCGTCGGAATCCCCTCCAGTGATTATCCCGAGGAGGAGCCCCTCATCTTTCCCTCCAGAGGCACCCCAATATAGCGACCCCCTCAATCTGTGGGACACCCATAACCCTTGAGACTTCAAACCGCTCGCCGAGATGAATTACCTCCGCAGGCGACTCTCTGACAGCAACTTCATGGCCAACCTGCCCAACGGCTACATGACCGACCTCCAGCGCCCTCAGCCGCCGCCGCCGCCGCCGCCCAGCGCCACCTCTCCATCGCCGGGCAGCATCTCCCCAGCTGAAAGGCCACCGGCGGCTCCCAGCCCTGGAGCCGGAGGCGGCGGTGGCGGCGGAGCCGGGGGTTTCTTCTCGTCGCTGTCCAACGCGGTGAAGCAGACGACCGCGGCGGCAGCAGCCAGCTTCAGCGAGCAAGTCGGCGGGGTGGCTGCCTCTGCAACGTCGTCGGGACGCAGCAAAGTACTACTGGTAGTCGATGAGCCAGGGACGGACTGGTAAGGACCTGAGAAGCGGGGAAAGGAGATCCATCCATCCATGCTTAGCCTTCCTTCCTCCTCCCTTGTCGTTTTTCCCATTCAGATTCAAATGAACGGTGACTTATAGATGGGGGAAAGGGGCAAATTGGGTTTTCCAAATGACTTCACGTTGGACTTCTTCACATAAAGAAAGGTTGGGGGTGGTGTAAGAGGGGAGAAATGGGGAAATAGCCTCCTTTGTTTCACCCCTGATACAGTTATAGGGTCCCTTAGGCTCTTTTTGACGAGGGCCTGTTTCCTCAGCCTATTTCCTCACTAGTTACTTAACCCAGTGGTGTTGAAGCAATATGCAACAGATCCCTATTACTATTATCTCAGCAAAATAGTGGCTCAGTGGTGCTGGAAGAAGCAATCAGTTGTTAGTGAGAAAGGCTGTATGTGGATGAGATGATGAGATGTCTTATACCCTGCTCACAATCCCTTGATATCCTTTAGTAGGGAATCATCAATTGACATTCTTGACTCCTTTTTCACTTTAACTCAGTTATTTGCTCCTTAATTTTCGTAGCCACCTGTAATTTCCTCCAGAGGGGCATTCTTCTGCTGAAGCTATAGATGGACGGAACTGGATTTCTGTCTATTCCATGTCTCAGCAAAGATTAAGTATCTGCTACCTTTTGCCATGACGGAGAGAAATACAAAGAACAGGACGAGTGGGTGTTGGGGTGAGATCTACTTGGGTGTTGCACTAGAGTCTAGTCCTATCCAAGGGCCACTGCTGTAGAGTTAGTCCCAATAAGGAAATGCACAGTGACAAGAAAGGGAGAGTACACTTCCTGTGAAATTGTTTTGCAATGCAGTATTTACAAGATGTGAAAAAGGAAGTGCTGTGTTTCCAAGGGTGCAAAATAGCAGGTTGGGAATTCAGAGGGTTTCCAAAAATACCAACTTTTGTATCATAGATCTACCCAGTTTGGGGCTGGATTGTGAAAACATCAGCTACCGGTTTGGCAGTTTTCCTATCTTGCACATTGAATTGCCTGTCCCCTCTTTTCCTTTCAGTTCAGCTCTAAGAGTTAGGGTGGCTTTAATAATTAATTAGAAGATTCGGGGATTTGATCTGGGCAATCTCCTCACCACCACTTCATGCAAGATTAAGGAACAGCATCTGACATTTTTCTGCAGCTTATTGGTGGAGCCATTTGACTTGGTTCTTTTCAAAGATGTTTAAGGAGGATGGCAATTTGCCTAGCCTGTGATCAGAATTATTCAAACGATTACACGGTGTGGTTTAATTTTAACTGAAACATATTCAGAGACTCTCAGATCTCCTCATAACAAGCATATTGATCCCTGTCTGATATATATCTATATCTAAAAGTCATTCTAATCTCTTTCTCTTATCCTGTCATGCCTTAAATTGGTTTTCCGTCCTCAGGGCTCAGATCTCCTGGTAATTCTTCTGGAGCCCACATTTTCTCTTTCCTTCCTTCCTTTTTTCAGCCTTCCAAGTTATTTAGCTGTGGCCCCATTCTGGCTTACACATTCACAACTAGTTCATAGATCTTCACATCCTAAAAATCAACACAGACAATTTACATGTATTTGTGGCCTCTTAACAGTAGAATTATGGACTACTAATGAGGAAATGCAGGCCCTGAGGTTATCAGTCTATTTATGATTCAAGATCTTTCACAAAGTGTAAATCCAGTCTGGATATAAATTTAGAATGGATGACATGATGAATTAAACCTCTCCTTAGTGAGTCATCCTATTGAATTCTTCTTGAGTTTTCTATTCTGCTTCCTTGGTTTCTGGTATTTGGTGCAGTCTTTTTTGGTACAGGAAATGAAGAAGCATGGCTTCTCCAAAAGGGACATCAATATAATAATGGATTGTTAATTAAACACAACAAAGGGTATTATGGCATCTTAAAGAGTCAAAGATATACAAGTAAAGGCAAAAACCAAGGGTTGATATAATACAGCAATATTAGTTTATATAATCCTATGGTCTGTTTTCATATATTGATAATCAACATGTATATATTAAGTTCTAAATGATAAACTCAGTCCCTATCAGATAATTCCCAAGATGCAGCAGATTATTGCTAAGCAGAGAGACTGAAAAATCATGGTTTCCTGATGATGTATGGTGGCTAGTTTATGTGACTGAAGTATGGACTGTGGGCGAATCAGCTTTGAAAAGGAATGGGTCAATACCCTATTTCATCATTGCTAAGTGATAGATGTCTATAGGCTGGAAAGGCCAGGCATGCACTGAGGAAGAGGGTTTTAAAAAAACTCTTTTACACTTTTTGAGAAATTTGAGATACTGACCACCGCCAGCAAGCAGATAAACAATTCTTCTACTATCTACTTGGGGACAATGGATGCAGCTTTCATGATCCAAATCGGAAGGCCAACCAAGATTTCCTTTAAGGCCTTTGGATGACTTGACAACATTCTCCTTGTTGAACAAGGAGAATTTATGGAGGAAAAACACCTTTTCTGAACCTGAAGGGCTCATTCTGGCCTGTTCCTTCTAGATTGCTCAGCCTTCCATTTTCATGGTAGCCTCCAATGGCAGCATGTGCTCTGTTGATGCTGGTGGACATGTTGCCTGTTCATAATGTTTATGGATTGTTCATCTTTCAAGGGCTCTGAAATAAGTAATTTGTTATGGATGGAGTTGGTCCATATTCCATGTGTGCAGAAGCTGACTAGGTTGTCAAACAAACCTTACCAGCCCTTCACTTTCAAGGTCTTCAAGAAAAAGAGGAATGTTGCCCCAAACAAGAAAATTCACAGTGTGCTCTTGTACGAAATGTTTAAAAGGAGAGGCTGCTTGGTAGGCATATTATTGGCAAATCTCAAAGTAAAATTGCTGAGAAGTATATTAAGAGACAGGATTAAAAATTGGCCATTAGGAATCCATCATTTCTCTCTCTCTCTCTCTAACTAGAAGACTTAGTTTGAATTGTGTTTAGCAAGATTGAGAAACAGAATCATGGATTGGATTTCATATATTTATAAGAACTGGGTTATCAAGGAGGGAGAGAAATTTGAGGCCAAAACAAATGTGTTCTTGCTTGCTTGTACTTTTCCAAATAGAAAACAACCTTGAATTTAAGATGACCTTTTTCAATAGAAGCATATATTGGAAAAAATCTGTCTGCCTTTATTTTTTATATTCTTAGCAAACCTAAGCTGATCATAGTATTTTAAAGGTAAAATATGTGTCCCTCTATTCTAAAGATAAATTATTTGAGTGGTTGGGAATTGAGATATCCTTTCAGGTGAATTTAATACTTGCATATCTACTTTATAGGGAAGTTCAAGGCTAGATATGAAGACAATATGATAGTCAAGGCAATATTTGTCCAATATCCTTAGTCTCGAAAAATGGCTACCATAAATCTAAAGGCTGTTTGGGTGGTGTGGATAGGGAACAATCATTAGCCTCCAAATACAGTCATGGGGATTGCAAGGGAGGAACTATCTTCCAGGTCTGGTGAACTTTCAGGAGAAGCTAGGTTTACAAAGCCCCTCAACTTTCAACCAGCTCCTTGACCTAGAAATGCCCTCATATGAGAGGAAGGGTCATTTGCTGAAATCCTGCATCCATTAAAGCTTCCAGCTTGGTGCTGGAACCACCTTGTTTTCCAGAAGGGTTTTTGCATAGTCATGGCTGGAGTCTGGCCTCCTAATAGCAAGAGGGCACTACTCTCTGGAGAGAAAAAGACTAGCAGTCTGTTAGCCAATCACACTGCTGGCTATTCCTATCATCATCATCATCATCATCATCATCATCATCATCATCATCATCATCATCATTTATCTAATGGGATTTTCAATAAAATGTTATAGCCTGTATTCTCCATCCCATCTGGAATGCTTCCATCTAGCTGCCATATACAGAGCCGAGGTGGCGCAGTGGTTAAATGCAGCACTGCAGGCTACTTCAGCTGACTGCAGTTCTGCAGTTCGGCTGTTCAAATCTCACCGGCTCAGGGTTGACTCAGCCTTCCATCCTTCCGAGGTGGGTAAAATGAGGACCTGAATTGTTGTTGGGGGCAATATGCTGACTCTGTAAACCGCTTAGAGAGGGCTGAAAGCCCTATGAAGCGGTATATAAGTCTAACTGCTATTGCTATTGCTATTGCCATGCCACCAGCATCAATTTTGCACCATCTTAATATGTTTCACCAAAGGAAGTGAAGAATCTTATGCTCCCCCCCTAATGAAAGAGTAATAGATATGCTCCAGGAGGCGGGAGGGATCTGTAAGCCCCCAAAGGTTGCTAATTTCTATTATAGCATTGATTTTCGGAGATTTAAACCAGCTATTAGTGTATAGGACAGCAATTTATCTTCCTTCTCTAGACGATTAGCTCTGGAATGTCACTAAACATGCTCAGTTCTCTAAAGGCTGCTTGGGGGGTGGGTGGGGGGGTTGTCTTCTTTTTATTTGTTAAATTCTTTTACTTGTTATATTTTCCTTTATCCGAGGAACATAATATGACATTTTATCCTCCTGAACATCCTGCTTGATCAGCCACTGAGCTTCATGGCTGAGAGCTGATTGGAACCCTAATCTCTATGATTCTGGTTCTGTTGGATGCAATATAGCTGCAGTGCATCCACATTAATGTTGGTTTCCATTGAAAGGGCATAACACCCAAGCACACCACCAAGACACCCACCATCTATGTATAGATGAACGCCAGAAAAATAAGAGCCTTCTTTGTTGTTGTTAGTTGCAAAGTTGTGTCTGACTCATCGCAACCCCATGGACAACATTCCTCCAGGCCTTCCTGTCCTCTACCATCCTCTGGAGGTCCATTTAAGCTCATGCCTACAGCTTCAGTGACTCCATCCAGCCACCTCATTCTCTGTCTTCCCCTTCTTTTGCCCTCAATCTTTTCCCAGCATTAGGTTCTTCTCCAATGAATTCTCACTAGGTGGCCAAAGTATTTGAGTTTCATCATCAGGATCTGGCTTTCTAAAGACCAGTCAGGGTTGATCTCCTTTAGGACTGACCGGTTTGATCATCTTGCAGTCCAAGGGACTCGTAAGAGCCTTCTTAGGAAACTGGAAACCCTGGAAGAAGTGATGTGACCATGATTGCTTTTTTTCCCCCTTCAGTTCATGCTTTTTTGGGAGAGTGCATTCATTTATTTTGGTGTATCCTCCCTGGATCTCAAGCTTCTTCTTCTCTTTGATCCTCACAACACCCTTGTGATGTAAATTAGTCTGAGAGAATAACTGGTCACCAACTGGACGTCATTGCTTAATGGGAATTTAAATCTGCAGTGACCCAGACCGGCACTAGGCAATGCATCATATTGATTTCATTTGTCCTATTTGAGTGTTGGGCTTTTTGTGCGTCTTCCTTTGCCTGTGTAATAGTCAGAAGACAAAGAAAAACCAGAGCTCAGCGTTCTCTGAAGAAACAAGCTGATCTTGAGCGTCAGCACTGCAGAATATAGAGGCCTGACATGATTGAACATTTCTATGCTAAATATCAGAGAAGATAAATATAGCCTGGTCTTCTTCTAGGCCTCCTATCTATTTTGTGAGGAAGTATTCATTGGTTGTTTTTTTTAAATGTTGCCTATATGGAACATTGCATGAGCCTCCCACTTGTCTCAGCAATTTCTCACTCCTGAGGACAAGCTACCTTCATGAAACCTTTATCCACCTGTTTTTCAGTGCTTTGATACACTATTGAGAAATGGAAGCTTTCTAGGTTGCAGTTCTGTGAGCTCCGTCTTATGGGTAGTATATTATTGCTATAGGTGAACTGATCAATAGTGAACAGCAAGGAGATATACAACCTCAGTGGTGGGATTCAGCCAGTTTGCACCACTTCGGGAGAACCAGTCATTAAGTTTCTGTGCAGTTTGGTGAACTGGTTGTTGGAAGAAATCATTAGGGCAGAGAGCCGGCTGTTAAATTATTTGAATCCCACCACTGTACAACCTCTATGTTTGGTTCCATGCAGTGGTTATTTGGATACTTGTTTCCCTGATTTTTTAAAAATGTATGGTGCCCTCAAGATATGGCGGACTTCCATTACAATTATTCTTAATCAGAAAGATTTTGGGAACTGGGACTTAAGAGAACTGAGCTACACTTGGATAGCACTATCCTGGGCTCAAGATGAATTAGCACAAGTGTTACTGTTGTATATCAATTGAATATAGACTTCAGTCAAAGTTAGGCAATAAAATCTTGGTTTTAACTGGAGCTACTCTCAATGTTTTTTTTTTAACAAGTCTCTTAAAGGTGAAACACCATTGTTGGTCATAACAGATGGAGAGGACAAGCGAGGAGATTTAACCAACTGCACTTAATATTTGGTTTTCTATCTGGATCTAATTCTTTACAGTACTCCTTCCATGTTAATATATACCCATCTATAAAACTGCAATAAATTTGATTTAGTGATTGCGCTTTGAGTTATGTATGCTGCTCTACATAGTCCCCCTCCTCTTTAATCTCACTATGCTATAGAACCCTCCCCATATTTTTTCTTTAGTTCCACCCCTGCACCTTCTGTTTTTATAGTTAGTTCAAGATCCAAAGCTTTGTCATCCAAGCACACCGTGTGCTTCTCACGGCAACTGCCATCTGAACAATCCAGTGGTGATTTGCTAACTGGTTTACTACCAGTTTGCTCATGCTTGCTCGCGCTCGCGGAGGCAGATTCTCCCGCCGCCATCACTACCGGTTCGGCTGAACCGGCAGCAACCCACCTCTGGAACAATCTGAGCAGAGAGATGCCAAGTCTTGGGCGACTGGAGGAAAGTTCTTGAGATATGAACTCCCCCTGCTCCCGATACAAGAGGAAACATTTATACATATGAGATCTGGGAGATGGGACATGGAAAAACACAGACACATATGTAGGGCAGATTTACAAGATCTGATTTTTCTAGCATTTGTGTATGTGTGAATCCCAAAAGTGCTACTACAGTTCAGATAGTTACAGTAGGCTATATGAATTTGCAAATAAATAGCAGGTTGCGACACCTAGATATGTATGAATGATTAAAAAAAAGTTGGGCCTGGTTTATAATTGAAAGGGAGATCCAGGTGTGTGAATTATTGAAAAGGTGTTTTTTTAAAAAAAAACCTTGGAAAAATCAATGGTAAACTGCTTCGGTATTATTGCCAGGAAAAACAAATGAATATGTCCATGTAATAACCAGAAAATGAATTCAGTTTTAGTGAGATTTTCTCTATTTGCTTCTCTCTCCATAGTGACTTCAAAAGTCTGATAGTTAACTGATTTCGTCATGTTTTTTTTGGCTTGGCAGTGCTTTGGTAATAATTTGAAAAAGGTTCTTTGGAGCACCACCATGAAATCTTAAGAAAAGACACAGCTGCTTTGAAGAGCTGCAGACATGTGCTATCTTTGTGCCTCCATCTGCTTCACAGCAGCCTTCTGGAATCAAATGACACAACCCTGATTTTTCTTAACCCATAGAATTCACCCTCTCAAAAAAGGAATTGTGAGGTTTCACAGGGATAGATTTTCATTAAAGGATGAGCCCAAAGACAGTTTTCATCAACAGCAATGAGATATGATAATGAAATGTAACCTCTGTGTCCACAGTGTATTCACACACACAAACCCCCCCCCCAATGAAGGTAATTTATTGCCGTTGAATCCCTCTTTTGAGGCTCCCCAAATAATATTCTTGGCTGCTGTTGGGAGACAAAGATATTGGTCCAGATGGAGCTTTAGACTGAGTATACCTAATATCGTAATGTTCTCAATCAATTCTAATAAGATACTATATTAATTAAAAACATTGTATTAAATTGGGAGAGGGCGACCACACAAATACTTTATTAAAAAGTCCTTGTTAAAGTAATAGAGTGCACTTTCGTGATGTGGCTTTTTCTTATATGAGGTTCTTAAGCCTCTGAGGCTGGCATGTGCCAGACTGATCCAGATGTTCCCAGATGCACCCTCCTGGTTTCTAGCAAGTGGAAACCATCAAAAGCCTCCACTCAGCTCCTGGTTAGATTGCAGATGGCAGGCTGATGATGGAGCTACAAAGGGACCCCCCTTTTGAAGGGACATGACCTGCTTGAAGCAGAGGACAGTTGAGACGAGAAAAGGGAGCTGAGCTATGGCACCATCATACCCTCCCAGGTTTTACTCAATATTTCTCCTTGACGTGCTGCTCATCCCCCCCGCCCCACCTGACTGCTTGCTGGGAAAGGGGAGGCTCTTCCGCAGAGAAGCCGATGCTTTAGAAGGATTGAGCCACAGGGAGCAGAACTGCTGGCGTTTCTCACGGGATCCCTGCTGGGGACGCTATATTAGGATGCAGAGGTGGTTGTTACCCAGCAGGGCAGGATGGCGGGTGTCAACGCCTGGGAGGCCGCACAGCCCTAAGGAGGTGAAACTGTGGCTTTGTTCCCCTGCTGTCTCTGCTTGGTATCTGATCCTGACTAAGGGATGATCAAAAGGCTGCCTTGTAGGTCTTGCCATCTCCCACACCTTTCCCTGGCACGTTGTCCCGAGCGTAGCTTTCAAGCTTTACTTGAACCAACTGAACCTATTTGCTCCCTCTTCTAATTCTTGTCTTAAGTTACAGATATTTGGGATGCTACTTCTTGTTATCCTTTATTTGTAGCTCTGCTGAAGGGTTCAAATCTCATTGCTTTGAATGGCTAGATGGCCTTTGGCTTATGGACAGAGTTGCCCACTTTTCTGGGCACTTCCCCAGCATGCCTACCAGGGGTGGGTTTCTCGCCCCGTTCCAACCGGTTCGGTTGGAACGGGGCCGGCGGCGTCCTCGTGCACGCGCGCAGTGCATGCATGCGTACTAGCGCCTGTGCGATGCTCCAGCTGCTCCTGGAGGATCACGCAGGCGCTGTATGCGTTCTGCGCATGCGTGGAAGCGCAGAACTCGTCAAAACCGGGTAAGAAACGCGGGCGGGCGGGTGGTTCCTTCGGCGTTCCCGGAAGTTACTTACTTCCAGGTTCGTCGACCAACCAGTTCGCGGGGACCGCCGCAAACTGCCTGAAACCCACCCCTGATGCCTACATATTATTCTTTCAGCCCCTGCCTAGACAGGATTATTCCCCCTTTGGAAGTGTTGTTGCAGCTGTACAGATAGCCCTCAGCTTACAACAGTTCACTTAGTGAGCCTTCAAAGTTACAACAGCACTGAAAAAAGTGACTTGCAACCGTTTTTCACACTTCAGATCATTGCTTTATCCCCGTAATCATGTGATGAAAATTTGGAGGCTTGGCCACTCGGCTCATATTTATGACGGTTGCAGAGTCACGTGATCGCCTTTTGTGACTTCCTCACAAAGCAAAGTCAATGGGGAAGCCAGATTCATTTAACAACCATGTTACTAACGTAATCACTGCAGCGATTCACGTTAACAACTGTAGCACGAAAAGCCATCAAATTCACTAAACAACAACTTAGCAACAAAAACGTAGGGCTCCATTGGGGTCGTAAGTCGAGGAGTACTTGTGTTCATGCGCATGACAAGCTGCAAGGTATCACAGGGAAGTCCACAGGCCACTTGACACACACTTCTTGTTTTCTGTGCTTATTAAAGACATTCCCTATTTTAGGGTGTCAATCTTGGTTAAATTTCTCCCTCTAATTTCTCCCTTGGCTGAACATTTGTAAGATTTGGCCACTCTGCAGCGGCTTTCCCTGGTCTTGTCACCACCGGATGTTTTGGATACAAAGCTGTTGTGGCCCAGCAGGAGCCGTTGGAACTGCCACCAGACTCCGACAGCGAGGGGCCCTATGAGTTGGCTCTGGAGGACCTTGGAGAGGGTTCCGACTCTGAGCAGGGCACAGAGAGACTGGTTGGCCACCAGGTGGCGCCTGAGCCTTGGACCAGTGGGGAGGAGACAAGGGAGAGTGATCCAGAAGCCAGCAGTGAGTTGTTCCTGGATGCACGCCATTGAAGAGCTACTCGGCACCAGGAACAATTACACAATTACAGGAGGTAATCACGCTCAGCTGATGGTCATTAGGCTCCTCTCCAGACTATAAAAAAGACTGCTTGTGACACACCCATCTTGCAGAAGTCAACGCATTGACTAAAGAGAACGTAATTAACTTGGCAGGCTGGATTGCTGCCAAGGTTTGTCTGACTTGCTGCCAAGGTTCTTATCTGTTTGTTTGCTTGGCTTTCGGCCACCGAGATTTTGGCTTCTTGCTATTAAAAGTACATTCTAGTTAAGCTTGTCTCGGCTTTCGTTACTGGAAGGAGGAGGGGGTCAGAACACAAAGCCCCATAATGTAGTCCATGGAGCTTTGTGTTGATGAGGTTCAAATAGTAGAGGCAGCAGCCCAGGAGTTGTTCAGGCTCAGGAAAGCTTCCTTATAGCATTTCATTCCCTGCCCAAAGTGTCTCTCACCCTATGCCAGTGGTTCCCAAACTTGGCAACTTTAAGACTTGTGGACTTCAACTCCCAGAATTCTCCAGCCAGCTGGCTGGAGAATTCTGGGAGTTGAAGTCCACAAGTCTTAGAGTTGCCAAGTTTGGGAACCACTGCCCTATGCGAATCTACTCAGCTGATACTCCCATTCAGATCTTCTAGTAAGGCAGAAATAATACAGAATGGGCCTACAAACACTTACCTGAGAGTAAATATATCCTGGAAAAGAATGGAGCTGATTTAGGAGGATCCATTCTGGAAAGTTCTTTCGAAATGGGAGAAATGCCTTCTGATTTTAGTGCACTGGCTTGCAAATAAATAGTGCATGAGAAAAACAAAGGTTGTTTTCCTCACAACACCTGTATTAAGTCTATTTTGAACCGCTGACAACATATTGTGTAGGACACACTTGTGCTTATCACCTCCTAGAGCGGTGCCAAATTCTACTCCTTCCCCCATGGCTTTTAAATCCTTTCAAGAGAAAGCCAAAATAAATACTGCAGGCAGAGTCTTTGAGAACAGGTATGTCAGAAGACTGGTAGTGGGACTGGGTGACCAGAGAAAACATACCTGATCATGCAAGCAGGCATAACAAGCGTATTTCTATTTCCATTTGCATGTTGTCAGATATTTTGGCAACTTTTTGGCATCCCTTTCAGCATATATGCCGATATACAGTACGCTGGATGTCTCTACATCATATAAGTGGCAGTTCTCCTGTTTCAGGAGAACTAGGCTATAGTCAAAGGTGATCTCACGTGTAAAATCATTGCAATACTTCTCTATATTGACTCCTTGTTCACGCAATATCCCGGCAATGTTGAAGAAATCCTTTTGATCTGAGAAAATAATCAGAAGGCCCCAAGACTCAAGGGCGAAGAGATCTTTGGAGCGAATTCCCCACCTCATCTTTGCAAGTTCTTATTGGAAGTGCTTTTCTTTTTGGGTGGGTGGGGAGGGAGGAGGAAATAATCCAAAAGCTTATTTCCATTTTAGCGGCATGAAGGATGCTTTCATGGCCGATCCCTGTGGGATTCAGCTAGGGCTGACCCACGGAGGGAGTAGGTTGCAGCCTTTTGGTTTTGGCGTGTACATTATTTCATGTCCAGCATTGCATCAGGAAGTGCTTTAGAAATGCTGCAATCCTACAGGTGTAGTCACAGTGGTGGCTGGATTTATGATTGGTCTGCGGCAGGCAGGGAAGAATTAACACGGCTTTTCGGTCAGGATCAATTTTGAGTTTTTGAGAGCAGGTAGCAGTGGCACAGGAAAGACAGGAAAGGTGTGGTTGGTAGAATTATCGTTATATCTATCTATCCATATATCCATCCATCCATTATGTATGTATGTATGTATGTATGTATGTATGTATGTATGTATGTATGTATGTATGTATGTATGTATGTATCTATCTATCTATCTATCTATCTATCTATCTATCTATCTATCTATCTATCCTCTATCCTCTATCCATCCATCCCACCATCCCACCAGCCATCCATCTATTGATCCGTATGTATGTATGTATGTATGTATGTATGTATGTATGTATGTATGTATGTATCTCTCTCTCTCTCTATCTATCATCCATTCATCCATCCCATCATCCATCCATCCATCTATTGATCTCTCTCTCTCTCTCTCTCTCTCTCTCTCTCTCCCTCTCTCTCTATCATCTATCTATCTATCCATCCATCCATCCCATCATCCATCCATCTATTGATCCATATCTATCTATCTATCTATCTATCTATCTATCTATCTATCTATCTATCCATCCATCCATCCATCCATCCATCCATCCATCCATCCCACCATCCATCTATTGATATCTATCTATCTATCTATCTATCTATCTATCTATCTATCTATCTATCTATCTATCTATCTATCTATCTATCTATCTATCTATCCATCCATCCATCCATCCATCCATCCATCCATCCATCCATCCATCCATCTATGTCCGTCTTCTGTCTGTCTGTGTCTGTCTGTCTGTCTGTCTGTCTGTCTGTCTATCTATCTATCTATCTATCTATCTATCTATCTATCTATCTATCAATCTATCAATCTATCAATCTATCAATCTATCGTTGTATTAAGATTAATGGGGGAGGGGGGGGAAAGTCTTCTAAACAGCCTTTCTCAGTTATGTCTTCCAGATGTACTGAGGCTACAGCTCACAATCCTGGGGATTGTAGTTCCAAAACGTTTTAGAGGAGTAAGGTTGCGTATGTATTAGCTTTGTTTCAAATCTGTGATTAAGTCCCATCCAGATAGGCAACCACATTTGTATTTAAAAACTTCTAGTGTTTGTTTGGTTTCAGGAGGTGGAACCTAGGAGAACATTTGTAACAATAGAACAAAGAATTGCGGGTTGTTTGGCTATGCTAGACTTCATCTCTGTCTGGACTTTGTGGCAGAGTGAAGGAGATGCGCAGAACAGAGGAAGGAGAAACATTTTTTGCTATTAATCCATCCTGCCTGTATTTATAAGGCTTTTGGGGGAGGATTGCCAGATGCAGGAAATAGCTGCCTTTGTATGTGATGTAGCCTAATGTCTGATGCAGCTGTGCATTAAGTGGCACATTCAATAAAGTGGACTCTACCATAGAGAGATTAAAAGCAAGGGGAGGATCACTCTGGAGCAATGGAACATATGCTTCTCTCCCTGATACACCCACATCTCCAGCCACAATTACTGGAATCAAATCAATTGCAATTTCGGGATGAATTAATGCGAAAGGCCTATTGCAAATGAGATCTTAGATCTAGACAGGAGATCTAAATGTTAAATGAAGTGGGTCAAAACTCCCCCTACCGTCTTCTCCCTGTAGGATGACTAGAAACGAGGCCCCATATTTAAGAGACTTATGAAAGTGAAGTAATTAACAAGACATTGAGGTTCGAGGGCCCCCTTTTAAAACCAGGTGCTAAAGTGAAAGCTCTATTTAAAAAGGGTTGAGACATTTATGCTCATTTTTTTTCTTGAGCACAACCTCTCTAAATGCGTGGCACGACAAAACCGTGGTCCACTAAAGCGCGCCCGATTAAAGCGTGTACCTGACGTCATCAGCAGCGCGACAAATACGACCGCGGAGAAAAAAGGGCGCTTTAAAAAGCACTTTTTAATGAGCCGAGGTGGCGCAGTGGTTAAATGCAGCACTGCAGGCTACTGCTAGATCAGCAGGTCAGCGGTTCAAATCTCACCGGCTCAGGGTTGACTCAGCCTTCCATCCTTCCGAGGTGGGTAAAATGAGGACCCAGATTGTTGGGGGCAATATGCTGACTCTCTGTAAACCGCTTAGAGAGGGCTGAAAGCCCTATGAAGCGGTATATAAGTCTACTGCTATTGCTATTGCTATTACTTTTAAAGCAAGCCGATTCACGTTAAGGTAAGGGTTAGGTTTAGGTTTAGGTTTAGGGTTAGGTTAAGGGTTAGGGTTAGGGTTAGGTTAAGCGTTAGGGTTAGGTTTAGGGTTAGGTTAAGGGTTAGCGTTAGGTTTAGCGTTAGGTTAAGGGTTAGGTTTAGGGTTAGGTTTCGGGGGGTTAGGTTTAGGTTTACGCGTTAATTTTAGCTTTACCGCTCACAGCGTGCTTTTTTCGTCGCGCTGTGATGACGTGTGGTATGCGGTTTTGTCGAGCGCGCTTTAGTCGACCGCGGTTTTGTGGTGGAACCCTCTAAATGTACAGACTTTGGTTATCCCAAATCCCAGCCCCTGAGAGCTGAGCCCTTTTCTGGTTAAGAATGATTGCAATAGAAGTCTACCAGACTGGGGAGAGGTTCACCGGGGTCTACAATATTTGTGAAAATAAAATACCAGGGAAGAACAAATATTAATGCTATTGGAGCTGGACTGCAAAAATCTGGAGGATCTCTAGATGGCAGTAACAGTGTCAATTTTCATTTACGGTACTTTCCCCCCCCAGTTATATAGTAGGAGCTGACATTTTTGTACCTCCAGTTCTGATAGCATAGTTCTCTGCTCAGATTTATTTAACTGTGGTTCCTTCAACAATATGTACCGTACAACCAAGAATGGTTTACTAAACACAATGTGAGTTTATACTACGATCTGTTCCTACAGTACTTTATTAACACATTGCAGATTAAGAGATTAACAGAGTTGGAAGGTATCTTGTAGGTCATCTAGTCCAACCCTTCCGCCCAAGCAGGAGACCCTTCACCATTTTTGATAGATGGCAGCCCAGTCTCTTCTTGAAAGCTTCCAGTGATGGAGCTCCCACAACATCTGAAGGCAAGCTGTAGATTGATAGATTGATTGCTCTCACTGTCAGAAAGTTCCTCCTTATTTCCAGGTTGATTCTCTCCTTGTTCAGTTTCCATCCATTGTTCCTTGTCTGGCCTTCGGGTGCTTTGGAAATAGGTTGAGCCCCTCCTCTCTGTGGCAGCCCCTCAAATATTGGAACACTGCTATCGTGTCTCCCCTGGTCCTTCTCTTTACTAGACTAGCCATGCCCAGTTCCTGCAACTGTTCATCATAGGTTTTAGCCTCCAGTCCCCTAATCATCTTTGGTTGCTCTTCTCTGCACTTTTTCTTGGCTCTTTTTTTAAGAGCCAAGGTGGCGCAGTGGTTAAATGCAGCACTGCAGGCTACTGCTAGATCAGCAGGTCAGCGGTTCAAATCTCACCGGCTCAGGGTTGACTCAGCCTTCCATCCTTCCGAGGTGGGTAAAATGAGGACCCAGATTGTCGGGGGCAATATGCTGACTCTCTGTAAACCGCTTAGAGAGGCCTGAAAGGCCTATGAAGCGGTATATAAGTCTACTGCTATTGCTATTTTCTAGAGTCTTAACATCTTTTTTTTTTATAGTGCGGTGACCAAAACTGGATGCAGTACTCTAGGTATGGTCTTACTAAGGCTTTATAGAGTGGAATTAATACCTCACTTGATCTTGATTGTATCCCTCTGTTAATGAAATTTAGAATTGCATTGGCTTTTTTGGCTGCCGCTGCACACTGTTGGCTCATATCAGTGATGGGATTCAGCCAGTTCGCACCTATTCGGGAGAACTGGTTGGTAACTTTCTAAGTAGTTCAGAGAACCGATTGTTGGAAGAAATCTCCTTTTGTTTTTTCCCCCCACTTTACAGGGCTAATCCTGTAAGGAAGGCAGGAAGGAAACATTCTAGTGTTGTTTCTAGCCTAATCTTTATTGACCAGCTTACAGAAACTGCCTCTCCGGTTAACCCTTATTCCATTGTAACAGCTAAGGCCAAGCGCCCATCGACCTGAGTGACCTTGTGTTGGCCAAGCCCACCCAGTCACAAGACCACCGAGCCCCACCTACCCAGATAGTCATTAGGGCAGAGAACCAGTTGTTAAATTATTTGAATGCCACCACTGGCTCATATTTAATTGGTTGTCTAATTGTAGTTTATTTATGATGAGTAGACAGAGCCAGGAGTTTACTGCATCAAGCTGCTGGGGAAGTTGGTTTGCCATCTTGGAACACAACATTATAATAACAACTATTTCCAGATAAAGCAAATGGCATGTTAAGGTCTAGCTCAATCTGTACCCTCCTGACTTAATTTTCTACTTGCTGGCCATTACTTATTGAACGGAATCTTAAAATACAAACCATCGTCCCTTGTAACATTAAATGATATGTTCCATTTTACGCTATCTTCAGATTTTTTACCATCACTCCAGGTTACAGGGGAAGACTTGGTTTTTGCAAGTTGTGATTAAAATATGCACACCTATGAGCGTTTTGCACATTCTGAGTCTGAAAATGTTTAAGACAATTAGGTTGCATTGTAGTGATGATTTCTGAGACTTTCAGGAAATATTGTGATCTGTACTTTTGTTCCGACCTAGACTTCCTCATACAGTAAAAAGCACACGCTTAGTCTCAAAAACCCTCTTTTTATTTCAACAGCTGTGAATTATGTTTATTCACAGCCTGTAATGAATCACAAATACTTTGTAAAGAGTCTGACAGGCATCTGCCACAGTCCTTCGGGGTAAGGCTGATAAGCACCCACCTTTATCTCCCTTGAAACGCTGCCAAAGACCTAATTGCCAATTAGCTTTGGAAGGTCACGTGGAGCACAGAGTCAAAACGGAGCTTCAGAGTTTAAACTGACCAAAACAAACAAAATTGCTTCCTGCAAAGGCTCACGTGCCTTTGCTCCTCCTTTATGTCTCATGGGAGGGGCCAATCATCTCCAAGTCTTACTCCCAAGTTGCCCTGTTTATCTTAACTGTTCTTCCCTTCTGGCAGTTCTGCGCATGCGCGCACTGGGAACAGGCGCCCCCTGTTCCTCTGTCTTGCTGATGCCCAACTCTGGAGGCTCCGGAGGCAGCACATAACTCCCAGATGGCCCAGCCCCCCTGCCTCCGACAGAGAGCCCTCATCTGAACCTTCCCCAGACTCCAGGACTGGCCCATGTTCCACCCCAACCTCCTCACTGTCCAATTCTGCTGCCAGCTCCGCAGGCTGACAGCAGACCAGAACAACTTTATGAAAGAAGAATACTTCGAAATGAGATTATTATTTTTAGCAGTATTCTCCTGAATGAAGATCCCATCTGGAGCAACCCTTAAGAATTCTATTAGGAAGGGACACTTGATGTGTATAGCCATCCTTGCACTCCTGCTCCCTTTGCAGATGTGGCTGAGGAAATTCAATATATACAGGTAGTTCTTGACTTACGACCACAGTTGAGCTCCAATTTTCTGTTGCTAAGCAAGACAGTTGTTAAGTGAGGTTTGCTCCATTTTATGTTCTTTCTTGCCGCAATTGATAAGTGACTCTCTGCAGTTGTTTATGTTAACAACACAGTTGTTCAACGAAACTGGCTTTCCCAATGACTTTGCTTATCGGAAGGTTGGAAAAGGTAATTTGCCTGACTGCAGGACACTGCAAGCCTCATAAACATTCACCAGTTGCCAAGCATCTAAAATTCTGATCTTGTGACCATGGGGATGCTGCAATGGTCATGAGTATGAAAAATGGTCATGTTGCTTTTTTCACTGCAATTTTGAGGTGTCACTAAAGCAGTGGTTCTCAACCTTCCCAATGCCGCGACCCTTTAATACAGTTCCTCATGTTGTGGTGACCCCCAACCATAAAATTGGTCTCTCGGTTCCTAAGACCATCGAAAGTATGTGTTTTCCGATGGTCTTAGGTGACCCCTGTGAAAGGGTCGTTCGACCCCCAAAGGGGTCCCGTGTCAGCATTCCAAGTATCATGTAGAATTAAATCAGAGTCCAAGGCAAAACAATCCTTAAAGTTCCAATTTAATAAAGCAGACATCTTAGCACATCTGTGTTAATCCCAATTCTGGAAATGACATCAGAATCCCACCCAGTTAAAAGTTCATGATCTTGTCCCCACACCCACAATCCATCACATGGTCCAATCTTCTTCTTCCACGCTGGCATCCATACCCAGCTGCTTCCGGTCAGGTGTAAAAGTACGGAGACAAAAGATGACCTTGGCTTCTAGTAAAGAATGAAAACAATACATTCCACAATCCTACTCCTGTCTATTCCCCCCTCCCATTGACTATACCAATGAAACAGCATATTGAAATAAGAGAAAGTGTGGCAGGCCAAAATTCCAAAAGGAATATAATTGCAGGCCTGACATCCCGACCCACAGATTGAGAACCACTAAAGGAATGGTTGTAATTGCCCCAAGGAAGATGCTATTTCTCTGGCAAGATAGGCCACCTGTTGCACTGTTGCTGGTTTTTAGGCTTCCAAAGTCACCTTGCATCTCTCCCTCAGAAATGGAGTGAGGCCAAAGAATGGTGGGTTAATGTTGGATGGAGAAAGCTTTAATGCTGAGAATGAGAGAGCAGCCAGGATCAAGGTTGATGGACTCAGTTCCAGTGGCTATGAGTGCACCATTGGAACACCTGAAAGACCAGACTTGGGTTAGATCACCGTGGAGAAAATTTAACTACAGGCAGTCCTCGACTTACAACCACAACTGAACCCCACATTTTTGTTGCTAAGTGAAACATTTGTGAAGTGATTTTTGTCCCATTTTACGACCATTCTTGCCACAGTTGTTCGGTGAGGGGTTGCAGTTGTTAAATTAGTAACACGGTTGTTAAGTGAATCAGGTTTTCCCGCTGACTTGGCTTATCCGAAAGGAATCCCGTGACCTCGGGATACTGCAACCGTCATAAAATGTGAGTCAGTTCCCAAGCACCTGAATTTTGATCACGTGAGCATGGGGATGCTCTAATGGTTGTAAGGGTGAAAAACGGTCATAAGTCACTTTTTCCAGTGCCGTTGTACCTTCGAATGGTCACTAAGTGAACTGTTATAAGTCTGGGGCTACCCATATACGGTTGCTATCAGTCAACAACAACTTGATGGCATGTAATCGGTCTCGTGTGTACTTTGTAAGATGAGGGTGGTGAAGGACATGGCATGTGGCACTAGGTTCAAGGTTCATTTTATTTATATGCCGCCCTATTCCCAGCGGGACTCAGGGCGGCGCACAAACCCAAAGGAGGGGAAGGGAAACACAAGAACTACAACAAAAAGTACAGGGAATTTTTAAAACAACCAACAGCCACACAATTCGAGAGGGGAAGGGAAACTCATCGACCCCAGGCCTGCCGACACAGCCAGGTTTTAACGCCTTTTCGGAAGGCCTGGAGAGAGGTGAAGGTCCTAATCTCTGCGGGGAGCTCATTCCAAAGGGCCGGAGCCGCCACAGAGAAGGCCGTCCCCCGGGTAGTAGCCAGATGACATTGGCTAGTAGACGGAACCCGGAGGAGGCCTAATCTGTGTGATCTAATGGGTCTTTGGGAGGTAAAAAGGGACGCCCCTTTTCAGGCTCTAGAGCAGGGGTGTCAAACTTGCATCGTCACGGTGGCATCACATGACATATCGGGACTAGGTGGCTCAGTGGCTAAGACACTGAGCTTATCAATCAGAAAGGTCGGCAGTTCGGCGGTTCGAATCCCTAGTACAGGTCTCCTGCGTGAGCAGGAGATTGGACTAGATGACCTCCAAGATCCATTCCAACACTGTTACTTAAATTACGTAAATGACTTTTCCCCCCTTTGCTAAACCGGGCGTGGCCAGCGTATGATGCCTCTGGCCCAAGGGCCGTGAGTTTGATAGCCCTCCTCTAGAGTCACCCTTGGCTTTTGATTGGGGTGCCAGGAGTACACCTCAAGAGGAAACTCAGTCTGAGTAGTGGATGAGATCAAGAAAAGTCTACACTTCAGTTAATTACTTCCCCATTTAATTAAAAGTAAATTAACTAAACACAGCTAACATGATTACTGATTACTCCCCGGTGTATTTAATGATTACACTGTATTACTTATTAGATTGAAAATAAATATTTTCCTGGCAACATTTGGAGAGGCTGGAGAGGCATCCTGAGCCTCAGGGCAGGGGCATATGCAGCCCTAAAACTGTCGGTTGTGTACCTGTGTGATCCTAAACTTAGTCTCACACTTCCTTAATACCAAACGAGATGATGTGCCTTAAGAATACCTGGAAGGCAACCACATCTTCTGATTCGTAACATATTCCTTCCTTCCCATTCTAAACGCTGAGTGCAAAGAGTAATGTACTCTTCACATGCTCAGGGGAACTTCGGTCAAGGTTGAATAATTAGAATGTTTAAAAAGACGCCGGGTTTGAGCCTTGGGTGAGATTAATCCCAGAGAGGGGTAGTCTGGGGCAGACTCTGTGGGAAATGCAGAAAGGTCCAGTGCAGAGAGAAACGGTACTGTGAGGGTGCTCGATGCAGCATAAGCCAAGGCGGTGTGTGGCAATTCAGGATGTGTTGATTGTTACTTTCTCCTTGGCGATGAAGCCTGGCGGTTTCACAGAGTGTCGCACTTTCCCGGGGGGGGGGGGCACCTGAAAAGCAGATTTATTTATTTATTTTTACTCAGGAGCAGAGAGACAACATAGGTTGCTGAAACTTTAGCCTGCACTTCTGTCTTTTTTTTAAAAAAAGAAAAGAAAACCTTTCAAAAATCCTCAGGTTGTTGCTTTGTAATCTTTGCATTTCAAAGAGATTTAGTGAGAGATTTGAACGATTTAGTGACAGTGTCACGGAGCACTAAAGGAAACCCGCTTGAAAAGACCTAACCATCTATCGAAAAGGACCTGACATATGTTTACCTCAGTTCTCCATTTGCCAGACATGAAGTCTTGTCTGCAGCGAAGGCAGGCAAGACGCACGCAGACCTGATGCACTGCGGAGTCTTGTTGCTTGCTTGTCGGGCAGACAAATAACGCAGAGCCACAGAGTCCTTTTTGCAAAGTGTGCATGTTTGGCAGAAGCGGTAAAGCTGCTTCTAGATGCTGCCCTTCAGGCTGTAGGAGGTTTGCACAGTTTGAATTCAGACGGAATTAAAACAAAAGCAAGTCTCTGCATGTAGAAAGCCCTTGACCCCCCTCACGACATTCTTATAGTATCTGGGACTTACTGACTAGAGTACAACGGGCCAGGTTCACATATTATGCTAACCCATAAGCCATGGTTTACAAAGCAGCCATGTCGACCGTTTCAGGCTTGCAGGTCACATTAAACAGCGATCAAGTCACTTGATCCCTTAATGCGTGTTATGTTGTTGCCAGGATCAACACCAACCCCTCCCCTCTCAATTACTTTGGTTACAGTTGCTGTTCTGATCCCCCTCGTTCCACACCAAAGCACACTCCGAGCCAGAGATAAATTACAGCATTAACAGACAAACAGGTCCTTGGCAGCAACCCAGCACAGAAAAGCTTGGGCAGCAATCCAGCCTGCCAAGCTCATACAAAGTTCTCCGACATTCGATTCTGTGTTGACTTCTGCAAAGAGGGCGTGTGCACTAGTAGCCTTTTTATAGTCTGGAGAGGAGCCTAATGACTATCAGCTGAGTGCAATTACCTCCTGTAATTGCGTAATTGTTCCCTGACGCCTAGTAGCTCTTCGATGGCGTGTATCCAGGAACAACTCACTACTGACCTTCTGCTCACTCTCCCTTGTCTCCTCCCCACTGGTCCAAGGCTCAGGTGCCTCCTGGTGGGCAACCAGCCTCTCTGCGCCCTGCTCGGAGACGGAACCCTGTCCAGGGTCCTCCACATCCTCCAGAGCCTACTCAGGGGGCCCCTCACTGTCGGAGTCTGGTGGCAGCTCCAACGGCTCCTGCTGGGCCACAACAAGTTGCTATTTTGAAACTGTATTTTACAGTTGCTATACTTGGACTGCAAGGTGATCAAATTGATCAGTGCTAGAGGAGATCAACCCTGACTGCTCTTTAGAAGGCCAGATCCTGAAGATGAAACTCAAGTTCTTTGGCCACCTAATGAGAAGGAAGGACTCACTGGAGAAGAGCCTAATGCAGGGAAAGATTGGGGGCAAAAGAAGAAAGGGACGACAGATAATGAGGTGGCTGGATGGAGTCACCAAAGCAGTAGGCGTGAGCTTAAATGGACTCCAGAGGATGGTAGAGGACAGGAAGGCCTGGAGAAATGTGGTCCATGAGGTCGCGGAAGGACTCCCTGGAGAAGAGCCTAATGCTGGGAAAGATGGAGGGCAAAAGAAGATGACAGAGAATGAGGTGGCTGGATGGAGTCACTGAAGCAGTTGGCGTGAGTTTAAATGGACTCTGGGGGATGGTAGAGGACAGACACAACTTCGCAACTAACAACAACAACACTAACAACAGTTGCTATTTGCAGGGAAGTTCCTGAACTTGACAACTTGGTTGTCAGAAAAGCTTTACAACAAATTCTGCAAAATGTAATAAAAGGTCCTTGAACGACAGGGCGTTCTGTTAGATTAAGATCCATGTGTGGCTATGAAGGACATAGAATAGAATAGCAGAGTTGGAAGGGACCTTGGAGGTCTTCTAGTCCAACCCCTTGCTTAGGCAGGAAACCCTATACCATTGTTGGCATAGGTATGAAGCTCTATACCATGTTGAGGGCCACCCTGTAAACCTGAATGGAAGCCCGGATTTTTATAATTTTTACAGTACTTTAAGCACGTAGGTAGGAGAGGTTAAGACTAGAGCGGCAGATTTTTTGAAAATCTGGAAGAAGTCGGACCACGCAGGAGCAGGAATCTCTTTGAAACAGCCATGTCTTTTTTATTTTTATTTTTCAGGCTTACAGTTAGCCTGGGGAAAAATTGCTACTGCTTCAATGCAACTCATGAATAAGCCATGTCTTTCTGAAGCTCACCCAGAAGCTTGAAATAGATGTGGCCGCTTAAAGGAGGCGCTCGTGTGCATTCAAGAAGACTTATCGCAAAACATTTTAGATGAATGTGCAGTTCTAGTGGTGATGCCCTTAACTTGTGGTGACAACATATAATTTTCTTAACACGGAAATAGTTCCTAGCTAAAAAACAACAACACCATTTTCAAAATATTGTTTATTTGATCCCATTTGATTTTATAAATTGTTTGTTTTACAATAAGTTATTTCTTTATATTCACAGACAGCTCCTTTTAATTTAGAAATTTTATAATAACCCACTCCTTTTCAAGTTTTAATATAATTTAATGCCAACAATTACAATGATCATTATTTATGCTGTAGTGTGCAGTATGATCCCTATTATCTGTTACTTACAATGTCTGATTAAAACAACCCAAATTCTTAAGATACTTGAGGTCACTTCTCTGGCTCTTAAAATTTCTCCCCTATTCAGGAATTATTTATCCACATTGTGTTCTGAATAAAGAAAAAGAGATTCAGGTAACTACAGAATAGGTAACAATCAAAACCTGTGACCTGCCCTCTTGTCCTATCCAGTTGGGGGGGCTCTGAGAACCATAAAAGGGAGGCCACATCAAAGCCACAGGCAGCATCTCCCCTGCTCTTTATTCCTCCCCTCCCCAGTTCAGCACAACCTATATGTATACTGTAAGTGTGTGTACTGCAGGGAGAACATTTTGTTTAGAGCTAAATCTTCTCCAAGCACTTCCTAACTTTTGCCATCCCCCCAAATCCCATGTCATGCACAGAACTGGAGTCCAAAGGAAAATGTTGTCACAAACATTCTGTGGTTTGCTGCTGTTTTTCCTCTTATCACTGACAAACAAACACAAGGAGAAAG
Source organism: Thamnophis sirtalis (assembly GCF_051295495.1). Classification (NCBI taxonomy): domain Eukaryota; kingdom Metazoa; phylum Chordata; class Lepidosauria; order Squamata; family Natricidae; genus Thamnophis; species Thamnophis sirtalis. Next base: position 165,775,400 of record NW_028261383.1, read on the forward strand.
AGTTGCAGTGTCTCCTGATTGCTAAAAAACCTTTACCTGATAGAATCCCAAGAGAAAGACAGACATTTCAGGTCCAGTGTTCTGCATTCTGGAGTGTCTCCTTCCTTCTTTCCTTCCTCCTAGAATGTTTCCTTCCTTCCTTCCTTTTCTTTCCTTCCTCTTAGAATGTTTCCTTCCTTCCTTTTCCTTCCTTCCTCCTAGAATGTTTCCTTCCTTCCGTTTCCTTCCTTCCTCCTAGAATGTTTCCTTCCTTCCGTTTCCTTCCTTCCCTCCTCCTAGAATGTTTCCTCCCTCCCTCCCTCCTGTTTCCTTCCTTCCTTTTCCTTCCTCCCTCCCTCCTAGAATGTTTCCTTCCTTCCTTCCTTCCTTCCCTTCTTTTCCTTAATGTTTCCTTCTTCCCTTCCTCCCTCCTAGAATGTTTCCTTCCTTCCTTTTCCTTCCTCCTAGAATGTTTCCTTCCTTCTGTTTCCTTGCTTCCTTGCTCCTTCCGTTTCCTTCCTTCCTTCCTCCTAGAATGTTTCCTTTCTCTCCCCCCTCCTGTTTCCTTCCTTCCTTTTCCTTGCTTCCTTAATGTTTCCTTCCTTTCCTACCTTCCTTCCTTAATGTTTCCTTCCTGCCTCCCTCCTAGAATGTTTCCTTCCTTCCTTCCCCTCCTCCTCCGTTTCTTTGCAGGATGGTGAAGGAATAGATGTGGAGGCATATAATGGGCTACCAGGAATATGTATGGGCCTCAAAATGTATGAGCCTCAAAAAACCTCATTCTACCCCGGGCAGCCCTGCTAAAGATGAGGTGCTGAAACAGATCTCAAGAGAGAAGTGTAAGTTGTTCCTCCTGGAACCAAACTGGCTGACAGCTGCACTCCTTAATTCTAGATTTCTCTCTTTTTGCTGAGGAGTTCATGAAGGCTAGATCCCCTCCCCCCCCCACTTCCAGGGCAAAACTTAAAGCAGGGACCCCAAACTAAGGCTGTCGATGGTGGAACAGATGTCACTGCAACCACAAAAAGGCTGATCGAAGCACAGCAAATGCGAAAGAAGCGATGCTTCCCCATCAAAGGATAATAGCTTCCTGCTTCCTACTAAGCTGAATGTTCAGTTACAGAGGATCATTGCAAGAAAAGCTGATGACATCCTCTTTCGCTATGGGCATGAATGACCGGCCGGGCTGTGGAATCAGCAGAGCACCGAAATGTACTCTTCATTGTGTGGGTGGCAGACACAGTAGCGCACGTCGAAGCAATCGAAAACGCAGCTCTGTAGCAGTGCAGAAACAGTCCGGTTCCCTGTTGCACCATGGGTTTTAGTTTGGTAGGAATAAAGGGCTGCAGAGATAGCCAGCTGCAATGCGGAAACCACCGTGGTTTTTTTTTTTTTATACCTAGCTCAAGCCTTTTTCTTTTTTTTGAAGTGCCATGGAAGTTGAGAGATAAGGTTATAAAATTGCATGTCCTAATCACGGGCGGCTGCTTTTCAGTCTCTTTCCCCCGGCTGCTTATGAATGGTTTCCAGTTTTGCTGCACAATTGCAGCAAATGGTGCACAATTGGTGCAGCAAAGCAATCTCACATGGAGCATGTTTCTCATTGAAAAGCATGCCTCTTAATGACCAGGATGGTGCTCTGCAGCATAAATTAGGTCTCGCTGACAGATTCCTGCCAGTAATTTTTCTCTTGGCTCAGTTATAATTTCTTTCTTCTGGCCTGTTTCCAGAACATGATACCCTATACTTATTTATTTAATTTACATCCTGTCTTTCCTCCAAGAGCTCAGTCTTGAGAGACCGCCTGCTGCCAATTACCTCCAATAGACCGATTAGATCCCACAGATTAGGCCTCCTCCGAATTCCATCCGCCGGCCAATGCCGGCTGGCGACTACCCGGAGGAGAGCCTTCTCCGTGGCTGCTCCGACCCTCTGGAACGAGCTCCCACCGTGGAGATTCGAACCCGCACCACCCTCCAGGCCTTCCGCAAAGCCCTTAAAACTTGGCTGTTCCGACAGGCCTGGGGCTAAAGAGCTTTTGCCCCCCCCCCCTCGAATGGTATGGTTGTTGTGTGCTTTTAAATTGTGTATTGTTTTGTTTGTCTTTTTATCCCTTATCTGTATCCCCTTCCCTGACTTGGATTGTGAGCCGCTCTGAGTCCCCTGGGGGGGGGGGGAGGGCAGCATATAAGTGCAATAAATTCAATTCAATTCAATTCAATCAAGGGAGCATACATAACACTCCCTCCTCCTGGTTTCCCCGGTTCCACCACAAAACTGCGGTAGACAAAAGCGCGCTTGACAAAAGCGCGTACGTGACATCATCACAGCGCGACAAAAACATCGCGCTGTGAGCGGTAAATTTAAAGTTAAAGCGAAAACCTTACCCTAACCCCCCCAAGCCTAACCCTAAACCTAACCCTAAACGTAACCCTTAACCTAACGCTAAACCTAACCCTAACGCTTAACGTAACCCTAAACCTAACCCTAACCCTTAACCTAACCCTAACCCTAACCCTTACCTTTATGTGAATCGGCTTGCTTTAATTTTATTTTAATTTCAATTTAATTTATTTTAAAAAAAATTCGTTGCGCTGCTGACGTCAGGTACACGCTTTCGTCGAGCGCGCTTTTGTCTACCGTGGTTTTGATGGGTCACGGGTTTCACCTACTACCACCACCACCACCGTCTTGGGAAATAGATAAAAGGAAAAAAATAAGGAAAAGATCACACATCTTCTTCCTCTACCTTTTATTGTTTGCTTTAAAAGACACATAATTCATTTTGGTCAGGGCACTACTTTGCCCATATCTCTGGGAAACTGGCTTAAAAATAAAAACTTCCCCGGGATGGGGAAGGCTTAGGATCCTCAAGTCATCAGTCACAAAAGCCTGCATTTAAAAAAAAAAAGACTCAGAAAGACGAGCTGCACCATAATACACTGCAAAGATTGAAATGTAATTGGCAAGAAGCATAAAAATAGGCTCTCAATTCCGAAGGCCAGGCAGGAGGAATGCTAAGGGTTAAATGGTGCACCAGGACTGAACAAGTAAACTACGGCATATAGCTGTGGATCCACTTGAGACTTTACCTTGCAGTGGAAAACAGGACGGCTTCCGTTCACAATAGCTCGGAACTGTGCAATGTATTTTGCAGAAGACAGAAATGAAGGGTTGTGTGGCAGCAATCCTGCGGAGACTGGAAAGATTCCAGCATCTTGTTTATTTTAAAGGTCGCAAGCGAATGGCACGGTATGCAGTAGATGGTAGCCCCATTTGCAGGTTAAAATCCAGAAATGTAGTTGGATTTGCACAAACACGGGGAAGTTCCCTTTCCGAAGTGCATGTGAAAGGATTGTGCAGAGAATGGAAATAGCTGTTCTTGATTTAGCTGTTCTTGCAGCTAAAAAGGAAAATGCAAAGTGACATCCCTGTTGGACAAATCGTGGCAAGCGGTTTCTGGAGCAGCATTTTAGAAACAGGCTGCAAATTCTAGAAGGATCGCTGTACAGTAGATTGCAAAGCTGGTAGTTGACCAGGATATTTATTATCTAGGGAAAAAAACAAGAGCACGGCTTTAGAAACGCGGTTGCTGTTGCAGAGATAACCGCGAGCAGGGAATATCGATATATTTAGCTATGACAGCTGCACTGACTTTGCAGCTTTTCTCCAGTTCAGCGCCTTCCGGCAGCTTGGGAATCTGAATTCCCTTTGGCCCATCGGACTGGGGATTATGGGAGTTGTGATCCTGCAAGGCTGCACGCGGATCTTGACGCTAAGGTGTCAGTGAAGCAAAACAGGGACCGGATCCGCTTGGGAAAAGTAGCCCTTCCCCGCGCGGGCAGCCCAGACCTGGGCTTAGCAATGCAGCAAATGAAGGGAAGGATGCGGAGCTTTGCGCCAAAGCGGGCGCCGCCAAGGAGAAAGCAAGGAAGAGCGTTGACTTGGGAATTCCCCCCCATCGGTTGCTCTCGGGCTTTTAGCTTGATATGATTTTCCGGCTAGCTGGAGTGGGCTGCGGGCTTGCTCCGCGCGTGGGGAAGAATCCACACACACAGCACAAGCATCTTGCGACCAGCAGATCCCCTCCTCCAAATTTGTCGCATGGCTAAAGCAGTTATTTCCCCCCTCTCTCTCTTTTTCCCCCCCCTTCGCGCCCCCCCCCCCCCAATTCGACTAATCCTAGTGAGTCAGAAAGCTATGGGGGCGTCTTCGCGATGCTCCCAATCCGTTACGGAAACGAGGGAGGGGGGGAGAGAGGGAAAGGAGGGGAAGGGGAAAAATAAAAGCTATTCAGGATTGGGAGGGGCTGTGAAATGGGGTGGTGGCAAATGCTCCGTCCTAAAGAGCGACGCAGCTCCGCAATGAGAGGCTCGGTGGTAACTACCGGTACTATATAGCAGTGTTTCTCAACCTTGGCAACTTGAAGATGTCTGGACTTCAACTCCCAGAATTCCCCAGCCAGCGAACGCTGGCTGGGGAATTCTGGGAGTTGAAGTCCGGACATCTTCAAGTTGCCAAGGTTGAGAAACACTACTATATACTAATCTCTGCCCCAAATGGTAAGTTACACGGCTGGAATTTCATTCTTTGCAAGAACGGGGCGCAGCATTTTTCGCTATATTTTCAAGAAGTCTATGTTTGGCACAGGGAGAGGGAGGAAAAAAGAAATCTCGATAGCGCGGAGACAGGATGCCCAGCAGCTGATCGCCCGTGAGTGGGCTGCGAAGCTAAATGGGGTGAGGTTATTAGCACGGGAGACCCCATACTAATGAAACATGAAACATCCCAGGAGCGCAAATGCAAACAGCTTGCCAGGAAAACATCAGAGGCTGGGCTCTATGGAAAAGGAGGATGCATCGATTAGGCCTCCTCCGAATTCTATCTACTAGCCAGTGCAAACTGGCAACTACCCGGAGGAGAGCCTTCTCGGTGGCTGCTCCGACCCTCTGGAACGAACTGCCCCGTGGAGATTCGGACCCACACCACCCTCCAGTCCTTCCGCGCCGCTTTGAAGATCTGGCTGTCCCGGCTGGCCTGGGGTTAAGATTCCAACCCCACCCGAATTGTGTGACTGTTGTGCTCTCTTTTAATATGTTGTATTGTTTCCATATTGGAATACTGTTTGTCTTCCCCCCCTCCCTTTTTGAATTGTGAGCCGCCCTGAGTCCCCCCCATGGAAAAGGGCGGCATACAAATAAAGGAAAAGTAAAAAGTAAAGTTTTTAAAATCTGGAATGACCCCTTTCTTTTAAAATAAGAATAGGATTCAATCCTCCCGGGAAGATTCCCGGTAAATTCTACCCGGTCCCTCGAGTTGAGCTACGGAACTACAACTCCCAACATGCCTCAAAACACTGCTTGCTGGTTGGTGCTGCTGGGAGTTGTAGTTGAGTAAGAGCAGGCGTGTTTCTTTTGTGGGAAGAACGGTGCAGAGTCCTCTGGCGGGAAAATGGCAGGCCCTCTTTCCTTTATTTGTGTTGGGTAAATTCCGGGGCTCACTTTTGGCAGTGAAAACCGCCTCTTCTTTGTCTGTTAGTACCAAAGGTGCTTTTCCAAGAGGCAACGGGGCTTTCTGGTTTTTGAAGAAGTTTTGCTTCTCATCCAAGAAACGAGGTGAAGAAGCTTCTTGGATGAGAAGTGAAACGCCTTCAAAGAAAAACCCCGAGCCTCTTGGAAAAGCACCTTTGGGACAGCCATGGCCTGGATGACTGAGAACCTGCAGTTTAGCTGGTGAGATGATATTTTCATTAAAACAATCCTGAAACTGAGCCAGCATGAGAATCCTGGGAGTTGAAGTCAGCAAGTCTTAAAAGGGGACATAGTTCCCTGTTCTGACCCCCTCCTCCGTCCAGTAACGAATGCAAGACAAGCTTAACTGGAATGTACTTTAATGGCAAGACACCAAAACCTTGGTGGCTGAAAGCCAAGCAGAACAAACAGATAAGGACCTTGGCAGCAACTCAGACAAACTCAGGCAGCAATAAACAGAGATAAGGCTTGGCAGCAATCCAGCCTGCCAAGCTCACAGTAATGTCCTCCGACATTCAATCCTGCGTTGACTTCTGCAAAGAGGGGCGTGTGCACAAGTAGCCTTTTTATAGTCTGGAGTGGAGCCTAATGACCACCAGCTGAGTACAATCACCTCCTGTAATTGTATAATTGTTCCTGACGCCTAGTAGCTCTTTAATGGCGTGCATCCAGGAACAACTCACTCTCCGGCTCACTCTGCCTTGTCTCCTTCCCATTGGTCCAAGGCTCAGGTGCTTCCTGGTGGCCAACCAGCCTGTCTGTGCCCTGCTCGGAGTCGGAACCCTGTCCAGGGTCCTCCACCTCCTCCAGAGTCGACTCATAGGGGCCCTCGCTGTTGGAGTCTGGTGGCAGCTCCAACGGCTCCTGCTGGGCCACAACAGTTCCCCACCTCTGCCTTAAGGATTGTTTTTGTAAGGAAAATATGAGGCGAGAGGAATAATGTATGTGTTCACCCTCATGAGCTATTTATAAAAACAACGAAGGTGGGATGTAAAACAATAAATAAATAAAGTGGTATTTATATAGTAAAATGGGCTATTTATGGACCATGGTCCCTATGTAATAGACTTGACCCTCATTTTCAGCCAGCCCTGACATGGTGGCATAGTTCTACAGTTTCTTGCTGAAAACCATCAGGGTCTCATTTATGCCATCGATTGGAGTGAATGAACCTATTTTATAGACCAGGAAAGAGCCAAACATATCCTTCCTTGGGAAAATTTAGACAATCCTAGGCTGTGTATGGTCTGAACCAGTGGTGGGTTCCGGGAGGTACGGCCAGGTATGGGCGTACCGGTGGTAGCTGGGAGAAGCGGCCACCATACCGGAACGGTGGCTCGTTTGGCCTCCCTGCGTTCCTTACCGCTTTTTGATGCAAACTGGCCAATTGCACACGCACGTACAGCGTGCGGCGCCTGCACGACCTCCGCCGAGCAGCTGAGTTGCTGGGCGGTGGCATGCGCGTGCGTGATGAGGACGCCCAGCCCCGTCGCAGCGTAGTGGTTGCGACGGGATCCGGAACCCACTACTGGTCTGCCCTGGTCTAGGGCAGGGGTCTCCAACCTTGGCAACTTTAAGCCTGGAGGACTTCAACTCCCAGGTTTGCTGGCTGGGGAATTCTGGGAGTTGGAAGTCTGCCAGGCTTAAAGTTGCCAAGGTTGGAGACCCCTGATCTAGGGTGTTTCTCACAGCTACCAGCCTTGCATTCAGTGGTTTGAATCTTCAGCATATTTGGTCTGTTTTTGACTGCTGCAGCCTCTGCTGACATTTGGCAAATGGAGGAACAGCTTGTGAGGATGCGCTATTGTACTAGGCCAGTGTTTCTCAACCTTGGCGACTTTCAGTCCTGTGGACTTCAACTCCCAGAATTCTGGGAGTTGAAGTCCACAGGACTGAAAGTCGCCAAGGTTGAGAAACACTGTACTAGGCAATGTTTTTCAACCTTGGCATTGCTGCCAGTATTGCTGGCTGGGGACTTCTGGAAATTGATGTCCATATAGCTTATGAAAGATGCCAAGATCGAGAAACTCTGGTACTATGTCTAGACTTGATAGAGCAGGAAGCGAAGTTCTAATCTGCTTGTTTGATTTACTCCTCAGCAGGTCAATTCCAGTTTGCAACACTAGAGGTCACCCTCTTACAAAGACTGGCATAGCTGTTAGACTGGAGATAGTTTTTAATCATCATCTCTTACATATTCTATGCTACAATGAAAATAGAAGGAAAAAGCCATTTCCCTCCCAAAAGGACATTTATATATTTATAGTCACTTTGCTATTATATTTATCTTTTATGGCAAATATAAACTTAATAGCATGTTTTATGATGAGATCTCTCTGCTGTCCAATGTTGGCACAGAAAAACCACGCTCCAGACCTCAGTACTGCCTAAAGCAGCACAAAGATTGCCCATATGAGGAATCAAGTCCTTTTTCCCCATCGGTTGTGGCTGTGAAAGCGATACAGGTGCGCTTGGTGCTCACTGTCTGGACAGAGACGGGCATGCTCTTTAACAGGCAGAAGAATTTCCAGGCAAGGGCCTTCTCGTTCTTGAGCAGAATGCCAAGACGTGAGCATTGGTTCATTACGTTGGCCTGGTGGCTGGGCAGAAACAGATTTGGGACCAGGACAATTAAGAATACCCTAGGAAGCAGCTTGAAAAGTCACAGATAGATACCCGCCAAGGCAGATCCGGGGAAATGTAGTGTCCGAAATGGGTCACTCCCCGCTGTTGGCTATTACAGCCAAAGCTTCCCATCTCTACTGCAGATCAGCAGTTGTTCTTTGTGTGAACTGATTATGTTGAGTTGGCCCATGTACCCACTGGAGTTCACAATGGTTCTGATTCTGTAATTTATTTTTCCTTTGCAGGAGGGACTCTCTCTTTTTTTGCCTTGCAGCATGAAATGCCTCCCTCAGAAGCTCTTACCCTTCATTCTGCTGCAATTGGTAGGGTATGCCTGCATCTCATCTAAGTTCCAGCCAGGATGCTGCTAGTTATACATGCACCACTGATTGTAAAATCCTGGTTCGTGGGACATTGGGGGGGGGGAAATAGATGTTTTCTTTAGTGGTCCTTCTGTTTTCCAGTTTGTAAAATATAAGCGAAGGAGTGTTTGTGTTGTTGGAAACATGCTCAGGGAGTTTTTTTTAAAAAAAGTGAAGAGAACTAGCCACTGACCTTCACTTCTTCCCCTCTCTCTAAATTCCTTACGGAATTTGGTTACTCCTAAGATTAAGGTAGGAAAAATGTTTCTTTCACAAGGAGTAATGACTTTCATGAATGCTGGCACCTACTTTGGCCTGGCATCGGGACAAACAGCAGGGAATGGAATGCCCCTTGGTGTTTTTCCTTGCTTGTGAAACTTGCAGCGGGCTGTTTTCAACAAAGCCAGAACGCTGGATTAAAGGGTAAGGCTGTCCTTAGGGAAGGGAAAGTTTCCCCCATGTTTTAAGATATTTCATTTATTGAATTTATAGGCCGCCCAATCCCGGAAGACTCCGGGCGGCTTACAGAAATGAAAAATGTTAAAAAGGATTAAAATAATAAGATACAACAAGATTAAGAAGAAAACACAACATGCACCCAATCAAAGGGGGGCTGGGACCTCAATCAAGAGGTCAACAGCCCCAGGCCTGCCGGAAAAGCCAGGTTTTAATAGCTTTATGAAAGGCCATGAGAGTGGGTAGGGTCTGGATCTCTGGAGGTAGCTCATTCCATAGGGTGCCTCCCACTCCCACCTCTTCCAGCCGTCGCAGAAGGATACCATGGTCGATGGTATCGAAGGCCGCTGAGAGGTCAAGGAGCACAAGGATAGAGAAATGCCCTCTATCCCTGGCCCGCCAGAGATCATTGGTCAGTGCGACCAAAGCTCAGGGACCAAAGCGGTTTCGGTGCAGTAACCAGGCCGGAAACCAGACTGAAAAGGGTGTAGATAGTTTTAATGCTACCCTAAGAAGGGGCAGTAAACAGGATGGCGGGATCTAAAGACAATAATTAGGGAGTTACAATTTTTCATTTTAATTAGAAAATCCCTTTCCAAATGATAAAGCCAGATGTTTAATTGTAAAACAAGTTTGCTTGAGAAAAGAGGAAAGCAGAAAAAAAAATTCAATTCAATTCAATTTATTAAATTTATATGCCGCCCTTTCCCCCCGAAGGGGACTCATAAGGGAATCAACAGTCCTGAAAGAGAATGGCTTTAAGTTACCCAGCTGACGATTGTGAAAAATAGCAGAGGAAAGGGCTTCCTAGTAATATACGAGCAGAAATCACCTCTTCTCTGAAGATGTACTGAACCGCAGTGCCTTGGGCAAAACAGGTAGTAACTAGTTTAGCTAGAGTGACTATTGTTTTTTTTTTAGGGCTGGGCATACCTTGAAATGACTTGGAAGAAGAGCTTCTGATTATCAGTGCCATTTTGATGCATCTCCTCTATCCATTAAGGCAGTGGTCTCCAACTTTGGCAACTTTAAGACTTGTGGACTTCAACTTCCAGAGTTCCTCAGCTAGCAAAGCAAAGCGAATGCTGGCTGGGGAATTCTGGGAGTTGAAGTCCGGACATCTTCAAGTTGCCAAGGTTGAGAAACACTGCTCTAGAGCCCAGGGAGGGCAAAAATGCCCCCCCCCTTACCGTGGTGCAGAAGGCGGACTAGGCCACTCTCATCGTGGCCATGCCCACCCAGCAACCAGGCAGAGAAACCCTTGCTAAAAATTTTGAATCCCACTCCTGGAACTATTGGTTGATTTAGAAACCCTCTTTTCTTGTGAGAAATGGCAAGCTTTGTTTTCTTCAAAGTCTTAATTCCGGTGCATTCCACATGCCGAATAAACTGAAATCTTTTATCTGAGCAACCTTTCTGCCTCTTTTGCCTGGGTCTCATCTGTTAACATCATTCCTACATGTTGATTCGTAACAAATCATGGCATAAAACCACATGCCATTAATTTTGTGTCATTGTATAATTATTGGCATTATTTAGCAGGGATAACACAGGGGCATTAATGCATTTTCCATTAATTAACCTGGGGGGATAATGAAGCATTAAGAATTCTCCAGCTGGCAGTATGAGAGCATCTGAGGAACATCAGTCTGACTGATGGCACGCTGTCCTAAATATCTTTTAGAGGGGAACTGTTAAAGGATTTGGTAGTGATTTTTAAAATTACTATCCTTGCAGCTTCTGACGGTGAGAATTCTTTGTAGCGAGAATTATCCGAGGGAGGAAAAGCAGGTTGGCCTCCTGCTTAGATGTTAATTAGCTTTTTTTCCTCTTCCATCTGTTTTTCTCTTTTTTAGAGCAATAAGCTCAGATTTATAAAAAATTAAAGGAAAGCCAGCCGCGTAGGGGACACTGTTCTTTTGCCCAGTCAAGCAAAATGCTCAGTCTCTCAGATCATGAGTTTAGTTAGGAATGTCGTGGCTGAACGTAACCTACTTAGCGATTTTTACAGTTGAACCATAAAAGTACCGGCCAGCCCTAAAACCTTAGAAATGTCTGTTGGAAGAGTTTTGATGTATTTAGGCCTCTCAGCATGGGGCCAACCTACCAGATGCGGTGAGAGAGGGCAGTTGTCACAAGGAGAAGAAATGTCCCTTGTAAACATGTATTTTCTTTCTGGATTGGAGGGAGGTCTTGCTTATTTAATTTGGCTTTTGCAGTTAAACTGGATGTGGAGTGGAGGAGATGATAATGTTTATTATTAGTCACAAAACTCACTGCATGGCTGGGTGAGCTGTTCCTTGAAAGTGAGGTACAGTGCTTGCCTTTGGTAGCTGCATTAAGTAAAACTTGTGCATTAATCACAATTCATCGCAACAATTGTCCCACGGAGTTTCCATTGAATTAGTGGGCTCTTGTGAAGTCCGGTGTTTGTTTTTTTGGGAAGAAAATATCAATTCAAATGTCCAGCTGATATTAATGCAAATGTTGTCAGCCTTGACATAGTTTCTAAAGCTCCGTGAAAATCTCTATTGGTAGGAGTGGATTATTTTTTTCTTAACAACTTGATGGACAGGAAGGAAAGGATGGGAAAAAAAGAATATAATAAACGGGGGAGGGCGGGTTGGTGGTGGTAGAAGGGAGGGATCTGTTTCCTTAGTGATCTTTCCCATGATCAGCAAGAAGCTTCAGATAGATTTCTGTCTTGATTTGTGTGCGTGCAGGGTGGATAAAAATTGTTGGGTTTTTTTAAATTAAAAATTAGATTTTTTTAACATTTAAATTGGATTTTTAAATTTTTTTATCAAATTTATTTTAATAAAATACTTTCGGACTAAAAATCTATCTAAAAGTAGTTTTATATTTAACATACATTAATAATTTAGTTTACTCAGCATGGAATGGAGTTTAGTTATGTAGCATGAGGCTGTATATTCTGCAACGTTTACATTTTTGGTAAACTCAATGAATCCGAGCTCTGCAAGTTGAGATAACATGTACTCTAAATAGGAAACCTTCCTTTGGTTTGCAAATAATAATATTAAAGATTCTAACTACCAGCAAGAATGAGTCCTTACATTTAAAGAGCACCTGTCATTTCAGATCCATCATGACACTGCCTGTTAGCGGAAATCCACTTACCTGCTGCCCACCATGTTCCTCACCTTGTTGTGTCACTGCTGCATCACCAGCCATCCCATTAAACTTAATGATGAGTCAACAGCAGGTCAGAGGAGGAGCCGTTGCGGGACAGAGATGACAGTTGATCTTTGAAAATTATAATTTAAATTGAGCTGATTTAAATCAAGCTTTTTTTACTCGTGATTTAAATCATGACTTGATTTAAATCAAATCCACCAGGTGTGTGTGTGTGTGTAATTCTCCAATCCTGTGTTACACATGGCTTTTGTGTCTCCAGATAGAAGTGCTATCTAGAGAAAAAACAATGACTTCTCCCTTAAAAACAAACCAGTTATCGAGGCCCATTTACTACATCTAACTATATTAATATTTTAAAAGATTTTCCATTTTAAAAGAAAGATTTGGAAAAACTCAGATGAGGCCACATCACTTATGAGTCCTTGGATGGGAACCAAATTGAAGGATTGGCAGACATTTTAAATATCAGCAGGGATGTTTACTTGTATTTAGAAATGATGCTAGCTGACGGTGGAACATTCCTGAGCAAAAGATACCAGAAGAAAATCTGGTGAAACCTAGTTCAAATCTGCCCTTTTCTTAAGTGTTTTGGGTCCCTCCAGGTTTATTAAGGAAATAGAAAATGTTTTAAAAGAGGTTGAGGTGTGCCATCAGTTCAAACTGATACTTCTTGGCTTATCAGGCTCAGCTTAGATTCATTGCCTTTGTAGTATAGATCTTACCTTCATGTACTATTAGGAGTAGTATGTATATTGAGGTATATCCATCTGGAATCATACCTTGAAGAACAATCTGACTTTAAACGTTATGATTTTCCTTTTTTCCAGGGCAAAATATTTCAAGGGGAAGAAACTTCATGGAGAATTGGACATCAAGGTTGAACAGGTATGTCTGGAAACAAGCATTAGGGACTGGCTTCTGGAATCCTTATCAGAGTTTCTACCATATAGCTTTCCAGATATTGTTGGGCTGCAAATTCCAATTTCCAACTTGGGCTGGCGGTAATTGGAGTTAAGTAACACCAGTACCATACTGTTCTAAGAATATGCAGTTCTGTACTTACTTGTTGTGCGTTAGCCCCTTTTAGTGGGATGCATAATTTGTCTGACCTGAGCTTCAAAAGCCAACTCGCAGTTGTCCTCATATTATCTTGACCTTGAAATAGTAATGGAAGATGCAAAGAAATGCCATTCAATCAAGTGCCAAATGACCTACCTACCTTTAGTCATTGCTGACCTCAGAGGAACCAAAATCTTTTTACCCCTGTTCTGCACAAAAGGAGAAACAAATATATCCACAGTCTTAGTTTACGTTATGGGCAGCTGTCTAAGAGCCGAGGTGGCGCAGTGGTTAGGGTGCAGTACTGCAGGCCACTTCAGCTGACTGCTAGCTGCAGTTCGGCAGTTCAAATCTCATCGGCTCAAGGTTGACTCAGCCTTCCATCCTTCCGAGGTGGGTGAAATGAGGACCCAGACTGTGGGGGCAATATGCTGACTCTGTTAACCGCTTAGAGAGGGCTGAAAGCCCTATGAAGCGGTATATAAGTCTAACTGCTATTGCTATTGCTATTGATATTATGCAAAACAATATTATGACAGGGTGCTGCAAAGCCTCCAAGCTACCTTTCCCTTTAAAAGCCCAATGAAATAATACCATGCAAGTGAAGTCTTAGAACTGTCAACAGGGAGAAACTGGAGTTGCTTTCCATGGGAGAAGAAACTCCCTCTGCCTGCAAGTAAGTTGCAGGTATTAGTTTTACTCGGGCTTCAGATATGTTAAACAAAATTGCTTACCTACAGAGGTGGGACTACATAGAAGGATGGTTCTGTTGTAAAAGTTTTTTGTGTGTGGAGGGGAACAAACGTTGCTTGATGCTGAAAGTCATATTGCCTTTTGAGGAATTTAGGGAGTGTTTTAGATGCACCTTTGCTTAAGGGAAAGTCTACATGGAATGTTTGCTTAGGTTTCAATGTTGTCTCATTTGAATTGCAGTTTATTGAACTTAAAATATGGCCTACAGACCTTTCATATTGGATTGAGAATACAGCATAAAATGCATACCACTGGGGAATTATTGAATTGAATTGAATTTATTGCATTTATATGCTGCCCTTTTCCCCCCGAAGGGGACTCAGGGCGGCTCACAATCCAAGTCAGGGAAGGGGATACAGATAAGGGATAAAAGAGACGAACAAAACAATACACAATTTAAAAGCACACAACAACCATATCATTCGAGGGGGGGGGGCAAAAGCTCTTTAGCCCCAGGCCTGTCGGAACAGCCAGGTTTTAAGGGCTTTGCGGAAGACCTGGAGGGTGGTGAGGGTTCGAATCTCCACGGGGGGAGCTCGTTCCAGAGGGTTGAAGGTTAGACATGATGAGCAAGATATATTTCAAGGAAGTTACCTCACCATTTAGATTATATTTTTCTGCCGAGAATCCGTTGGATGAAGTCCAAGGAGGAGAGGTGTTAAATGCTACCAGCATGTAGTTTCTATACAAGCCCTTAAAATGAAACTCAGAATGAATTCAAAGTAAGTAATCCTGATGGGAATCCCATCCTGTTCCAGGATTGGAACTAGGATAGTTCCAAAATTAACTTTTTCCCCAACCCTTACGGTAATGTCCTATCATACATGATTTATGGGGTTGGTGAACTTCGGTCTACCTCTAGAAATTATTTTCAGTCTAGACTTTTAGATGATTTTCATATGATCATGACTCAAAACTGGATTGTAGTAGTTAAAATGTTGGGTTAGAATGAGGAAGGTCTAGGTTCATCTTTAACCATGGGCCAGTCATTATCTCTCAGCCCAATCTATTGCACAGGTTGATTGAGGAGAAACAAGAAGAAAGGATACAATATATATTAAGTTGAGTTCTTGGCTTTGGAATGGATATATACACCTAACAAATAAGTATTTTAGTCTCGCATGTGCAGCCAGACCATTTTTGACCATTTAATAAAATTCACGATTAAGGCAAACCATACAAACTATTCAAGTATAATTAAAACACGTAAAATAATTAAATACATAATTTTTTTTTTATCAGGAAGCACTTGGGAAATCTCTGAATTTAGAGGAGATTTCTGGAAGTTGACACAAATTCATTTAGTTTGAGGTCACTCTTTGGTTTCATGGACACTCTCTGGGAGCTGAGAATGGCTATTGAGAAAACCCCTCAAAATTCTCCATCTTCTGTAGATTGTGGAGGAAGTCCGTATCATGAAAACGGGGGAAAAGGGTAAATTCAAGGAGTTGAATATTGAATGATGACTAACTTACCTGTGGATGTGATTCCAATTGTTAGCAGTCAGGTCACTATCTTTGTCATGCTATCTTTTAAACTTAGGGAAAAAAAAGTTTTCGGCTATAGCACCAGTTCCATCTTAATTTAATTATCTCAGATGCCTTATCTCCGTATTCCATCTGCCAGCCAATGTCGGCTGGTGACTACTCGGAGGAGGGCCTTCTCTGTGACTGCCCCGGCCCTTTGGAACGAGCTCCCCGTGGAGATTCGGACCCTCTCCACCCTTCAGGCCTTCCGGATGGCTGTGAAGACCTGGCTGTCCCAGCAAGCCTGGGGTTGAGTTCCCCCCCCCCCTACTCGAAATTGCTGTGTCTGTTGTGCTTTTAAACTGTTCGTATTGTCTGATTGTCTTTGTCTTACTTTTTGTAATTTCCCCTCCCTTGGTTTTGTTCAGCCGCCCTGAGTCCCTTCGGGGAATAGGGCGGCCTACAAATTGAATAAACTCCAACTCCAAACTTTTCTTTGTTGTTTTCTTTTTCTTATCACTAATTTCATTCTTTTTAAATTCCATGTCATGTCGTTACACGCTATGGTCCTAATAACGTACTGAACTCTGAAGTTGCTTTCATTTGTGTCGGAAGCACTGAGGTGCTTCTGGGTCGAAAGGATTATCAAATGATATCACCAGTGCTCATGGGACACCCGGTTGGGGCCTCCTTTCATATTCCTGTTAAAGTGCTCACCAAAGTGGTACCTGTGTTATCTACTTGTGCTTAAAAGGTAAAGGTTCCCCTCGCACATACGTGCTAGTCGCTCCCTACTCTAGGGGGCAGTGCTCATCTCCATTTCAAAGCCGAAGAGCCAGCGCTGTCCAAAGACGTCTCCGTGGTCATGTGGCTGGCATGACTAAATGCCGAAGGTGCACGGAACGCTGTTATCTTCCCACCAAAGGTGGTCCCCATTTTTCTACTTGCTTTTTTAACATATTTTTGAACTGCTAGGTTGGCAGAAGCTGGGACAAGTAAAGGGAGCTCACTCTGTTATGTGGCGCTAGGGATTTGAACCGCCAAACTGCCAACTTTCTTTTTTTTTTTGCATTTTTTTTTATTTTTAAACATAAAAAAAACATTAAAAAATTCTCATCCATTACATACAGCATGTCGTTTGGTTACAAGTGTTTTTGCATCCATATTCACATTTACAGCCACAGATTTACCATCTAATATAAGTAAACTGCCAACCATTCTGATCGACAAGCTTGGTGTCTTAGCCACTGAGCCACTAGTGATTACTCACTTTCAAATTGCTAGGTTGCCAGAAGCTGGAACATATGATGGAGAGCTTCTCCCGTTGCACAGTAGCACTTGGGTCTCGAATGTGGGCTTGCTGATTGTCAGCCCAGTGTCCTAACCACACAAACCACCGTGCTCCTACTTTGAACTAGTTGTTTGATGTGATGTGCAATTTTTCTTCAAAAGAAACTTATCTAGTCTTGCTGATTTTCTGACAGAAATATCCAAAGGACCACGCTGTTCTCTGGAATTGAAAGACAACCCAGCTTCGGTTTGCATGTTGATACACAACTTGCTCTGTGGGCTGGAGCAATAATCAAGGGTATCCCCATACCTTGAAAAGTTGATGTGGTAGCAGCTCTGAGGATGTATGACTGTGGTTTTGTTTTGTTTCTACCAGGCAGAATTCTGTGACTTGAACTTGGTGGCTCATGCTAATGGCAATTTTTCTGTTGACATGGAGGTTATGCGCAACGGCATCAAAGTAGTACGGTGAGTAGAAACATGGCACCAATCTGTAGTTTATTACGATTGTTCAGAGTGTTACGTACAGGTAGTTTCCGACTTACAACAGTTCCTCCAGTGACTGTTCCAAGTTACAACGGCACTGAAAAAAGGGACTTACGACCATTTTTCAAGTTACAACCTTTACAGCATCTCCCTGATCACATAATCAAAATTCAGGGGCTTGCCAACTGGCTCATATTTATGACAATTGCAGTGTCCCAGAATCATGTGACCCCCCTTTTGCAACCTCCTGACAAGCAAAGTCAATGGGGAAGCCAGATTCACTTAAGAACCTGGTTACTAACTTCAGCGATCCACTTAACAACTGTTTGCAAGAAAGGTCAGGCATAGTCAGGCAAAACTCACTTAACAAATGCTTCACTTAACAACAGAAATTTGGGCCTCAATTGTGGCCTCAAGTCAAGGACTACCTGTGTTTATGTATTGATTTTTCATTAGGCTTTAATGAATTTTAGGGGAAATACTGAGTTAGATTTTGTCTACTGAACAAACAATCTTTCATCTGGATGCTTAAGTAGTGTGTTTATTCAAGCCTATTATAGAACTAGAAGTTGGGGACTTACGTGAAATTGCCAGTTACACAAATCTTTGCTTTTTATGTGCAATTTGCCCCTGTTGACCCAAGAGGAGAATGTTGTCCCTCTTCCCAACATTTTCCTGATTACTGAGATTGTGCAGTAGAGTGTCAGTGTTAGGATCCAGTACACTATAGTATGCAATTATCGTCTCTAGAAATATAAAATGTTTATACGCAATGTTACCATTGAAAGACTATTGAAGAATACAACGTTTCTCTGGTATTGTTTGACTTCCTAAATTATCTTATATATCCCTGCAGCTATTCTTCTATCTTTGCAGCTGTTTAAGCAGCATTTGAAAAAAAATCAACCCTTAAAAATTGATGTCCTCTTGAGTTCTGCTTTTCCCGTGTGCTCTCCTGCCTCCAAGCTATCAAGCTGTCAGTGGTTCTCAACCTTTTCTTCACCACGGACCCCTTTAAATACTTTTTTGTGGCCAGGGACCCCCAAGACCTTAACTCAAGATTTAAATCATAACATTTCTTCAAGGCTTCGTGTCCCCCCTACGATGTGGCATCCCAGGGCCGCTGCAGTATGAGAGAGATGTATTTCTCCAGATGGATTGAACGTATATCCTCATTATGTCCAACACATCTGGAAATTATCAGATTGGACAATGTTGAAGTAGATTGTTCATTAATAGTAATTTTAACTTACGCTGACGGCTTGCTATGTTCCCAAATCTTTCCCAGCCCTAATTGTCTAAAGTCTTTAAAAAAAAAAAAGAAATATCAGAGATGCTAAAAATGGGACTTTCTTCTGTCTTTAAACAATTGCTGTACCAATTTACTGTGTGACCCTTGGTTCTTTTATATGCTAAGGGTCTCGGTGAACACTTAGATAAGCCACTAAATCAGTGGTAGTCAACCTGGTCCCTACTCCCCACTAGTGGGCGTTCCAGCTTTCATGGTGGGCGGTAGGAGTTTTGTCCGATACTGAAGCACTTTCCTTTTTTAAAATTTAATTGACTTTGTAAAAAAAATTCACAGCATTATTTAAAAACATTTTCATTAGGTTTTCATAAAATCACCATTACAGTGGAACCGGTGGGCGGTTAGAAAATTTTACTACTAACAGAGATACCAAAGTGGGCGGTAGGTATAAAAAGATTGCCTACCCCTGCACTAAATGAAGGGTAATTGAAGCTTCAGGGTTAATTTTGCAAAATAAACCTCAGATGTGGACCTCTTATTCAGGGCTATGGGATGGGAAGTATGAAGCTTTTCACTTTTTTCTCTCATCACATTCTTAATCTGAATTTTCTGTCTGGACTATCTCCCCCTTCCCCATCCCCCGACACATCTGGTATTATTTGCACTGGCATGTTTATACTGGCAGTTCTTTCCCCTAAGTAGACATGGATGGGTTTATAAAGTCATAAGGAAGCAGTTTCATCTTAAAGGGATTTTATTTAAGTTTTAATATGGAGCAAGACTACAGTGGGGACAAGTCTTCCCATCTTGAACTGGATTGGTTCCCTACACCGGCAGATTTTAGTCTTGTGATTGACCTCTCACAGAAAGATCCCAAGTAAAGCTTGTTTTCTTTAACACAAGGGTTGTGTTTTGAAGTACACATTCAAATGCATACGCTCAGATAACACAGTGTTCTTGTACTCCTTTATTCAGACTTTAGGATGAGTGGGATCTCAGCAAATGCGCCAAAGACGAAATCAGTAGATAAATCCTTCAGACACAATACATTTAATCAGTGGTGGGATTCAAATAATTTAACAACCGGTTCTCTGCCCTAATGATTTCTTCCAACAACCAGTTCACCAAACTGCTCAGAAAGTTAACAACCGGTTCTCTCGAGGTGGTGCGCACCTCCCACCACTGCATTTAATTCAGTCAGTTATTCTGTACATTTGTTAAAATGTCTGGATAAATAAAATGGTTTTATCTACTTGGTTTCTAAACGTTGGTGTCAGATCAACCTATACCATTGGTGCAGCACATAGAGACATCCATCTTTGTTATGTCAAATCTGACACAGCCTCAAATGGGACACGGCCCAGAGACTGCAGTGAAAGTGTTGGAAGAAGCCTTGAGCGTATATACGCTCTGATAATTGCTGGGAAATTTCTACTAGAGCTTGACCACCCATGAAGATTGAATTGTGATGGCAGAATAAACAATGCGCTGTCTGGAAATTAGTGTAGTCTCTGAACACATAGTTATTGTTTATCCCTGAGCTTGGGAATGTGGCAGCCTTGGGTTTTAATGAGTAACCATTTCATTTTCCTCCAGCGACAGGAAATGAGACCAACTTGAATCAAGACTAATAGACTGCTGAAAACAAATTTTGCAAATTGCACGGGTACTTTAAAAAGCTGTGAATTTCCTGTGTTTTGTATGTTAGTGTGTTATTTTATCTAACCCCACAGAGGTTCTATAGCTCTCTCAGTGGCAGTAGAAGATCAACGGAAAGTGAACATGTTGAGTAAAAGGGTTTGATTTAGGCAGCTAAAATAGAAACTATAGATTAAGAAGTAGGTTTTCTGGACAAATGCATTAGATTCTTTATCCTGCCTCTCCTTCTTTTTCATATTCACACTTTTTCTTCCAGGAGTCTGAAGCCGGACTTTGTCCTGATCCGCCAGCATGCCTTCAGCATGGCTCGTGGTGGAGACCATCGTGGCATTGTTATTGGCTTGCAGTATGCAGGCGTGCCCAGCGTCAACTCGGTGCATTCTGTGTACAAC
Source organism: Thamnophis sirtalis (assembly GCF_051295495.1). Classification (NCBI taxonomy): domain Eukaryota; kingdom Metazoa; phylum Chordata; class Lepidosauria; order Squamata; family Natricidae; genus Thamnophis; species Thamnophis sirtalis. Next base: position 165,795,866 of record NW_028261383.1, read on the forward strand.
TTCTGTGACAAACCTTGGGTGGTGAGTGACAGAAGATGATAATTGAAGGAGGAACCAGATCTGTGGCACTGTAGTGTATGAGAACTTTACATAGAAAATTTAACGTAAATTAAGGAACTTACAGTTTGGCCCCATTTCTTTATTTTGTGCACAAGGGGTAGTCAGGAGGGCTTACTGCATTTCACTAATTTAGTTTTAAGCTGCTTTTAGATATTGTACAATGTTCAAATACAGTTATTCATCACCCCTGCAGTTAAAGAAACAGTTAAACAACAGCTTTCCAACAAGAGTAGGTAGCAATTTAAAAAAAAAAGCAAGGAATGTAAACTAATTAAAATGTCTGAGTAAACAAAAGTGCTGAAATAATTGCAGTGTTGTATTAGCTACACTTTCTACAGAGAAGGTCTTTCTCTTTGTCATCACCTAATCTATCCAAGATGCCAACTCTCTCAACTCGTAGGTAAGCTAGCTTAGAAGACATGATCCTAGAATTAACTGCTTCCCAAACTCTTCATGTAAGTTGAACCTGGAAGGAAATGAGTAAGACGATTTTTCTTGGTTGAGTGAGTTATCAGTCAGGCTGCATTCCACATTAGCAGAACCTTTTAGCTTGTCTTTGAGGACAGCCCATGGACAGTATATTTAAAAAATGGCCAAGTCATGCATGTCTAGGCTGCCTGTGTAATATGTCAGCACCTCCCTAGGAGTCAGCTGTTACCGTTGATGGTGGACATTGTGTAGGATTTCTGACATTTGCAACGTGTTCTGCTAATAGAAGCTTTCATGTTCAGGCTTGAGTAGAGGGAAGGAATTGGGCAGGGGTTGCAAAGGGATGGGGCGATATAGTAAAGTTAACCTTGTGGAAATAGATTTAGAAATATCATCCTTGTTTCTTACTGCACTGTCTCTCCAATAGTTTGCCCAGATGGTCCGCCTGAATCGCAAACTCGGTCCGGAAGAATTCCCTCTCATTGACCAGACATTCTATCCCAATCATAAGGAGATGGTAAGTCAGACTGGCGTGTGGAAGGCTGAGGATCTTTCTGATTATGTGCTGAGACTAGCACACCCTGAGTTCTCCAGCCCCTTTAATAATTAAAAGGGCAAATAGCCATTTCTGAGCTGGACCATTGAGGATGAACATGTGATTTTCAGATATAAAACATATCATAATCATTCCTTCTCAACCAGGATGTCTTCATTTTCCTGTTCAATGATGAGTCATGCATGACAAGGCTTGACTTCTGAATGAAATAGCCATACTTCATTCTGCACTTAGTTTGGGTTCTCTGTTCAGGGTTAACATGATTACAAAAAAGGACGTTGACTGCATCTCGGCTTCATTGTTAGAGCTAGTGTTGGAACGAAGAGCCGAATGGCAGTGGATACTCTTCTCTAAGCAAGAAGCCCATGAGATATGTACACTCATATCCACAATTTTCCTATTTTGTTATAAACTTATTATTTACCAGCAATGTTTTCTCATGCATCTTCTAAGGAAAGACTTCATCTACTGTACTGGAGGCAGAGGTGTTGCAAATAATGCTTGCAAGAAATCATTTTTCTCTTAAAGGTGATGAAATTAATTTTCTCTTAAAGGCGAAAACAAATCTTGATAATTACGTTCATTAATGTAACAGATAAAAGATTAGTTTAATGAACGTAGCATAATAATGGACATAATGTAAAGTAATATATTGAACAATAAATATAATTCTGGGTGTACAAAGGCTCAGGTTGTTTAGATTGCAATTTGCTGGTAAACTGTCCTTAAATATGGACCCACTTCATTTGTTTCAGTATGCAATTTGCGTGGTCTTGGGATGCAAAGGGTGATTTGGCTAAACGGCATTTCCCTTTCTTATCCTCTTCCTTTCTATAGATAGCACTCTTGGCAAGAACTCAGTCATTCCTTAAAATACATACTTTTCTGCTCTTTCGTCTAAATCCTGTACGTGTGCATATTGCAATCCTGTGACCTTGCTGTTATTCAGTGATGATGGCTTAAAAATACTTTTCCTGTGCTTAGAGATATGCTGTTGTTCATGACAGTTTCATGTTTCCAGATTGGTTTAGTGGTTTAGTGGTTTATTCGACTTGTGTGCCGCCCTATTCCCAAAGGGACTCAGGGCGGCTGACAAACCAGGAGGGGAGGGGAACAAATACAAAAGAGTAAAACAGAAACAAAACAACAATACAAAACAATTTAAAAAGTCACAACAAGCACAACCCATTCGAGTAGGGGTGGAACTCAACAGCCCCAGGCCTGCTGGAACAGCCAGGTCTTAACGGCTTTACGGAAAGCCTGAAGGGTGGCGAGGGTCCGAATCTCCACGGAGAGATCATTCCAGAGGGCTGGAGCAGCCACAGAGAAGGCCCTCCTCCGGGTGGTCAACAGCCGGCATTGGCCGGCAGATGGAATTCGGAGAAGGCCTAATCTGTGGGATCTAATGGGTCTGTGGGAGGTAATCGGCAGAAGGCGGTCTCTCAAGTACCCAGGTCCAATACCATGTAGGGCTTTATAAGTGACGACTAGCACCTTGAAGCGTATCCGGAGACCAATAGGCAGCCAGTGCAGCTTGCGGAGGATAGGTGTAACGTGGGTGTACCGAGGCGCACCCACAATCGCTCACGCGGCTGCATTCTGGACAAGCTGAAGTCTCCGAATACTCTTCAAGGGCTGCCCCATGGATATCTGACTGAGCTGTGCAGCTTTGAAAGACGATTTCTTTACTCCTAATCCAGAATATGGGCAGTGGAATAGTAAATCAGGACACCCAGACAGAAAGAAAGACTGGGGACTAGAGTTGTAGGGGAAAACTGGAAGGCCCTTTGAAGGCCGTTTAGCTGGTTACTGAAAGCTTCCTCTGTTCCTTTTGTGAAAATTATCTACATACATTCTAGGGTTTTTTCCCCATTAAAGCATCTAAAAGTGTTCCCTTGGGTTTTCCTTAAAGCAGTGATGGCGAATCTTTTCGGCATCGAGTGCTGAAAAGGGAGCGCGCATGTGTGCGTAAATCACCGAGTGCCGAAAGGGGAGCACTTTGCGGGTGCACTCACTCGTCTGGGCCGCGACCAGGAAGAGGAGCTGGCTAGGGGGCATGCACACACCGGAAGATGAACTTCTGGTTTCCGGGGTGCCTATATGCTGGCTGGCACGCATGCTCACACTGGAAAATGGAAGACCAGCTCTTCTGGTTTCTGGCACTGCTGCATGCTCAAAGGCCAGTTGATCATCATGTGCGCATGCACGCCAGAAACCCAGAAGAGGAATGGGTGATGCCATGCGTGCTAGGCAACATGGCTACACATGCCACTTCGGGCACGTGTGCCATAGGTTCGCTATCACGGCCTTAGAAGAACTACTGCATCCTTCTCTAGAGGCTATTGCTACTGTCTTGCCAGAACCAGTACAGAACTTGAGCAAGCTTAATTGTTGGAATTGGCATTTATTTAAAAAGAGACAACTCGGATAGAAACGGAGGGATTGTCAGGGAGAGGAGTACACTCCAGAGTCCATAGACGTTTACTGCCTCAGGAGGCGAGACTTGCGAAGGGAGCCAGGTCCTTGGGCAGTCAGGGATTGCCAGGTGCAGAAGTTAGAGCTCTCAGATCGTGGCAGGCACGCCAGGCGTTTGGCCTGAAGACCATCCCATATCCGGGACATGATCCCATCTGTCCATAGGCACTGGTTGTCAGAAGAGATGAAACATGGCATGGAAAGGCAGGACATGACCTATTGAAAGAATGGCAGAAGAACATAAGTTTAGTTTCGTTTAGTTTTATTGATCTTGTATGCCGCCCACTCCCGAAGGACTCCGGGCGGCTTACAATAAAACAAGGGAAGGGGATAATACACAAAACAACATATTAAAAAACACAACAGTCACAATTTCCGAGGGGCTGGGTATTTCGAAAGCCCCCCGGCCTGCTGGAGCAGCCAGGACTTAACGGCTTTGCGGAAGGCCGGGAGGGTAGTAAGGGTCCGGATCTCCATGGGGAGATCGTTCCAGAGGGCTGGAGCTGCGACAGAGAAGGCTCTCCCCCGGGACAGTGTGAGGGAGCTCTTCCTCTTGAATATCATATAATCCTCCAATATCACATCTCTTGATTTCTAAATCCTACTTGGGTGTCATCTAGGACAAGCAATCAAATATGATGGGGCCAAAAACAACCCAAAGTTGTTGCAAATTGGATCAAGCATAGATCATTCGTTACATCTCCACTGTTGGACAATTTGTTCGAATTTTAATAGAATATACTGTATGCTTTGAATTGAGCAAGGACTGAAGGACAGATGACATTGGCTGTGTCATTTCTATATTCGTTTACAACCAGCACTCAGGCAAAAGACCCTTTAACCCCATCTTCCCAAGTCACTTCACCATCATCAATCCCATAATTCATTATTTACCAGAGCAGGGTTACTCCTTTCCATTTACCCTGTGCCTCTGTGTGGGTGGACAATTGATTCTATATATGACAAACTGCATCTTTGTAATCTTCCCCTTCTGCCTTTTTAAAATTGCAAATACACCCACTATTATCCTGCTTTCTCCTTCTAGCTTTCCAAGAGGCTAGAAGCTTTCGCTTCTTATTGGTTGTCAAGAAGGAAAAATCCTTTGGATCCAGAATGGAAATTCAGGGTATTAATCGTTTTGTAGGCTAGTTTAAAAACAAATTCTTATCAAAATCTGAATGAGAGTTGTGGGCAAGCACCGAAAACAAAATTTTGTTCCAAATCTCCTACTCTCAAAAAAAAAGTTTTGGGAGGAGATTGGTCTCTTATCTTCCATCTTAGTCATGTGCATGGAAATCTGTGGAACCCTGTACCATCATCTATTCTACATGGATTACATCTGTGGCCTGACTAGGTGGATTGCTAGATAAAGCTATAAATACAGATAGCCTTTGCCAGCCTGATGCCCTCCAGATGTGTTTGACCTCAATCTGCATAATTTCCCAGCTAGCATAACCAATGACCATTATACCCGGAGGCTTTCAGAATTGTAACCTTAACCAAATGGAGGGCTTTAGGCAGAGGAAAGTTGGATAATGAGCTATAATTTCAGCTTTCAGGACAAGAAAGAACTGTGTGTGTGTATTTGTGTCTGTGTGTGTGTGTGTGCGTGCGTGCGTGCGTGTGCAATGTTTTGTTGGCTAGCCTGCAAATCTGCCTGCAAGCATTTGCTTCTGCTGTCAGATTATCCCCGAGACAGATTATTTCCTAGACCCAGACACTCACTGTGCAGTTGCAGCCCTTGCTGTATTCAAGACTCAAGCCTCTTTTCTGGGCAAGAGAAAGCTGAGACCATGGCTGGATGAAGGAACAGGCTGTGATCATGACACGATTGCCATCCATCATCCCTGTTGGCCAAGAAAGAAAGAAAGAAAAAAAAGAAAGAGAGAGAGAAAGAGAGACAGAGAGACAGAGAGAGAGAGATTAAAACAGGAAATATAAACATTCTATCTGATGCATTAGTTGCAGATTTGACTTTTATAATCAAGCTTTGGCTTGCTGAGAAGCCTGCAAATATATTAATATTGTACATCTTCACCACCCTAAATGGAGCACTATATACAGTATAGTTTTTCTCTTGCAGGGATGAATAATGAAATTAAATGTGGCTTCCGCCTGTAAGACAAATCCTTTGCCAAAATTTTGTAAGCTTGGTCCCCTGAATGAATAATGCATGTGGAGTTTTGGAGTTGGTGGGCTTCTTCCTTTGTTGGCATTGCGTTGACTTACTAAAAGGAGAACTATATAAAATATCTCTCCTGCTCACTCCAGATATTTTATTAAGGCCTTATTCTTTAATATGCCAAAGGCAAAATTGAAGCTAAAGATTAGCTTAGATTTTAGCTAAACATTGGGAAAAAAAGATGCTTTAACAGTATGGGTTACTTGATAGTGGAAGTAGGAGGGGAGTCACTGGAATGGTTTAACCAAAGACCAGACAGCTATGACCTAAAAATGAGATAGTTCTACCCTGTATTGCATATTCATTGTTAAACCAGAATATAGATTAAATCAAGGTTTCTTCCAAAATTTGAATTAACAAAGTCTGATACACACTGTGAAATCAAATCCCACACTATTCATATGTGCACATATATTTATGTGCATTTAGTGTGGGGGGGTTAAAGCATCTGTGATAGGTAATAAAGTTTTGTGTTCTGTATCTTGGGCAATTAATTCTGGATTAAAATTTCTCATTCCCACAAAACAAACGACAGACTTCTGGTTTTCTTTTCTTTCCCCCCCACTGAGAGCAGAAACATATTGTTTGAGCTGTTTGTTATAAGCAGCGTTGAGGTCAGCCTTGGCATAGCCACTCACTATGGGGTAAAATTGTTCCTAGACTCTGTCATTTCAGACCGCAGGTGGGGGCTTAGTTTTGAATGCTTGGTTGAAAAAAAATTCACTGCGCACAAAAAAAGTAGATGTTAGAGAGAAAAGCTTTGGCCTGGCCTAGTTTTTCCATGACGTGCTGGTTTTCTAAATGTAAGAGGTGATTGTTTTTCTTTTGGGAGTAACTCTCTAATACTTATCGTTGCAACCAAAATACATTTTCTTGAGGTGATTGCCTAGATTAGAGTGAGATTATATGACAAAATTTTAAATAAATGGTATGAATGAAAACAGTCCATAATATAAAGAATGCCAGCAAAATGGGGAGGATTAAAAAAAGAGCTAAATTTTACAATTAGCTGTGGACTTCCTGTTAAGTTCTCTGTCTTGGAGACAGGCTGTGCTTCATCTTATCAGTTTAATATTTCTAATATAATAAATTTGGGACATCACAGCATCTTTTTTTTTCAATTAAATGTCTGATATGCACTGTAAAATGGCAATTTTTAAAAAACAAAAGTCTTTTCCAGTTCTCTATGAAATGTTAAGCTTTGTTTCGCCATTGAATTATAGCCTCAAAAGATTGGCAAACGTTAGGTTACTACTAAAACTGAAACCAACTGTGAATAGTTGGGTCTTTCAGAGACTGGAGTTTTAAATTATTTGTATGTGTGTGTGTGTGTGTGTGTGTGTGAGGGAGGGGGGATTCGCAATTCCCTCTTCTTCCTTTTAAACTAGGTACAACAGATTCCTTTAGTTTTTTCCTCCCATTATTTATGTTCTTCATAAGAACATTATAGCCTTGTTTTGAGACGTTTCGCATCATGCTCAAAACTGTTTTTTATTAAGCATCCAAAATAAAACTCTAGATTCTTTAGCTATGGGATATTTTACTGATTTTCAAACTAGAGCCCATGAAGGTATATACCACCTTCCATATATACCATAGTCCCTAGTAAAAAAATAAATATATATATCTAAAAACCAGCTTTTAGCTAGTTTAAAAATCTTGGAAGATTGTCACAATCTTGTTAGCTTCTTGTTATTCTTGCCTGAGATTTCATAAGATTTAAGCTGTAAATACCAACATCTTATGAGATTTGGCAAACTTAATGATATTTCACCTATTAGTATTATTAAAGAAATTTCGGAACCTTGTGACTGTTACCAATGGGATTCATGTGTGTATTTGGTTCCTGCCTAAGCTAGGTTACTGATCTTGCCTGTATGTGTTAACCCTCATAAATGTATGATAATGTTATAGGTCTATGCAAAGATTAAAAAATAAGAATGTCTGAATTTGTCTTCAGTTTTCCTGGTCTTAGGGGATCATTCTGTACCTGCAATGACATATTCTTCTCCTTTGAGTGGGCCCTTGTGTTCATAACCACAGAGGCTTTCCATAGCTGGAGTGTAGAGAAAGCGGACATCTTGCATCTCTTCTGGACCCTTGTATACCTGGAGAAACAGAAGAACAGGAATGTGTACAGGGATGGAGGAAAGTGGGAGAATTATTCAGACCAGGAAGGGACTACCATGAGGGGAAAAAAGAAAGTCAAGGCTGCTACTTGATTTGAGGTTTTCATAACCCTACCAGAAGAATTTAGATTGTATCTGCCAGGCTAGAGTTCAAATCTAATTCAGTATAAGCTGATTGAGCCAACAGATATCAACCAGTTTTTCATTTTCTTAAAGTATGTGAAGACCAAAGGCTTGCTTGAGTAACTTTAATAGGATACCACCATCTTTTTTCAAACTTAAGCAATTATGGAGGAATGAGATAACAATGCAATAATCAGAATCCATGAAATTTACAATGAAAATAGCAGAGTCGAGGACTTTCAGATAAGGATAACCAGTGAATTTTGTTTCATATTATTTTACAAACATATTTGTGTCTTTGAACTTTTGGACAAGACGTTATAAAAAGAATCTTCTGTTAACTGTCTCCTTAAAGGCAGCCTTGGGGGAAGCTGTCAGTGGGTCTCTTGGTTTCTTTCAACCATGGAAACTCATTTGGTAATTTTGGACCAGTCACAATCTCTCAGAGTAAGTTACTTCCCAGTCTTGTAGTGAGGTTGCAGAAAGAGAAGAAAATATTTATGACATAACTAAGAGGAAGTGCTTACCTTGGTTGTTTTGATTTCATGGCGTACCCACCACACAGGTTCTCCCACAGAAACGTTCACATGCTGCTTGCTGACACTCACAAATTTGCCTCTGATCACTACAAAAAAAAGAGGTGGCAGGTAACATCTTATTTTCCTCGATTCTATCATTCACCATTAGTTATTTCTTTGGTTTTAGGTGAAGGATTGTTTGTGATCCTTTAAATTCCTGGTACCTCAGATACAACTCCTGGCTCGATTTAGCCAGCTTGAAAGCCTTAAAGTTAAATTTCTGCCTGGTATCCCCAAATCCTTGCTATAAAATGATAGACAATTGCCTGGGTAGGGTCAGTTGTTGTCCTTCAGCTTTTTATTTTGGGTGATTTTGAAATGATTGTAGAGAGCAGGCAAGGGGCTCTTATTAAGAAATAGCAATAGCAATAGCACTTAGACTTATATACCGCTTCATAGGGCTTTTAGCCCTCTCTAAGCGGTTTACAGAGTCAGCATATGGCCCCCACAATCTGGGTCCTCATTTTACCCACCTCAGAAGGATGGAAGGCTGAGTCAACCTTGAGCCGGTGAGATTTGAACTGCCAAACTGCAGCTAGCAGTCAGCTGAAGTGGCCTGCAGTGCTGCACTCTAACCACTGCGCCACCTCGGCTCTGGAATCTCTGGATTCTTTTCAGGATTTAGAGATATCCACTACACAGATTCTCATACAATGAATCGAGTTATATTATCAGCTATTGGGGGGGGGATTGGGAATTATTCTGTGACCATACAGTTCTCAGAAAGGATGGGAAATGCGTTTCTGTCTTTTTTCCTCACCACCTTCCCAAAATAGGTTTTGAGTACTACGTTTGTGTGGAGATGGTATATGATGGTGAAGGACTTGAGTTCAGAATGAAAAGCCAATCTGAACTCTTCCCTGCAGACCACTCAAGGAGCTAGTGCACAAATACCACTTCAGTAATTGGTAACAAGAATAACGAAGGACATTAAATAGATGAAAACACGTTTACATGTATCTCAGCTCTAACAACACAGCCACAAACATCTTTTCCACAGCAGTATCTTTCAGTTAAGTTAATTTGAACTTTCAGTTACCTATTGCTGAGTGCACAGTAATAAAGCCATGGGCGAATTGTCATCAGTCCAAAGAAAATTACAGGAGAGGCAAGATGTGAAGAAGTAATCTGTCTATCCCTCAACCCATGCCTTTCCCGAAGTTCCTTTCTGTGAAATTTTCTATCTAGTTCTACAAGAATGTGGAGGAGCAAAATTGTGGGTTTCCTTTCTTTTTCTTCTCTCAACTCCTCTCAACTGTGGCTCACAATATTTATGTGTGCTATGCTAACCACACTGTGTTGTGAATTCAGAATCAGAAAACCATGAACTGGTGTAGCGCTATATTGTTAGGTTATGTTTGGGAGAAAGCAGAGCTCAGGTATAAAATACCTGATTGGTATGCAGAAAATCCCAGGTTTAAAATTCAGTTATCTCTAGCTAAAAGAACCAGATGGCAGGTGATGGGACTGACCTGAAGAATGTAAAGTTATGTTTGAACATCATGCTAAGATGTAGCAAATGTTTGTTATAATTGCAAACTGAACGCTATTCATTCCCATATATTGTTTTCCTCCCATCTCTACCACGTGGCAATATATTCTGCTCTTATTTGTTTAGTTGTAAGGATGTCAAAAGGCTAATGTTTCAGGACATCTGTGAATCTGTGTTTTGTTTTAAAGTAGCTTTACCTTTATGAAACTCTGCTTTGATAGGCCTTTCCTAAATGACTAATTCTTAGCTGCAATGGGACACTACTTGAGGGCATACACACAATATTTTTCTAACGAAAAAATCATGTGAATGTGGCCAGAACTGGTCAGAATAGTTAGCATAGGGATCTAGTCTGACTCTGAACTGTAGTAAAACTATAAATTTGTGTTATAATTTAATATCAGTTTGTTCTAATTTAATATCAATGTGACCATCTGGAAGTTCACTGCATGATTCTGAATATCATCTCAGCTCCCTAATCAGAGTTATTGTCTGGATAAATTGGAGGAAAGGAAAACTATAGCTGCTGCTTTGAGTTTATGAGGGGAGGGCAGGATATGAATTAAAAGACAGATATACAAAGAATCAGAGATTACCTATCCTTGTGCTAAAGGCATTAAAACAGACTGAGTAGGTATTTCATTACCCAGAGGTGAATCTTTATACTTGTTCTTTTTCCAGCTATTTCTCTTATTCTTGCCTGAATGTTATATAAAACCCAGGCATTTTTCAAACAATGAAAACAAAATTGAAAAATCTCAAAAAGTTTAAAAAAATGAAGCCAAAATGGTTGAATAGAAAATATTTTGTGCATTAGAATTGGACATTCTGATTAAACTTGTCCATTTATTTAACTTGTTTTAAATTTTCTACGAAGAGATATTCCAACCTGGTAAATAATAAACTTCTAGGAATATGTGGATTGATTCCTTTGAATAAAGGAAAGGTAGTACAGATGATATTTAAGAGCACCTTATAGGAACAGTGCTAAACATCTGTGTTTTGTATGTGCATAATATCATAGTACTTAATAAGATTTCAAAGGAAATAACTTCCCATATTTAGATATTTCCACAAACTGCCAAAATAGATAAAACCTCAGTATTCCCTGACACACAAACAACTTTCCATTCGGATTACCAATTTATTTAGCAAGGTTGGGAACCATCTCCTCTGCCTTTAACAATCGCCTGATCTGTATAGCCCAACAAAGGAAAGTTTTCTGGTATATATAAAATTTTAGAGTGGGGGTGGGAGGAATGGCATAATATCTATACTAGGCTGCTATGGAAAATTACAGAAATTCTGCCAGAAAGAGGGGGGGGGGGAAATCTGGCAATCTTATTTCAGTTGTAATAGGCTGAGGAGTTGATGGGTAGAAATATTCTCCGCCTTTATTCATTGGAAGTATTCCAGAATAATAAATTTATAGCGGTTCTAAAAGTCCTTCAACCTCCCCTTCCTATAAATGTGAACATTATGGCTACAAATCATGATCATTATGTATTATTTCTAGGACCAGTGATGGCATGTTTTTCAGCGCCAGTTGCTGGGAAACAAGCATAGAGATTCTTGTGGGTTTTTGGAGGCATCTAGTTAAATACTATAGGGCTCAAAATGCTGGCTTTAACAGACGGTTACAGACAGGTAGTTTATCTAGCAGAACTCCTGTTCTGTCTTTTGTTTGCTAGAAATCACAAGTGTTTTGGGTAAGAGGAAGGAGATGAGACATCAGTTTTACCAATTGCAATCCCATTTGTTTTTGTTTTTTTTCACCCGATACTATTTTACAGCTTTTTTTTTACAACTTTATTCACCCCAGGAACTAGGAGGGTCACCAAGTCCAACCATTTGCTGATGGCGAAAATAACTATTTGTCTGATAGGTAGTCATTTACACCAGGGGTTTCCAACCTTGGAAACTTTAAGCCTGGGAAACTTCAACTCCTGGCCAACTCCCAGGCTTAAAGTTGCCAAGGCTGGAGACCCCTGATTTAGACAACTGGGGTGGGTGGGTGGAAACGAGAGCGATAGAATTTGCTACTTTCCAAGGGAAACTGTTCCACTATCAAGCAGTTTATGCCAGCAGCTCCTTAGGAAGTTATTACTAATGATTAGTTAGCGTAGTTTGTAAGGTAATGTGAAACCATCAATTTAACCTACTGTGTCCTTCAGGGTGGCTGAAGATTAAAAGACCCTAATTATTGAGAAAACATTTCCGTATTTGGAACCGCACACGCACATACAGACACACGCACAGGACTTTACAATTTGTAAGTATATAGCAGATCACAGCGAAATTTATAAGAGGGGGATAGATAGCAGATTGATAGGCTATGGCAGAAGTGATAACTTGAGAGAATGAGATAAGGCAGAGGAGAGAGAGGACGGTTGAATTTTTATTACTGTGTCTATGATTCAGGCACTCACCCATATCAGCATTGCAGAAGGCAGTCTGAGGATGTCTAGGGGCACAGGAACAGGCGGCGGTTGGGTCTGCCTTCAGACTGAGGAGAAAAACGCCGACCGCAAGGAATCTGCACATTTTAGAATCCATTTTGAGGCGAGGAGAGAAGTCACTCAGACGCAGCCTGCAGGACAGAGACAAAGTGTTATTCCAGGAGAAGAAGCGGCAGGAAATGAAGGGGTGTGAAAGGAAACATCAGCTATGAAGTACCAGCAGAAACTCCTGGACTTGGGCAACTGTTGGTTTCCCTCTTTATAATACAGCTGTGGACCAAGGAGAGGAATTCCTTACTGCCTGGATGAACACGGCTCTTTGTATTTTATGTTATGGGCTGGGCTGGCAGGGGAGGACCTAAATTGAGGGTTAGATGACTGAAGGAGTGAGCCCAGTGTGAGGAAAGACTCTGGTTTCATTTTGCTCAATTCATTTACGGTGGCTTCTTCATACAGGAAACACCCTCTATCACCACCCGGCGCAGCCTGGGATATTTACTTGAAAGAAAAAAAAAAAGCCTTAGCAGAGCTCGGGGTGACAACCTGTCTGAACAACCATTTCTAACATCAGAGGTTCCTGGGTGTCACAGAAAAAAAAATGGGTAAAGGAGAAGATGATGGAGTTAAAAGTAGGGGAAGGTCTTCCTGGAAATGTTTCAGCTGAAATTTCAAAAAAGTGGGGAGCTTACAGAGGGATCCCCTTGGGGTGGGAAAGAGAATCTAGGGAGGTCTTGGTGTGCTGAAAAAGAACGGCCCTTCACCTCACCTTTCTCTCTGTTGCAGTCCAGGCGCCTCTTCAAGACTGCAGCTCCCAGCCCGTCGGATTGGTATTTAAAGCTCACCCCGCTTCCCCCATGACTCCCCCTGCTTTTCCTGTCCTATCTGCCAAGGAGGCGTGACTGATCCAGCCTGCGGTTTTTAGCAGAGAGTCAACCATGCCAGGGTGGGGTGATCCTTGCCTTTAGAGACGGGGAGGAAGGAGCAGCATTAGCAACTTCAGAGGGAAGAATTTGTCAGGAAGTTTTGGATTACTCAACTGAAAAAGAGAGAGGGCGATGATGGCTTAGAAGGCTGTCTTTGAAGGGGAGGCAATTCAAAGGGTGTCCAGCGGGTGGCGTTATGGAACTGGTTCCCTCTCAGAATGTGGGCCTTATTAAACTGCCGTAGATGTTATGGTTTAGGACGCCGGCATGTTATGTCGCACTTGTTACCTGATTGCCCTTGCCCGTTTTCTGCCCGTTTTCTCTCTTTTTGACAGCTGCATCCAGGTAGCCAAACTGGGCAGAGTCAGTCATTGAGAGATTAACAAGCCAGCCTACGGTTTGAAGGAAGGAGAAGCTTTTCAGACAAAATGAACATACTGAAGTTATGGTATACAACATGAACAGGACGGGACTGAAGAAATACTAAGAGTGGGATGGGATGGGTAGGAATAGAACAGAACAGAATAGAATAGGCAGATTATGCAACTTTATAAGGGCTCTGAATTTTCCACTTATTAAATCGTATAAAACTTGCACCTTCTATCAATGGTGGATTGTTTTATTGAAAATATCACCTCACCAGCTAAACTGGAGATTCTCAGTCATCCAGGTCATGATTGTCCAAGAGGTGCTTTTTCAAGAGGAAACTGGACTTTCTTCTTTTTCTTTGAAGATGTTGTGCTTCTCATCCAAGAAGTTGCTTCAGCTCTGACTGAAGCTCCATTCCCCACCATCCAGTCAGAGCCGAAGAAGCAATTCTTGGATGAGAAGCAAAATGTCTTCAAACTGGTGATCCCAAAGGGGCTTTTTCAAGAGGCCACTGGACTTCCTTGTTTTTCTTTGAAGACATTTTGCTTCTCAACATCGATCATCATGGAGTTGCCCATTATGGTCATAAGTCATGATGTCATAAAGTGGGTCACTCATGTGACCAGCCAGTTTGTTTTGCTGAAAATGGGATGTAAAAGCTGGCTTCCAGCAAAAATGCTGGAAAAGAATGATCACATTATTGTGGGATGCTGCAAAAGGCTGTAAATGCATCAATAAGGCCACTCTGGACAGTTACAAACAGTCAAAAGATAAACATAAAAACAATTAAACATATGTATGTATGTATGTATGTATGTATGTATGTATGTATGTACGTACCAAGGAGACAGAAAACATGGGGGTGAGTGGCCCCCTCGAACCCCCAAATCAAGTGACAAAACCAGATTTTGATACCCTTCTAAAAGACCAAAGGGATGGGAACTGTTCTCAATTCCCGTGGTCAAATATTCCATGGAAAAGGCTCTTGAACCCACCAGTCAGAGTTCCTTAGCAAATGGAGTCCAAGATAGGCCCCTTCTGCTTGGAGCGAATGGGGCAGACTAGTCCCACCGGGGCAAAACAGCACCTCAGATATCTCAGCTATTCCAGAAGAGAAATAGCCTAGAAACTAAGAAATTTCCTAACAGAACAATTAATCAGTGGAACGACTTGCCTTGAGAAGTTGTGAGTGCTCCAACACTAGAGGTTCTTAAGAAGAGATTGGGAAGCCATTTGTCTGAAATGGTGTGTGGTTTCCTGCTTGAGCAGAGGGTTAGACTAGAAGACCTCCAAGGTCCCTTCCATCCCTGTTATTTTAATATCCTTTTTTGCTATCTTGGTGGCAATGTGCTTCGCTCCTGAACTGCAATAACAAACCATTTGTGAACAGTTTTTTTCAAAACGTTAAGCATTTATATTTGAAAGGGGTTTAGATTAGGAAAAAAGAATTTGAAAAATGAAAAACATCTGTGTTATATCTTTGCTGACTTTATATAATTTTTACTGCAGAGTTAATCTTCAGAAATACTTTGGATTTAATCTGTGTTTATTGTCATTTGTTTGATTGTCTATTTGAAGTATCTGTCCTGATGGTATTGTACTTGGGTATCTATCTATCTATCTATCTATCTATCTATCTATCTATCTATCTATCTATCTATCTATCTATCTATCTATCTGTCTGTCTGTCTGTCTGTCTGTCTGTCTATCATCTATCTATCAGTCTGTCTATCTATCTATCTATCTATCTATCTATCTATCTATCTATCCATCCATCCATCCATCCATCCATCCATCCATCCATCCATCCATCCATCCATCCATCTACCTATCACCTACCTACCTTCCTTCCTACCTACCTACCTACCTAAATTCTGTAATGGAAAAATGAGCAATACTAATAAAATTAATACAATGTTCTGAACATTTTAGGAGATTTGATTGGTTACTCCCATAAAATTGAATATTATTTTATTAATCAGTATAGAAAAATATCCTACACATTAATCTATATTGTCTATAAGTTAATTTACTGCCTATCAATCTACACTGTTCCCTGTGCCCTTGTTTACTTTCCTTTGGGGTGGGGGACATAAGAGGGGGGAATTGATTTGAACAATTTTAGCTATTTGTAAGTCTTTGGGAATCCTCTTTTCCTCAGAAGATGACACAAGAGCGTCTCCCCTTGAAGCTATGTGCCTACTTCCTTTTTTAGTCGCTCCTACGTACAGTTTGTGGGGCATGGTGAGTGCAACTAAGTGTCAGAACATAACTATTACAATTGTCTTCTACTGAATGACTCAGAAAAGAGGTTCTAGATCCTTTCTTCACAACTGATTAGTAAAAGTCAGCACATCTCTTGCTGCAAAAGCAAAAATCCTGAATGTCATCCAGACAGACGATAGTCAACACATGGCTACTTCTGCGTAAACAATAACCCTGGATGTCACTCATCCAGACTAATAATCAGCACCCAGCCAATTCTGCAGAAGTAAAAATGGTAATGATGCTTTTTTTATATTGATAAGGATTACCCCAAACATTAATGTACTCCTTGTTCTCTTCCTTCTGTGAGTTGTGATGGCCAGACAAAGCTCCAAATTTGAATTTATAAGGAATCGTTTTGAGGGCCAGGCATCTCACCCAGCATAAAACTACCAAAAAAGAAAAATATACCTAGTTTATTTATTTAAAACAATTGGGGTGTGCTTTTGCAAAATCACCTGATCTGAAGCACAGGAATGTTAGACCAGACAAGGTCAAGATTTTCGTGACCCGTCAAAACCGCGCTCGACTAAGCCGCGCCCGATTAAACCGCGTTGCTGACGTCATCAACAGGGCGACAACAGCCAGCGCGGAGAAAGAAGGGCGCTTTAAATAGCGCTTTGAAAGCAAGCCAATTCAACTTAACGTAAGGGTTAGGTTTAGGGTTAGGTTTAGGGTTAGCTTTAGGGTTAGGTTAAGGGTTAGGTTAAGGGTTAGGGTTAGGTTTAGGGTTAGGGTTAGGTTAAGGTTTAGGGTTAGGTTAAGGGTTAGGTTTAGGATTAGGTTTAGGGGGGTTAGGTTTAGGTTTAGGGGTTAATTTTAGGTTTAGGGTTTACAGCGTGCTTCTGTCTCCGCGCTGTTGTCGTCCTGTTGATGACGTCAGCGACGCGGTTTAGTCGGGCGCGGTTTAGTCGAGCGCGGTTTTGTGGTGGAACCCAAGATTTTCTGGTTGTTATTATCTTGGTGTTTACTTCATTTTTAAAACAATGTAGAACTCATTTTAGGATTTATACTCTATTTTTATTATTTCCTGACTAAAACTGCCACCACTTTTTAGCAACTATAATCAAAGGCGCTACAGCAGTTATAGAAATGCGCACAAATATGGCCCCAGGGCTTAAGTTGTGGTATCTTTGATATGAAGGATAGTGCTACTTTTTCTTACCATTTCATAAAATCACTCATTGTGCCCTTTCTCAACTTTATTATAAGTTCTACCATATGGATTCAGTTGAGTATATGGGATGCTATGTTACCATGTCAGAATAACACAGTTGGGAGGGAATTTGGGGGTCTTTTAGTCCAGCCCCATGTTCAGGAAATCCCCGCTCAGAAAACCTGCTGTCCTACTGCTCAGGAAACCCTATACCATTTCAGGCAAATGATTATCCAATCTCTTCTTAAAAACTTCCAGTGTTGGAGCGTTCACAATCTCTGGAGGCAAGTTGTTCCACTGATTAATTGTTCTGTCGGGAAATTTCTCCTTAGTTCTAGGTTGCTTCTTTCCTTGATTAGTTTCCATCCATTGCTTCTTGTCCTGCCTTCAGGTGTTTTGGAGAATGCCCCTGAGATATTGACTCCCTCTTCTTTGGGGCAGCCCCTGAGATATTGGAACACTGCTTTCACATCATCTCTAATCCTTCTTTTCATTAAACTAGACCTACCCAGTTCCATCAACCGTTTCATTAAACTAGACCTACCCAGACTAGGACTAGAAACTAGACTAGGTCTAGTTTCATTAAACTAGACCTACCCAGTTCCATCAACCGTTCGTTATGTTTTAGCCTCCAGTCCCCTAATCATCTTTGTTTGCTTTTCTCTGCACTTATTCTAGAGCAGTGTTTCTCAACCTTGGCAACTTGAAGATGTCCGGACTTCAACTCCCAGAATTCCCCAGCCAGCGAATGCTGGCTGGGGAATTCTGGGAGTTGAAGTCCGGACATCTTCAAGTTGCCAAGGTTGAGAAACACTGCTCTAGAGTTTCAACATCTTTTTATATTGTGGGAACCAAAACTCTATGCAGTATTCTAAGTGTGGTCTTACCAAGGCATTACGAAGTGGTATTAAGATGTCACGCGATCTTGATTCTATCCCTCTGTTAATGCAGCCCAGAACTGTGTTGACTTTTTGGCAGCTGCTGCACACGGCTGGCTCCTATTTAAGTGATTGTCCAGTAGGACTCCAAGATCCCTCTCACAGTTACCACTATTGAGCCAGGTACCACCTCTTCTCTACCTGTGCATTTGGTTTTTCTTGCCTAAAGGTAAAATCTTACTTTTTTAGCATTGAATTTCATTTTGTTAAATAGCATCCGATGTTCAAGTCTGTCAAGATCCTTCTGTATCTTAAGCCTGTCTTCTGGAGTGTTGGCTATTCCTGTCAGTTTGGTATTGTCTCCAATTTGATGAGTTCCCCATCTATCTCCTCATCCAAATAATCGATGAAGATGTTAAGAGTACTGGGTCTAAGACAGAGCCTTGGGGTACCCCACTGCAAAGTTCCCTCTGTGTGGGTGCAGTTACATTGAAAACTACACGTTGGTCAGCCAGTTATGAATCCATTTGGTGGTGATGTTGTCTAACCCACATTTAATATCTTATCAAGTAATAAGTTGTGGTCTACTTTATCAAATGCCTTACTAAAATCCAAATAAATTATGTCCACAGCATTCCTCTGGTCCACTAATTTTATCACTTTGTCAATGGCACACATCCTTGTGGCTGCATACACTCTGTTTTCTAGTAAAGACACTGCATATCTTCTGAAACATTATTGGAATATTTCTCATCAAGAATGCTAGCTATGTGGTTACTGACACAATAATAGTAAGAGAAAAGGCTTTTTTAAAGTGAAGAAACCTTTTTGGGCTTCTTCAAACTTCTTGTGTTCTTCCTCCTAGCTCTCCTTCTTTGTAGAAAATGATAAGGGTGCTTGGAGTTTTCTCACAAAATGATCTAGAAGTGTTACTTTAACGAACAGCTCAGATTTCTGGACTTTGCAGAGGTTCGGTTGTGCTCTGCTCAAGAAACTTTTTGCTGCTGAATCTTCAGAAACCGGCTGAAATGTTTTCCTGTGGAAGAGCAAATGAGAGGTTTAGAAGTGATGTTTATTGAAAATGAAACACCCGGGAAGAAGAGTGGTTATTTGCTGAATCCTTTAAAACGTCTCTGAATTTTTTAAATCACAAAATAATTTGGAGCTGGGTTTTATTACTTTGCAGGAATGTAAAGATTCCATGATGTCAGCATCCTGGGTCAAAAAAATAACAATCCTCTGATGCTGAGCGATTGCTAGATGCTGTAGTGTCCCAAAAAATGTAAGGAAGCCATGTGATTTTGCTTTATATCCTTACAAGGTGAGACATTGTTTAATCCTTTCATGGGCATTTCTTGTCAGGAATGACAAAAAAGAGGATACAATGCAATGATGGAGCCTGGCCTGCTGAAGAAAGTCTGGAGGAAACGAGAGCAAGGAAACATCCCACATAACTCCCAATCTCCCAATCTCTGTCCAGCTTTGTCATACTTACCCGGGGATAAATAGCCAGAATCTTGCCATTCAAGAGCTTCCTAAGCTCTGCCTATAGTCATTTTCATGTGTGTGTGAGAGAGAGAGAGGGAGAGGGAGAGGGAGGGATACGGAGAGAGAGAGAGAAAGGGGGAGAGAGAGAGAGCGGGAGGGAGAGAGAGGGAGAAAGGGGGGAGGGAGAGAGAGCAGGAGGGAGAGAGAATGAAGGAGAGAGAGGGGGAGAAACAATGGTGGGATTCAGCCAGTTTGCACCACTTTGGGAGAACCGGTTTTTCATTTTCTGAGCAATTTGGTGAAACGGGTTGCTGGAAGAAATCATTAGGGCAGAGAACTGGTTATTAAATTATTTGAATCCCACCACTGGGGAGATGGAGAGAGAAAGGGAGGGGAGAGAGAGAGAGGAAGAGTGAAAGAGAGGGAGGGAGGAGGTGGAGAGAGGGAGAATACTATTCCATTGGAACATGAATATCGAAACGGGAGTTGCCAGAATTTCTTCACTTAGCTACCTCAATTGTGTGCCTCATCCAAGAGATGAGTACATGGGAGGGGGAACATTTCAGGAGAAAGGAGTGTACCAGCCATACAAGAATGGATAATTATGTATTCTTTGTCAGTTCTTGCATCTGCCAAATAGGAAAATGGGAATGAGCAGCTGTGCTAGATTATAAGTAGAGGTGTGTGCCAGACTGTTCCTTTGCTATAGAATTAAATGGATGGGTTAAACGGTCTCTCCCCCCCCACCCCCAATATCTTGGGCTGTGACAAAGGCAAGGGTAACATTTCTGAAACTACGACTCAGTCAGGATCTTTGTAGTGCTGGGTCCTTTTATAAGACATCTCTGAATAGTACTCCTGTTAAATATGCCATCATCACAATGCTAGCACAGAATATGCAACTCTCAGTTTATAATGTCTAGCTGTGTCTTCGCACTATTATGTATTTCCCCTCTTCTGTTTACTATAGACTGTAATAATTGTTGCTTGATATAAAAGCCCACGAAAGTGATTATTCTGCATATTTTAAAAATAATGTTGCTAAGAAAGTAGTGTTCTATGTTTTTGAACTGTCTGCAAGAGAATGGAATTCCTTTCATCTACGGCTATTATGGAAGTAGAGGATATTAACATAAATAAGATACTAAAAATAGTTCCCATCATGAGGTATTGAAAAAAAAGGGTGGATCTATAGCAAAATATTTTTCCCTTCTTTCTCAACCACATTGGGAATGAAGCCAACAAATGGAAAGAGAATGGAGAGACTTGTTCTTCATCCAGCTTCATCTGCCCATTTGCCCTCACAGAATTCTGTGCACTCACCTGTTCTGACCCCCCTCTTCGCTCGTTCACAGACGATAGTCAGACAAAGGAAATATCTTTATCAGTCCTGGCTCAAGCTGGCTACGAGCCCAAAAATAAACGTAGATAAACTCTCTGGCAAAAAGTTACACAGTGAAAGCAAAAACAAAAAGCTCTTACAGCAAACCAGGTTTACAGAAAGCAAATCATTTATCCAAGTGCCTCTTTGAATCTCGAAACGATGAACCACACACGACGAACCACGAATGACGAACGACATTGACTTCTGCAACTAAGGCGTGGCACCATCTGTCTTTTATCTGCAGAAGACGACCCTAACGAGCAACAGCTGCTCATTATTCCTGCATCCCGACACAACTCACAGCAAGCTTCTGCTGAGTCACAACCAGGGGTGGGTTTCAACCGGTTCGTGGCGGTCCCCACGAACCGGTTGGTCGGCGAACCCGGAAGTAAGTAACTTCCGGCAACGGCGAAGGGCCCACCCGCCCGCGTTCCTTACCCGGTTTTGACGAGTTCTGTGCTTCCACACATGCGCAGGACGCATACAGCGCCTGCGCGATCCTCCAGGAGCAGCTGGAGCATCGCACAGACGCTAGTACGCATGCGTGCGCTGCGCGCATGCACGAGGACGCCACCGGCCCCGTTCCAACCGAACCGGTTGGAACGGGGCGAGAAACCCACCCCTGGTCACAACACTCACCTGTATGGAATTCTTAGGTTGCCTAGTTAATTAGGCAATTGGCTGTATAAGGCTAGGCTAGGATAGGATGGATAGGACAAAGAAATCGATAAGTAGATGTATTTTCTACAGGGTCATTTTCCACTGTATAAAAGGATAATCGGTTTTTAAGCTATGTAGAATTTTTTTGTGGAAGATTAATATTCAGTATACTATTTCTTTGTTGATCTTTTGCCAGGTATTTGATTACTGTTGCCAGATCTCTGTGACAGAGCATCTCCTAGTGGCAAAATGCTTTGTACGCAACCACCTCAATACTCAGACCTTTTTTTTTTTTACATAGCAGATACTTGAGGTTGTGGTCGTATGAAATTGCATGAGGAAAGTATGACTTAATAGCCAAACGGGCTCCCTATTGAAATGCAACTTAATCATATGAAATCTTTGGTCCTTCTACTTCAGCATAGAAGAGAGGATGGAGCTTCCAAACAGAGACCTTTTTAATTTGGCATTGTCTTGGAGCTGCTCACACTTTCTTTCCTGTCTTTTGTTTTTCTTTTGTAACTTAGACAATTATTTTTAATTTTTTTTTAAATTAAAAGCATCCCAGAGCCATTGGGAGTCAGGCAGTCTGTGTACAAATAAATGAATGAATAAATAAATATGTATAAATAAGCAAACAATAAGGAGGCAGTTCTTTAGATTCTCATGATAATTCCCTCTCTCGGTTGAAATGCGAAGGAACTTTGGCATCTTCTGCAGCCAAAGAACCCAGGCATTTCCTTGCCTGGATATAAATTATTTTTTCTTCATTCTTGTGTACTTCAAGACTTCAAATCTTTAACGATGGGTGTCACTTTTGTGCAAAACTTGTTTGACACCTGATTATCAGTGGAAGGTCTGTTGCTCTTCGTGACAGGGGAATTAAACACGAATGTTAATTGCTTGAACCTCCCTGGCAGGGGACACACGATACTTGCAGTGGCTTTTCTTCTCTTTCTCCTATTTGTAATCATAGGCATAGAAATTGCCTAAGATAGGAATATAGAGAAAGTAGGCTTTATATACCCTCCCTCCTTCTCCCTCTCTCTCCCTCTTCTGTTCTTTTTCTCTGAGAGGCTTCATTACAGAAAAAAGGACCAACGCAATCTCAGGAATGTATCATGGACATTTATATAATGGTACATGGCATTAACTATCTCTGAAACTTGACCAGGAGAATTCAAATCTCATTCTATCAGAGTGGTTAAGGCACTAAGTTAGAAACCAGGAGATTGTGAATTCAAGTCCTGTCTTAGACATGAAAGGCAACTGAGTGACTTTGGGCCAGTCACTATCTCTCAGCTCAACCCACTTCACAGGGTTGCTGTGAAGAAAATAGGAGAAAAATTTATTTGGATATGTTCTCTCAGAGGTGATATTCTACCGGTTCGGACTGGATCGCCTGAACTGGTAGCGGAAATTACAGGTGGCTCCGCCAACCCACACCCGGCTCTATGGAATCCCATTCAGGCCCTTTTTTTCACCCAAAGCGCATGCGCACACGCTCACATTTGCGAACTGGTAGAGAAGGGAAGGGTATACCACCCCTGGTTCATCCCCTTGGGTTGTTTGTAAAAATAAAGATTGGATGGGTGGGTGGATAAACAAAGAATTCCTTACCTACTACATGTTGCTGTAGCTATGTATGCCTTCAATAAAACAGTCTTAACATAATACATCATAGTACAAATTATTGTAATTAAAATGAAGCAATAATAAAATATCACCTTTTTATTTCTTTAATCAACTTTGTTAACAACATAGACACATTTTACATGTAGTTTTCTTTGGCTGCTGTATGGAAGTGATTTGCCATCGATTTTTCTAGGATGTTTTTTTCAACTTCCCAATTTAGCTCACAGATCTAGGGTTTTCTAATAGTTTTCTATCCAAGTATTAATCAGATTCAATTTTCATAGAATCCGATAATTCCTGAATTAGATCATTTAATCCAACCCTCTGCAACAAACAGGAAAACTCTGTGCAGCAATTAGTTGAAAGCTTCTAGAGATGCAAACCCGCGATCTCATTAGAGAGGCAATTTTTCCTTACACTTAGACAAAATCTGGATTGTCTGCAACATACACTTGTTATTACTAGTCCTAGTTTTTGTAGCCATGGAAAACAGTTGTTGACCATTATTCCTAGGATACACTTTTATATACCTGTGGTACATCCTGAAGCTTGGTTTTATTTATTTATTTATTTATTTATTTATTTATTTATTTATTTGTCTTGTATGCCGCCCACTCCCGGAGGACTCCGGGCGGCTCACAAAAGACAAGGGAAAGGGGGGAACAAGACAAAGACAACATATTAAAAACAAAACCAACATTCACAATTTCTATGGAGGTAGATGCTTCTCAGCTCCCCCCAGCCTGCTGGAACAGCCAGGACTTGGTGGCTTTGCGGAAGGCCGGGAGGGTAGTAAGGATCCGGATCTCAACAGGGAGCTCGTTCCAGAGGGCCGGAGCTGCAACAGAGAAGGCTCTCCCCCGGGGAGTCGCCAGCCGACATTGGCTGGCAGATGGAATCCGGAGAAGACCCAACCTGTGCGATCTAATTGGTCTGAGAGAGGTAATCGGCAGGAGGCGGTCTCTCAGGTACTCAGATCCGATGCCATGTAGGGCTTTATAGGTAGCAACCAGCACCTTGAAGCGGATTCGGAGACTAATAGGTAGCCAGTGCAGCTCGCAGAGGATAGGTGTAACGTGGGTGTACCTTGGTGCACCCACAATCGCTCGCACGGCTGCATTCTGGACTAATTGGAGTCTTCGAACACTCTTCAAGGGCAGCCCCATGTAGAGCGCATTACAATAATCCAGTCTTGAGGTCACAAGGGCGTGAGTGACTGTCTGAAGGGCCTCTCGATCCAGGTAGGGTCGCAATTGGTGCACCAGGCGAACCTGGGCAAAGGTCCCCCTGGTCACAGCCGACAGATGGTGTTCTAGAGTCACCCAAGGTTGTATGACGGAACTACAATAAATATAAGCCAAAGCCTTCAGACAGTAGGCAGGTCTTAATTTGGCCATAAAATAAAGTTAGTATCGGCTCCAGTTGGGCCTTGATGGTTCCTGTTGGAAAGAGCATTCATAACCTGGAAGAACAAAGGCAAGAAAGCTCTCTCTTGTTTCATTAGATTATGTATAGTTCCCAGCTCTTGACAATAGCTCTTTGGCACTGTGTGTATATGTAGCAGAATAGAAATTAAATAAACTTTTATTTATTTAAAATTCTCAGGAAGAATGCTGATTTCTGGATATTTTTGAGGCATACCTTGTATACTTCGTGGTTTGGTGTAATTCTAGTGAAACATCTTGGGGGGAAAAAAACTCTTCTGGGTTTGTTTTTTGAGCTGTTGAAGCATAAAGTTACATAATAAATATAGAAAAAAAAATTGTTTAGACTGTGCCATTGGGAAATGGAAACCAGTGGTCACAAAGATATGATTCATTATTTGTAAATTCTGAACATAGTATAAATTCTGCCAGTTCTTCTTCTGAATTGTATTATCCCAGAAATCAAAGTATCTCGTTTTTGTTTTTGAATATGTATAGCTTTTGTTTGTCGATAGATCAAATGAGATGCATGGGTCAGTTGTTAAGGGTTAGAAAATTTTGTGTGACTGTTCCCTAAATTCAAATGTGAATTAAATTGAAAGCAAAAAATATTGCTTTGTTTAGCAAAGTAATAGATCAGGTCGGTTCTCCGGCCACTGTTTCATAAACCATAGATTATAAATCCATTAGCAAATGCTGTTATTGCATACTTTATGTTCTGATACCCGCTTTCCAACATGTGTTGGCAGCAGTGCAAAGATTTTGGCTGCTATGGAGTGACACGCATAAGCTTGCCAGCTGCATTCATACTGGGGTCTGTTATGTTGCTTAATCAGGAAAATAAATTAGGATTGTTGCTGGCTTATTTTGTTTATTACCTTAAAACATATTATATACCAGGATAAACATGGAGCTCTGATTTTACTCAGACCCGAATCTGTGCATCAAAACAAGCTAAAGAGAGAAGAATATGGAACAGTAATAGCATGAGCTGTGGTGGTGCAGTGGTTAGAATGCCGTGTTGCAGGCTAACTCTGCCCATAGCTAGGAGTTTGATCCTGACAGGTCAAGATTGACTCGGCTGTCCATCCTTCCGCGGGCAGTAGGCTGACATTTGTAAACCACTCAGGGAATGCTGTAAAGCCACTATGAAGGAGTATATAGTTCTAAGTGCTATTGCTATTAATAGATCAGGGCCAAAATGATTTATGAAGCTAAGAATGAAGTTCTCAGAGCATCCCAAATATTTGAAACTGCTTTATTTGGCCAAGTGTCCTTTTTTCCTACATATTTCCACAAGATAACTTCTATGCAATACATTAACTTATTTTGGGATGCATTGTGTAGGACTTTTGCATTGATTAAATGCGCAAGTAGAATTGTTACCGAGAGGGTGGAAGACTTTGAAACTCTTTTCACATATGCTTTTGGATGATTGGTTAAATTGGAAATGCAAATTCCATCATAATTTTCTTTTCCAATCCAGTTGGGCGATGGATTTGTACTGTATGTGTATTTCAAGAAGTGCTGCTGTAGCATCAGATAATAATGCTCTGAGTTGGTATTTAAAATCTGACAGTACAATTTCATCTCTAAGACAGTGCCTTTCATAGTTAGTTAATAATTCAACAGCTTCCCCTGAGTGCACTTCCACGTGCTACTCTTTCCATTCCCCAATCCTTGAAAATCATTTTGACATCAAGCATATATTTTCACGTGTTTGTTTTGGTATTACAACATGCTACTTGTCAAACAAAATATTCTTATATACATTCTGGGTGAAGGATGTGATGATTATAAAATACCCTGGTTTCACATCTAGATGCTTTTCCCAATATTGCCTACCCTGTTTTTAGGTTGTTATGGAGATCTATTATTTCTGCAAAATTCCTTCCCAACTTTTGGGGAGTGGGGCAGGGGGAAACTGCTGAAAGAAGACAGAAGAACCTACAAAATGTTCCCTTCTCTATTTCAGCTGTATTTTAAATAATCAAGTTTATGTGCTAAAACCATGCTATGAGTCCACAATGAAAGAAAAATTATTAGTATTGTAGCAATGATGTTTAACTTTGATGTGGGCATTTAACTAGGTTTTTGAGACTGTAGTTCAGAATTAGTTCATCTACTTGAATGCAGAATATCCCTGTCCAAGTCTTAGCATTTCTAGCTAGGTAGGATTGGGCATCAAGTGATGAGGTCTCTTTCTCTCTGAGACGTTGGAGAATTAGTGCCAGTCCTGACTCCAGTGGAAACAGCTGAACTTGATATAAGGCTTTTGCTGTGTGATTAGACACACTATTGCCATTAATGAATGCCCTAAAGTCCTGTGGCTTTTCTGCTAAGTATTAAATGAAATGAAAATGAAGCTTCCGCCACCAAACAAATAGCAATAGCAATATAGCAGTAGACTTATATACCGCTTCATAGGCCTTTCAGGCCTCTCTAAGCGGTTTACAGAGAGTCAGCATATTGCCCCCAACAATCTGGGTCCTCATTTTACCCACCTCGGAAGGATGGAAGGCTGAGTCAACCCTGAGCCGGTGAGATTTGAACCGCTGACCTGCTGATCTAGCAGTAGCCTGCAGTGCTGCATTTAACCACTGCGCCACCTTGGCTCTTTTCAAACAAAATCCTGTTGCCTTTTGAAAAAGCATCTTTGGGACTTCCACTACTTAGCTCTACGAAGATGTCTCCTCCTCTTATTTCACTCTTTCAACTAATGAAAGAAGTACTAGATTATAAAAAATAAACATATTGAAGAATAAAGTTCAAGGAAGGAAGGAAGGAAGGAAGGAAGGAAGGAAGGAAGGAAGGAAGGAAGGAAGGAAGGAAGGAAGGAAGGAAATTTATTTAGATCAGAATAAAGCATAATATTAAGTGTGCCTGTTTGCTTAAGTGGTTTAAGTTACTGTTTCTGAACTTTCTAGTGGTGGTTTCCTGTCATTTTTAACTGTGCAATATTAGGTACATATCAAGCTCCGTAAATACAATACAGTGGATACTAGTCCAGGAAATCTATCCCAAAATAGTTGTGAGTCTTCAGAGTGCAGAGCGTATGAGAGGTGAGGTAAGTGATGAGAACAACTTTCCATTCACCAACATTACCAATGTTGGTAATTCACCAATTTGCCAACATTAACATTGTGGTATATAGACTCAGGGTGTCCCATGATATACATCCAAACTGCTTTGTAAGGTGAGGAGAAGAAAACCAGGAAGCTGCAGAGTTTAAGTGAGTTCATTCTTTGGCAGGGAAGGCACGGACTAGAATGAGTCAGCCACGATGGCTTGGTGGGCTAAGAGAAAATGCTATTTCAGGAGACGGAGCTGCCTTATAGAGGAGAGAGGACAATTTTCAACAGGAATTCTGGAGCTGTCAGAGAAAAGACAGCAGAATTGTACACGAGAACTGGATGACAGAAGCATCTACAGGATAATTAACATATTGGGCTTCTTCTGTCAGATCCTACTTCACTTGCCTTAGTTGAATTATCCCTACAGTATTTCCTCATTTTCCGCCTTGCCAAGATATGCTACACACACCTCTAGTTTTACACTAACCACCTTTGAATGATCAAGAAACCAATATAGCCCATAATATATGGATAATAGGTTCTACACTCACTTTGGTGGGTCACAAGCAGGTCATGCTGCCACAAGCAAATTCAGACATTGTCAATTCTAGAATTATTAGTGAATATTTAAATTATTTTCAATTTTTGGAGCAGGATATTTTAATTTACTTTATTCATTAAATTTATATGCCGCCATCTTATCATTGTTGTCGCCGGGGCGGGGGGGTGGGTATTTTATTTTATTAATTTATTAGTTTTATTGTTTTTATATGAGGTTTTATATTCTTGTAATCCTCCTTGAGTTGCCATGTGCGAATAGGTGGCAAATTTCCAAATAAAGAAATAAAAACAAAACCATCCAAAGCAACTCTGGGGAGAATATTGTGACAGATCATTAAAAAAATGGTGATTACATGGCCGTCCCTTCTCTCGATTTTACCTCAGTGATGGTGCAAGATCGTGTATCACAGAAAAATATGCCATTGCTATTGCTCGTCTAGCTTCTTCCTGATACTGTGTTCATGGCTCATGTAAAGAGTTATATAGTAGCTTTTAAAATTGCGCATTAGAATATGACTCACGACTAGTTTCTGGTCTTCAGAACTGCTGACGAAATCTACCTCGGCAGAGCGAGGAACGATCTGGCACAAACTGAAGCCGTGGTTTTGTGCAGGAGAAAATCAGGAAAGCTCTATCACAGGATTGTCTCAACTGTGCAAATCTCCCAGCCTCACCTTCTTTGGAAGATTAGACTGGAACATCCAATTCAAAAAAAGAGGGCATAGTCAGGGCTGGGCAGAAAGTCTTAACCGACACCCGTCTTGACAGAATAGATGTTGCAATTGTGAATACCAAGAAACAGGGCAACTGTAACAACAACAACAATTTATTATTACAGTTTTAGACCAGCGACCGGAACAAATAAAAGCACTCAGTATATATACACTTAAAACTTCTAATGTAAAATAATAAATAACAACTAAAACCTATAATAAAATCCAGTGTCAATTATATACGGTCTGATTGTAAGATAGTTGCAATCCCTAAACTGTGTGGTCTGTTGTAGGTTCAATGCTAAAAGAGAAGTGACTAATCAGTGCAAAGGGTTTGCCACAATTGTTATATAACATCGCTATGGTGGAGACACTTGTTTGTGACAAATCCTCGGTGCTCCTGCTAAGAATCTGGCCACCTGTGCTGTAGTTATGAACTGTTCATCCTTAAGCAGCCATTGGAGATAGGCAACTGTAAGACTATTTTCTAACCTTGTTAAGGAATGTGGGGTAGTGGCTTGTAAAGCTTGCCTCTTTATAAACGATTCTCTGCTTTTCATTTCATTTTCAGACCTCATAAGGACAAGGTTAGGCCTACTTGGATGCTGTCAATGATCACAGTACCAAATTATAATTCATAATTTTGCTGCGTGACATACTAAGTAAGATAGCTTCCTTCCTGTATTGTAGTGCAGATACAGCATTACAGGAAAAGTGAAATTTGTATGCAAATGGAAGGGAAGAAAGAATATAATCATCTCTTTGAATACCCTAATTATAGTTTAGGAGATTAGGCAGGATTACATTTGTTCACAGATGATTAATTAGATGGCTATTGGAGACAGTCACAGGAAAGTATGCGTTCTGGATGTACATGTCCAGACAGGCCTATTTACACATATTTTGTACTTGAATAATCTGCCAATGTTATCTACTTATAGTGTAAAGAGACTATCAGTAACATTCGTCAGAGAAACTCTATTCTGGATACACTCCCAAGAGTCCTGGAGAAATGTGGCACGATGGTCTATTCTTTCAAAGTAACCTTGGGTATTTCCAAATGAAGCTTATAATTATTATTTTTCAGTTATTCTGTGATTTTTCCATGGTTTCCCATGACTTCTTGACCTAAAATAAAGAGGAAAGGATTGCCCCATTCTGTAATGCTCTTTAATTCGGTACTTCTGACTGAAAGCCAATTCTGATCATGATGAGGCATTATTAGCACAGAACAGTGGTATTCAGCAGGTTCTGACCAGTTCTAGAGAACTGGTAGCGGAAATTTTGAGTAGTTCGGAGAACTGGTAAATATCACCTCTGGCTGGCCCTGCCCCCATCTATTCTCTGCCTCCCAAGTCCCAGCTGATCAGGAGGGAATGGGGATTTTGCAGTAACCTTCCCCTGGAGTGAGGAGGGAATAGAGATTTTACAGTATCCTTCCCTTGCCACACCTACCAAGCCTCACCACACCCACCAAGCCACGTCCACAGATCCGGTAGTAAACATTCTTGAATCTCACCACTGGCACAGAAGGTGGCTTAAACTATTTTAGCTCTTGGTAATAACCAACTTTGAGTTGCATTTCCATTTGTAATCTCTTCCTTTTCCCACCGGGAATAATAAATACCAGTTGCTTTTTGACAAAGACCGAGCACTCTGTAGATTTTACAGTATCCTTTGCTGTATCTGTAGAATCATGCTAAACATCTGATTGTTATATTGGATGAGAAGTTCAGGTTTCCCAAACAGCTACATACCAAGAATAGCAAAATAACAGAGTTGGAAGGGAACTTGGCGATACGGATACAGATTAACATAGTTGGAAGGGACCTTGTAGATCATCTAGTCCAACCCCCTGCCCAAGCAGACCCTACACAATTTCTGACAGATGCCAATTCAGTCTGTTCTTGAAAGCTTCCAATGATGAAGCTCCCACAACCTCTGAAGGCAAGCTGTTCCATTGGTTAATTGCTCTGTGTCAGAAAAATTCTCCTTATTTCCAGGTTGAATCTCTCCTTGTTCAGTTTCCATCCATTATTCCTTCTCTAGCCTTCAAATGCTTAGGAAAATAGCATGACCCCTTCCTCTCTGTGGCAGCCCCTCAAATGTTAGAACACTGCTATCATGTCTCCCCTGGTGCTTCTCTTCACTAGACTAGCCATGCCCAGGTCCTGCAACCATTCATTGTAGGTTTTAGCCTCCAGATCTTCTAGTCCAACCCCCAGCTCAGGCAGAAAACCCTATAAAAGTCCTGAATAGTTTTTAAAAGCCCATTTATGTAGGTGATTTACTTTTGAATAAAAAACAATTTCAGAGCATTACTTAATCAGTTCATGTTTTGATTGGCCCACTATTTGTTTTCACTGAAAATCCTCCCCATCTGGTTTAAAGTCATGTTTATTATATTTATTATACATTTTGAGTATAAGAAATATGAAGGGGAGATTATACTTGCTGTGCTGAGTGGAAGTACACAAGGAGATAATCTCGTAGACGTCTGAAGTCTCATCTCTATATACATTCCATCTGGAATTTGAGCAATTTCTCAGAAACAGAAGATCCGTAGCTGTCAACTGCATTACTCTGGGTGATAATTGGTGCGATGGGCTGTATCCTCTTCCTGGTGATTGAGTAGCCCTTTCCCAGTTATTCTTCTTCTTTTTACTTTACTTTTACTTTACTTTTGCCTTTATTTGTATGCCGCCCTTTTCCCTAAGGGGACTCAGGGCGGCTCACAATTCAAAAGGGAGGGGGAAACAACAAACAATAAACAATACAGCATATTAAAAAAGAAAAACGCAACAATCACACAATTCGAGTGGGGCTATAATCTTAACCCCAGGCCAGCCGGGACAGCCAGATCTTTACAGCAGCGCGGAAGGATTGGAGGGTGGTGAGGGTCCGAATCTCCACGGGGAGTTCGTTCCAAAGGGACGGAGCAGCCACCGAGAAGGCCCTCCTCCGGGTAGTTGCCAGTTTGCACTGGCTAGAAGATGGAATGGCTAGAAGATGTTCCTTCTTAACATTGAATATGGCCAAAATCTCTCTTTTCATATAATTGAGGAAATCATTGCAGTATTTCTTTTATGCAGGTGTTTGCTATTTATGGAATGGTCCAATTTTCATCCTTAGATTAGATAGATAGATAGATAGATAGATAGATAGATAGATAGATAGATAGATAGATGATAGATAGATAGATAGATACTGTAGATAGATAGATAGCTTTCAATGCCTCTTAAAGGAGAATCCACAGAGAGAATGAAGTTACATTATTGATGTGCCAAGAAATATGTGAACCATTTTCCTCTTGCAAACAGATTCTTGTACTTTCTACAACAGTGCCCCCCCAATGTTTTGGGCATCGAGGACTGGTTCCATAGAGAGGTTTTTCCAGGGTGGGTGTGGTTTCGTGTGCTGCCTGTATCCCGTGGATGGGGCTTCGCTTGTTTGCACAGCCCACTTTTTGGCATACCGCGGCCCGGTGCTGATCCATGGACTGGGGATTGGGGACCCCTGTTCTAGAACAATCTCTTACTAGAAGATGAAAGAAACACATTTTTTTGTGCATTGGCATTTGTATGAAGTATCAACTGCTCTTTGAACTTTTTTTGAACCACACAAACAGAATGCAATCAGGCATCTATGATGGAATGGAAATCTAACTGACTGAGATGCAACGTGATGAGCCATTTCATTGATAGCAAATTTCTTGTCACAAATTATCCAGAAGTATGACGAATGAGCTGGGGTTAGGAAAAAGAACACCTGTGGTTACTGGATGTGTGGCTGAGAAAAGACAGACTGAGGAAATTGTTGTTGAAAAGGGAAAATAGATTTTTCCATTCATCATTGGCAGGAAATCAGGAGTTTTTATTTACTTTTTTTTTTTTGGTGGTGTCCAAGATGAGTAAAGTCATTATGAAAATAAAAGAGGCCCCAGGAATGGAGAGTACTCATCAGCATTATGTGTTCCCTCATGTTTCTGTCTGTTAAGATTCTTCCGGTCACAAGGATTTACAACTCTATTTTACAATTATCTGAAGATCAGGAAAAGGAATCAAAAATAAAAATCAGGGGAAAATATATATACATGATGAAAGGGAAAAAGCTGAGGAAATAGAGCTAAGAGTGTTACAATTTTCAGACCTACCTTATTTCTCTGTCAACTATTAAAAAGGCCCCGATAAATCCTTGACATAACTGGTCTTTGTAGACCAAACAAAAATCCTGTGGGATGCATCAGAATTGCAATGACATTTTAGAGAATAGTATATTACCTAAGATCAAGGTGAAATTTGAAATGATATATAGCACTATTTCCCAACCTCAGCAATTTTAAGATGGGTGGACTTTAACTCCCAGAATTTCCAAGCCAGCGTAACTGGGAATTGATGTCCGCCCATCTTAAAGTTGTTGAGGTTGAGAAACACTGGTATATAGTTTATAATTACAGACATGGACACTAACCTCCCTGCAGAGTAAGTTGCTTTTTAAACGGAACATAATTTGTAAAATAGATTATAACATGACATGTGGACTGAGAGTGAATCAAGTGTCCCAATGAAAATGACAAAGCTTCGCATAAAGCTGCTCTCTCGAGCATTAAAGAAATCT
The DNA here is from genome assembly GCF_051295495.1 of Thamnophis sirtalis. Taxonomy (NCBI): domain Eukaryota; kingdom Metazoa; phylum Chordata; class Lepidosauria; order Squamata; family Natricidae; genus Thamnophis; species Thamnophis sirtalis. The sequence goes on from NW_028261383.1 coordinate 165,829,496, forward strand.
GTTAGATTTCTGCTTACTCCAAAGTCTGAACAAGGATAGACAGAAGTTTCATCAGCTTAAATGTTATTTTTCTTTCTTTTCAGTGACTCAGTGAAACATACTATAAAGTAGTGCTTATTTTGCTTTCAACCTGTCATTAAAGATTCACGAAGGATGGAGGGAAGAAAGGAGTAACTTTTTTAATAAGGTTTTCCAAACATAACTTTTCAACTAAAAATATAGGAGAATTTGAGGGTCTCTTTATTAGATTTATATCCTGCCTTTCCTTCAGGAGTTCAACACAGCATACACCATGCTCCCACCTCTTATTTCCTTCACACAATAACCACCATGTGAAGTCAGATGGACTGGGGGAGGGGATTACTCAGCAAGGTTTCCTTTTTTTATTAAATATTTTTTATTTTTAGACAAACAAACAAGACATAAAACAAAAAAAAATCTTCCATTACATACAGGGTGTCGATTGGTTACAAGGTTTTTGTGCATCCTTTCCATAGTCATCACTTGCAATTTATATAAATCACATAATATCAAATCGAATGTTTGTATACATTATTATCATTATACCTCATTTGTTTGACTATCACTATTATTCCTTCATTTTAAAAGTGATATACTAAATATTGGGTTCATTTATATTATAACATTTCATTACATCATCTTCCATCTAACCAATAATAATATATCTTTATGTTATATTCAGTATCATTCTATTATTCTTGTATTGATAACATTCTCTAGTATCTTTCATTTCCATATTTTTTTATCTATTGATAAAATAAATCCCATGTCTTATAAAATTGTTTTTCTTCTTGTTCTCTAATTTCAAATGTCAATTTACTCATTTCAGCACATTCCATTATTTTATGAATAACTTCCTCCTGGCATTTCATTTCATCATCCTAACACCATCCAGTAATGTTACATCTTTATATTATATTCTATATAAAATTGTTTATCTTTGGTTACAAAACTTTTGAGCATCTTCTCCATAGTCCTCACTTACAACTTATATAAAATTTCATATTATCAATCTAGTATGTGTGTGTGTGTGTGTATGTGTGTGTATGTGTATGTATGTATGTATATGTATGTATGTATATATATATATATGCATTATTATCATTGTTAATCATTTATTTGACTATAACTATTATTACTTCATTTTATGCGTAATATTCTAAGTTTGACTAAATTTAAATTAGTTTTTATTATAGCATTTCATTACATCATCCTGTATCCTTCCAATAGTAGTGCAATCTTATATCTCTTGCCATTTGTAGTATTTGTGTTCTAATTGCTTTCTTGGTAGATCTTATATGGACTTCTCTTGGCAACTTGTTTTTCATTGCATATCTTATAAAGACTCGAAACTCTTCATCTGTCCCTTCCATCAACTTCCCTTTGGTTATCACCGATGTTTCTGCCAAAATTTCTATCATTACTTCTGCCAAATTTTCTCTTTTCTTCTTCTATGTTTTGGAGTCTGAGGTAAAGTTCCAGTCTGTCAATCTCGTATTTCAATATTCCACTCCTGTCTTTTCCAACCACGCTCAATCTGCTGTCAATATCACCAATTTTCTTGTCTCTTTGTTCATCTATTTCTTCAATTTTTGGGACTCTATCCTCAAATTTCATCATCATTTGGTAAATATTCTCATTTTTTTCATCAATTTTTTCTGTTCTTTGTTAAATATCTTCCATTCTCTTTTCAATGCTCTTTGTTCTTACTTGTATTTTTTGAATTTCTTGCATAATCATTTGTAATGTTACTTCCTTTTCTTTTTCATGTTGCGTAATTCTTCCAGATAGTAAACACTGCCACTATATCATCCAAAGCTTTTTCATTAAATTCCAAACAAGTTCACTGTATTCTTTCAAGTCAAGGCTTTCTTTCCACTCCAATCCAGCTACAGATAGTACTCCAGAGGAGCACCTGTATAAACAGTCTGTGCTCTTCCCGCTATCATTTTCAATAAACAAGCTCAGAAACCTTGAAATGTAGCTCAAAGTTCAAAGAAAACAAGAAAGACAATGTTTCTAAGCCTCCAAGCCTCTAAGTGGCAGTGTTACTTCTTTTCCTCTGCTTTTACTCCCCTCTTTATATTCCAAACTTAAGGAGAAAAGTTCTTAGAAAAAAAAAATCAATAGAGCTTTTAAAAGAGAAAAAGAGAGAAAGTCTTAATCAAAAAGTATTAAAAAAAGAAGAAGAAAATAAGAACCGGTCCAGTTTAAAAAGTAAAAAGCATTTGTAAAAGTTCCATCCATTAAAAAAAAAAAAGATAACACACTAAGTTTGACTCAGGCTTAATCTCACCGCTTAACCTCTTCTGTCTTCGATTTTAACTTTACTTTTGATCTTTTTGGGTATTCTCTTCTCTAATAATAAAATTTATCTCACCAATTTGACACACTTTCTCTCCCGCTTTCCTTTCGTTCTGGAGCTGTCCCAACTTTCAGCAGCTTCAATGGCTGCTTCTCTGTGGCCGGAAAAAAGAGCTTCTCCTGGATCTACCAGGGACTTTGTGATGTCCCTGGGATCAGCAGGATGTGCCCTTCTCTATCACTGTCTCTATGGGACGGTTTAGGTCCAAAGGGACTGTCCAGTGGCAGAGATATCGACGGCGATCTTGGAGCTCCAAGATCGCACGTCGTATCATCGCTACATCAGGTCTGCCCTCCAGCAAGGTTTCCTGACTAGGGCGGAACATAGCAACTTCATCATCAACCTATTACATGTGTGCTCAAATCCCTATTCTGGCTTCCTATTAGCTTCTAGGTGCAATTGCTGATTCTCAAATAGAAATTCCTAAAGATAAAGGTTCCCCTCACACATATGTCCTAGCTGTTCCCAATTTTAGGAGGTGGTGCTCATCTCCATTTCAAAGCTGAAGAGCCAGCACTGTCCAAACACGTCTCCGTGGTCATGTGGCCGGCATGACTAAATGCCGAAGGCGCACAGAACACTGTTATCTTCCCATCAAAGTGGTCTCTATTTTTCTACTTGCATTTTTTACATGCTTTCTAATTTCTAGGTTGGCAGAAGCTTTGACAAGTAATGGGAGCTTACTCTGTTACATGGCGCTAGGGATTCAAACTGCTGAATTGCCAACCTTTCTGACTGACAAGCTCAGTGGTTTCGCCACTGAGTCACTCTCAGTTTAGCCACTGAGCCCTTTACAAATTCCTACATAGCTCCAGGTTATTTGCCAGACTCTCTCCTCCAACCACCCTCTAACCCAAAAGTGTCTCAGGAGAAATTGGCAATTCCTTGTTTCTATGAAGTAGAGGCCCATAGGCACAGTTTCTCAATAGCAGCATCTCTCGTGTGAAACCTCTTCTCTGAGAAATCAGGTTGTCTCACACTGTTCTGGCCTTTGGAAACTCTTAAAAATTGAGTGGCTCCAAAGAGTGCTTGATAAGTTATGGAATGCCAAGCTTGATTTAAAAAAAAAATGTTTTGGGCTTCAAGATTTCAGAATGTTACATATTTTAGTTCCATCCTGGAACTAAAATGCTTGTAATTTATGTACTTGTCTTGCTATACTTATTGTAAGCTGCTTTTGTGGAGGGTGTACATATGGTAAATAATTAAAATAAATTGTGTTATCTTGCAATTGTATTATAAATTGTGTTATTTCTGAAAGTTAAACTGTGCTTCAAATTTTGCAGTGAATCATGGCTAATTCTTCTGTGCTGAAGTATGTTCCCCCAATATTTCCTGTGGCGAAATTTTATGTTATTTTTCCTATGCTAGCATTTTTTTTGTGTTCCTCATTTTTAACAGTTTGGGGAACTAAAGTCTGGCTTTAGTCTGGCTGTTTTAGTTGATTTTTTTTTTTTTTTTTTACAAAAATGTCCCTAACAGATCTCAACTGTAAAAAAGTAATCCAATTACTTCTGTCAAAATCTCCTGAACTCTTATAATCTAGTTAATTTAATTCTACGGTATAGAAATCGATTGATACCATTACCTGGGGTCTTTCTAAATGATAATCCAGAATGGATGAAGTTTTACTCATCAAATAGTATAGCCTTAATTAGGTAGTATGTACTCAGTTACTGTTGCTGAAGTCCAACTCAATTTCCAACTCAATAAATTCTAAGTGGCTTTTTCCTCTAACCAGATTTCCCTAACCTCCAATTCTCGTAAATCCAATTCAAGTTTTTCTTCCCCCTTTCTTCAGTTATTCCTTGGGGTTTTGACTTCTGAGGCAACTCATTTTCCTGGTCTATTTGCCAAAAGTTCCCTCCAGCCAGAAACTCTTCAGATGTATACTCTGTTGTGTTCATAACTGGGTCTCAACAGACCTTCCTCCCATTTCAACTGTATCACAAATATTGGCCTCTTGGTAGTTTGCTAGCAGGATTCCTTCAAACTAAAAGATCTTGTCCCCAGATCTTTGCTCAGCCTCAGCAATTTGTTATTCTAACTCATTTTCTGATTGTTAGACTTTTTTTATTGAAATTTTTTTGGGGAAAAAGGCTTTTACAAATATTTACCTCCCCTCCCCCACCCTCCCCTCCCGACCCCCGACTTCCCAGAACAAATACAGGGTATAAATCTTTAACAAAGATGTTCTAAAATAAACTTTAAAAAAAGTTAATATCATCTTTCATTTGAGCTTTAACTCCTCTTTTGTTAGGCTAACTCTAAACAGATTATATCATTCCTTGCTTCTTCAGTCATAAACTATCTGGAATTTCTTAGTCTCGTATTTATTTTGAATATAGTCAATCCATCTTCTTCATTCCAGTTTATATTTCTCATTTAAGTGGTCCTTGAGATATGCTGATATTTTAGCCGTCTCTGCTAAGCTTGTGACTTTTAATGTCCATTCTTGAATAGTAGGCAAATCTTCCTTCTTCCAGTATTGCGCCACCAACAGTCTTGCTGCCGTTATTAAATACAAAATCAAGTTAGTCTCTATAACAGTACAATCAGTAGTTGTGCCTACCAGGAATAACTGAGGGGTAAACTTTATCCTTTTTTAAAGAACATTTTGCATAATCCACCATATTTTTATCCAAAATGCTTTAACCTTTTTACAAGTCCACCATATATGGTAATATGTAGCATCGACACAATCACATCTCCAGCATTTAGGCTGTAGATTCGGATACATACAGGCCAGTTTTTTAGGATCTAAATGCCATCTATAAAACATCTTATAAAAGTTCTCTCTCAAATTCTGGGCTTGTGTGAATTTTATATTTCTTACCCATATCTTTTCCCATGTATCCAACATTATTGGTTCTTCAAAATTTTGTGATTGTTAGACTGTCAGCACTCCTTCATTGAATAATTAGGAAAGAAAACCACGAGACTCCATTGATAGAAATCAAGTGTACTTTTACTAATTATAAATGATCAGAAGCGTAGCAAAGCGAAGACTGATTATTTAGGCGCGAAAGCAAATGATATATACAATAACCCATTCCCCTCCCCTTGGCATCCCAGTTACAGTCCAATCATAATTCTTCCAAGTGTCAAGTGCGAGATAACTTCAAAAGGCATCACCAAGATGGAATGTCGGTGCCGTTGGCCTTGGCGGGAAACCTCCTCCGCATGCGCAGTAAGACAGGCAGCAGAAACTCCAGAATCTTCCTCCAGCACAATTAGTAATCCCCTCCCAAATACCATGCCCCCCTCCCCGTTTCAATGGCAGCCGAAGCAGCAGCAAAGCAGAGGCTGACATCCGGCCCTCCTCTGGAAAAAGGCGGTCAGGCCTGGAAAACGACAAAACACAAACAAACAGACGAACAACAAAAAAGAGAAAAAGAAAAATGGGGGGGGGAGAGAGAAAGTCAGGAAGAAGAGTCAACTAGGGCTTGTCAGGATAAGCAGAATAGAACTGGCGGAGCAGTTGGGGGGCCCGGAGATGGGACTTGTCCACCCACTAAGTTTTTAAAACTTAGAATCGTGACCAATTTCTGGAGCAGACAGCTGCTTCTGGTCTTCAATCCAAATAAGTTGGTCTACTTTCACTTTCAAATAACTTAAACTCTTGGTTGCATAGCAACCACCCATCGCTGTGATGCAGAATGTCAAAGGTAGGCTTTTGACTTGCAGAGTTATCTTAAAATACCATTCAAAGGTATTTTATTACCTATTGCACAAACTGCACATATTGCACCATGTAAACAGATTGGGGAAAAAAATATATACACTTGTACACTTCCATGTTAACTTTTCCTCCTGTCATTAATGTTCTCTACCCTTAAAAATGTATGTCTAGGAATTGCATTTCAGTGTAAGCCACGTGTTTTAATGACACATATCCTCATTTTTCAGATTCAGATTCAGATTCAGATTTAATTTATTTGTATGCCGCCCTTCTCCGGGAGGGACTCAGGGCGGCGAACAACTCAAAAGGGGAAAGGGGATACAAACACAATACATATAATTAAAATACACAAGAGTCATACAGCCATACAAGTCGAGAGGGGAGGGGAACTCATCAACCCCAGGCCTGCCGGCACAGCCAGGTTTTGACGGCTTTCCGGAAGGCCTGGAGAGGGGTGAGGGTCCGAATCTCCGCGGGGAGTTCATTCCAGAGGGCCGGAGCTGCAACAGAGAAGGCCCTCCCCCGGGTGGTAGCCAGATGGCATTGGCTGGTAGACGGAACCCGGAGGAGGCCGACCCTGTGCGATCTAACGGGTCTGTGGGAGGTAATTGGCAGAAGGCGGTCTCTCAAGTACCCAGATCCAATACCATGAAGGGCTTTATAAGTTATTTGTAGTTAATTTTACTAATTAACAGCAGTGTAATGACAATCTGCTTGGTATGAAATGGCAAGTTGATAATTTAATATCAGGAAAATAATTCACTGGCAGCGAACTGGAATTACCGAAATGTTATATTTGTTAATAATTTTTTAAATTTGTATGCTGCCAGACTCACAATGACTTGGGGCGACTTATAATTCAAGACATGCAGCATGATTCACCAGCGTAATGCAGTGGAATAAGTAGTCCTTGACTTATGATCACAACTAAGCTCCAAATTTTTCTTGTTAAGTGAGAAATTTGTTAAGTGATCTTTGCCCTATTTTACGATCTTTCTTTCTACATTTGTTAAGTGAACTTTGCCCCATTTTGTGACTTTTTTTTTTGCCATATTTGTTAAGTGAATCATTGCAGTTGTTAAGTTAGTAACACGATTGTTAAGTGGCTTCCCCATTTGACTTAGTCAGAAAGTCACAAAAGGGGGTCACATGACCCCAGGACATTGCAACCATAATAAATAAATGAATCAGTTGCCCAGCATCTGATGATCGCTTGACAGTGGGGACACTGCAACGATTGTGTGAAAAATGGTCATACATCACTTTTTTCAGTACCATTGTAGCTTTGAACAGTCACTAAATGAACTGTTGTGTTAGCAGTTAGACTTATATACTGCTTCATAGGGCTTTCAGCCCTCTCTAAGCGGTTTACAGAGTCAGCATATCACCCCCACAGTCTGGGTCCTCATTTCACCCACCTCGGAAGGATGGAAGGCTGAGTCAACCTTGAGCCGGTGAGATTAGAATCGCTGAGCTGCAGATAACAGTCAGCTGAAGTGGCCTGCAGTACTGCACCCTAACCACTGCGCCACCTCGGCTCTGTAAGTTGAGGACTACCTTTATATTGCAATCTGGTTGCCTTTCCTTGCTGACTTCCCTGATCCTGAGTAAAATGTCAAAGAGAGCCAAGTAAGTAGCCTCATAATCTTTCCCTTATTCAAATAACCCCAAAGTCCTTAGATCTGAATGATCAATCAAGCAACACTACAAAACACACTGGAAGTCTGTACAAATCAAACAGCCACTGAAAATAGAATTTTCCAAGTGCTTGAGTGATTTTCCTTAGGTTGTGTCCCATTGTTCTGGCCTTTGGAAACTTCATCATTCACTATTTGGATTACAAAACTTGTTTGGCAGGAGGTAAATGTATGGAGGACTCTGCTTGGAAGATGGTGAATGGACAGAATCCATGAGAATGTAAGATTCAGCTAAAGATGTGAAGTTAGGAGATTGGGGCCATCTGAAATTCCTGAATGATCATGGAAAAGTTATTTCAGCCTCAATTTTTCATAACCAGAAGTGGTATTCAGTCAGTTCGGACCAGTTCGGGCGAACCGGTAACTCCGACTATCAGTTGGCCCCGCCTCTCCGCCCCTGCCCTATCCCATCCTTTATTTCCTGCTTTCTAGCTCATCTAGCTAATTTCCCTCCCTGGCTTTTCTACTTACTGTTGCTGATGTGGAAGGGAATCAGTTGAGCTTCTAAATGCTCCATTTTCAGCACTGCGTGAAAGCGCTTTAGGAGCGTGTGTGTGTAAAGTGCGCATTCATTGAACAAGTTGTTAAACCGGCAGCATCCCACTACTGTTCATAACCATGTCCATCATACTATCATACAACCTAATCGAGCTATTATGAAGGTAAATTAGACAATTGCTGTGAGAGCGATTATAGTAAGATGAATGCCATAAGTGGGAATGCAGAGAGAGAACAATCTCTTTTGAGCTAGGCATAGACGTAGCATTTTTGAGGAAACTTCTTCCCGCCACCTTTTCTGCCTGCAGAAAAATAGCACATTGGCAAGAGAGCTAGGCTTTCACCTTAAGTTAATTTTGTCCTTAGTGAGAAACATTCAAAGTTGCAATTTCCTTTAACCTGGAGAGGGAAAAATCTGTCTAACTTACCATGCATTCTACCGACTGCACCAGGGGTGGGTTTCAACCGGTTCGCGGCGGTCCCTGCGATCCGGTTGGTCGCCGAACCCGGAAGTAAGTAACTTCCGGGAACGGCGAAGGGCCCCCCCTGCGCCCGCGCACCCGCGTGCGCCCGCGCCCACTCCTTACCCGGTTTTGCTGAATTCTGCGCTTCCACGCATGCGCAGGATGCATACAGCGCCTGCGTGATCCTCCAGGAGCAGCTGGAGCATCGCACAGACGCTAGTACGCATGCGTGCGCCGCACGCGTACATGCGCGCACTGCGCGCGTGCACGAGGACGCCGCCGGCCTCGTTCCAACTGAACCGGTTGGAACGGGGCGAGAAACCCACCCCTGGACTGCACATACTATATTTCTCTTTGGTAATCCGAATTAGGAATTAGAATTTAGAATGAATAAACCAATGAGGTTCTTTGAGTTGAAAGTTGGTGAAAGAAAAATTGTTCTGGGCTGGAGGAGAAATAATACCAAAATGTTAAAATAAAAATGGTAGCTCTTTTGACAAGCACTGGCTTGGAATAAATTCAATTAACTTTCATTCATTGAATAAATATGGTATATGATGGGAAATCTATCAGTATATTGCAGAAAACTATGTTTAAAGTTCCCTTCCACCCCACTACATTTTTTAAAAAATGATGAGACAGAACTTTCCCCTCATCTGTTAAAGCGAAGCCAAGCAAATTCAGTAAGAAACTTTCCATATACAAAGTGTGCGTCGTAAACACAACTTTGGGAGTAAATTTCTTTAAAAGCTTTCTGGGCTAGAGTTTAAAAAGCAGGATATTCATGTCAACGACATCAAATGAACTTTTGGTCGCTTAGCATGTAACCGAGATCCAAGACTTAAAAGTTCTATTCTTATATTCTCTGCGGTTAGACCTGGTTGAGTTTGAAACCAGGAACCATAAATTCTAATCTTGGCTCTGAGTGGGCAGTGAGGTTAGTGAGAAGAAAGCAGATCGGTTTATTTGGAGCATGGCTCAGACAAACCAATTCACTGCAGTTGCTGCTAAGGATGGAGTGTTAACGGTTTGTGTATTTAGTTATATGGGGGTGGTTCACTTTCCCTGAATAATCCATTGTTCCTGGAACTGGTGTAAGGCTGAATAGCCAGGCATTTGTCTGAAAAGGAAACTCAGGCTGGGCTGAGAGCCAGGCCTCAGTTGGAAACAGCTGCTCTCGCCCCTCTCGGCAAAACGGATGGGAAGCCTGACGATATTTATGTGTGGGGGCAAAGTGCTGGTAGTAATCGCAATTGGGATTGCAACAGAACGGGCCCCAAAGAGGAAACCGTGGGCAGGGATTTTGAGTTGAGGGGATGCACCTTGTCAAATTGCATGTAGCAAGGCCCTGGAGGCAGCTGTCGGTCTGAGAATACTGGAGGGATAATCTGCAGAACCTTTTCTTTCTTTCTGTGTCTTCATACGTTTTTCCCTGATTTGGCATTCTATCAGAGTACCGGGCTCTTGTGACACACAGAAACCAACACTTTCCCATGCATATTTATCCTGCACTTCAAGGTCCTACTCACCACCTATAAAGCGCTCCATGGTAGTGGATCTGGCTATTTGAGAGACCGCCTTCTGCCAATTACCTCCCTGCGTCCCATCAGATCGCATAGAGTTGGCCTCCTCCGTATTCCATCCGCCAGTCAGTGCCGACTGGCGACTACTCGGAGGAGAGCCTTCTCTGTTGCGGCTCCGACACTATGGAACAATCTCCCCGTGGAGATTCGTACCCTCACCACCATCCAGGCCTTCCGCACAGCCCTCAAGAACTGGCTAGCCCGTCAGGCCTGGGGATAATCTTATTTTCGCCCCTCCCGAATGCTGAGTGAATGTTGAGTTTTACTGTCTAATTTACTTTGTGCACATTTCTTTTTGGTATTGTCCTACACTCCCCTTCCTTTTTTGATTGTAAGCCGCCCTGAGTCCCCTCAGGGAAAAGGGCGGCCTATAAATAAATAAATCTAAATCTAAATCTAAATCTAAATCCTTCACTTTAGAACACTGACTGCCCTGGCAGTGAACTTCTATCTGCTAGAAGACTGCCATCATTCAGCTTATTTCTTTCTGAGAAAGAAGGATGGAGACCATCGCTGTTACGTACGTACGTTGTTAAATGTACATGTTTTCACATGCTTACTGGGGATAGATTGCCCAAACCCCGGGAAGTTTAAACAACTGTCATTGGCTGGCTGGGCTGCCGGAGCTCCTTAAAAGGTGAGTTCCGGCAGCCCAGCCGGCAGAGCGTTGTCACTTACTCTTGCAATAAAAAGTGCTGAAACTCACTTGCGCCTCTTGACATCTGCTTCTTGCCAATCTAACACTGGCGACGAAGGAAAAGGGACTAGAGAACCCTTGTTGGACAAGCAGCCATTGAGCAGAAGGACCAAGATCCTGCACCACAGCATGAGATGGCATCACAAGCACCCCCTGCACCAGCGATCTTCGACCCGCCGATGGATGCACACATACATGGGGTGATTCTGGATGTTCCTGGAAGCCAACAACTACTAGGACAGGCCGGACAATAGGAAATGGGCATTATTCCTAACTTACTGTGGAACAAAAATTTATAAGATGGCACAGGCATTGATTGCCCAAGCAGATGTAGAGACCGTCGCATGAACAACCCTACAACATGCCCTGGAAGACCACTACGTGCCATCCGCCGCCCCCATGGTGAGCCGGAATAAATTTTACCACTGGCGCCAACGGGAAGGAGAGACAGTGAACGATTTCATGGCCAGCCTCCAAGAAATCATGACCTGGTGCAAATTCATCAACCCAGAAGAAATGATGAAGGACCGGACCATCCTAGGAATGAGAGACCTCTCCTTGCAAAAGAAACTGCTAATCAGAAGGAGAGTCTCATTCAAGGACATGGTCGAGAAAGCCCGGGCAGCTGAGTCATCAGATAACTCGGCAGCGAACGTAAGGAAAACCAAACTAGATGCCTATGAAGGGGAAAACCCATTTCATTTAACCTAGATCCCTATGTAACCCCCATCAGGCTTAAACCCCGAAGGGTTCCCTTTGCTCTACGGCCCAAGGTGGATGAGCAATTGGACAAACTAATTGCTCAAGGAATCCTCGTGCCGACCGACCACGCAGTATGGGAAACCCCAATAGTCACCCCGTGAAACCAGATGGTTTCGTCCACCTCTGCACAGATTACAAGTGTACGGCAAATAAGGCCTTACAGCAAAGCGTGTACCCGGTGCCAGTTGTGCAACATCTGTTGTATTCCCTAGGAAGCAGGAAAATATTCGGCAAACTGGACCTGGCCCAGGCATACGAACAATTGCCTGTTGATGAAGCCATCACGGAAGCACAGATGATTGTGACCCACAGGGGGGCTTTCAAATGCACCAGACTGCAATTTGGAGTCAGCATAGCCCCAGGACTGTTTCAGTGTTTAATACATATTCCTTGCTACTGCAAGGAATCCTGGGGGTGGTGCCATACTTTGAAGACATATTCATCTCAGGGGACTCCATAGAGCAGTTGATGGAATGTGTGCGCGAGACTTTGGGGAAGTTCAAGGAGAAGGGACTTAAAGTGAACCCAAAGAAATGTAAAATCGGCATGAGGCAGGTAGAGTTCCTGGGATACCTCATAGATGGGTCTGGCATCCACCCCACCGACAGCAAAGTAAAGGCCATTAGAAACGCCCCCACCCCAAGGAACAAGACAGCACTCCAAGCCTTCTTAGGGCTATTGAAGTTTTATAGTATTTTTTTACAACAGAAGGCCACCGTTGCTGAGCCTCTGCACAAGCTCCTGGGAAACATGGCACCGTGGACCTGGGGACAGAATGAAGACCGGGCCTTCACAGCGGTAAAAGAGCTCCTATCCTCCAACAGCGTACTCATCCAGTTCAACTATACTTTGCCGGTTCAGATCACCTGTGATGCCTCCCCCTTCGGAGTCGGAGCGGTGCTCAGCCATTGCCTACCGGATAGATCAGAGGCTCCCATAGCCTATTACTCCAAGACCTTGTCCCTGGCTGAACGCAACTACAGCCAGATCAACAAGGAAGCCTTAGCTGCAGTTGCAGGGATCAAGACATTCCATGAGTACATGTATGGCAGACATTTTGAACTCATCACAGTCCATAAGCCACTGCTGGGGGTCCTCGCCAGGAACCAACAAACCCCGCTGTAAATGTCCCCAAGAATGACCAGATGGGCCATTTTTCTCACGGCATACGACTACAAGCTGATCCACCACCCAGGGAAGGACATCAGCCATGCCAATGCACTCAGCTGTTGCCCGTTACCGGACCTGGTGGACGATCCCACCCCCACCACCATGGTACTGCTGATCGACGTTGACTCAGCCAGCTCAGTCACCGCCAGGGACATCGCCGAGCAAACACAAAAGGACAAGGGCTTGCGAAAGGTTCTGAACTGGGTGTTGAGGGGGTGGCCACAGGAGAAGCTGAGTGAGGAGTTCCAGAGCTACCAGAGTAAGCAGGCAGAACTATCAACTATCACGGGTTGCTTGTTGTGGGGGGAGAGAGTCATTGTACTCCAGAGGCTGCGGAGGCGAGCCATGGGAACCCTCCACGAGGATCACCTGGGGATAGTACAGATGAAGGTTACTTGCCTGGAAGTACATCTGGTGGCCCAATATGGATAAGGACATGTAGTCTCCAGGACCCTGCCAGGAGACATGACCAGCCCCACCACGGGCTCCTGCCTCCCGAGTCCCAGCTGATCGGGAGGAAATGGGCAAGAGTGGGTCGCTGCCAGCATTTCTGCCAGTTCGGCGCACAATTTTTTGTGTCTATGCGCTCGGGTGCATTTCCTCCTAAAAAGCTCTGTGCATGCGCAGAACATCAGAAAAGAAAAGGAAAATTACATTTTGGCAATGAAGATTGTTCTGTGCATATGCAGAACCGAAATTCAACACGGCACAGACAATAGAACTGGTTTGGGGGTGTGGCAAGCCGAGTTACTACCTATTCCAGTGGTAGTCAACCTGGTCCCTACCGCCCACTAGCTTTCATGGTGGGCTGTAGGGGTTTGCTGTAACTCTGCTTTGTAAATTTTATAAAGTGAAGTTACTTCCCTACTTTATAAATCACCATTACTGTGGAACCAGTGGGTGGCTAGAAAATTTTATTACTAACAGAAGTGGGCGGTAGGTATAAAAAGGTTGACTACCCCTGACCTATTTGGCCGAACCAGTAAGAAACCACCTCTGGAAATGGGGATTTTTGTAGTAACTTTCCACTGTTACACCCACCAAGCTATGTCATGCCACACCCACTAAGCTATGCCCAGAGAACCGGTAGTAAAAATGTTTGAATCCCACCACTGGTGTGTGTGTGTGTGTGTGTGTGTGTGTGTGTGTGTGTGTGTGTGTAAAAACTGAGTGGTCCAGCCATTGCTTAAAACTCTGCAGTGATATTCAAGGCCTGAAAGGGAAATGAAATATCAGGGGGAAAGAGCAAAATGATGTGCAGCGCAATACAGCAAAGTAATGTTTATTTACAGAATGAAGCGAATTAGCTAAAAAAATAATCGCAGTCAAGGGATCCAAAAACTTCACCTTTTTGAGGTTGATCGCTGTTTCCTGGCCCATTTTGCAAACTAGATCTTGAGATTATACAGCTCACATCGATTGCAGCATTTGTGCAGTGTACTTAATTTGGCAGGGACTGACTAAAATTAAAAGGTGAGAAAACAATATGTCAGAGATTTGGGCATCCTGGCAGGACTGATGAATCCCCAGCAATGTGATACGGAAAGTGGCAGAAGAATTTAATGTCACATTATTCCGTAAAGAAAAAAAAAGGTGGCATAATTGTGAGGCGGGGGGGGGGGGCAGGAGCGGGGAAGCCCACAGCTTTCTGCAAAATGATGCTGTGACCAAGTGGATGAGCGGGGGGGGGGGGGGGGTGTTTACCGCTGAGATAATGTCTTCCCTCATTGCTGCTCCCATAATGATTCTGGTGACTGGAATTGCTCCAGTAATTACCACATGAAAAAGTTACATGTAATGCAAGTACAGCGTCACTTCATAAGTTTCCTGTTGGGACTGCATTTTTAGCGGGAATCAAGAGTAGGAGTTTTAAGTATTTGGAGAGTACAGACCTTGTGAAATCAAAATCCAGACTATGCTTAACATTTATGCGTGTTTATTATTCACTGTCTTCTTCACTGGAAGTGGCGAAGAGGAAGGATTGATCAAAAGAGGGAGGATTTTTAAACCTCATTCTTCTTTGTGGGCTTCCTAAGAATAATTCCATCTTTCAAAAGTGCTAATAATATCTCAAGAGATTGTGATGTTGGTGGTGGGGATTTTTGTCCAAAGTACTGTATGGTTTAAAGGTTTAAAAACACTGTTTTTTTTCTTGGTCTGTTCCATTTCCACATCAAGTAAAGTAGGTGCTATTTAAAATAAGGTAAACGTGAAAAACCAAGCAATTAACCACACAACACAGGTCATCCTCAACGTGCGACCATAATTGAGTCCGCAATTAGAGTTGTAAGTAGGGATGGTCTTTAAATGGGTCACCACATGAGCACGCCCAATTTTACAACCTTTTTTGCACCGGTCATTAAGTGAATGTGACCATCATGAAGTGAGCACATGGCTGCTAAGCAAATGCCACGTTATTAAGTGAGTCCATTGTTGGCTATGGGGCCTTTTTGCCAGAAACCAGTAGTAAACCCCAGTTTCCGGGTGGTGGTGGTGGTGGATGTCTAAATCATAGTCATGTGACCACGGGACTCTACAAATGGCCATAAATGCAAGCCAATTGCCAAGTGTCCAAAATGTGATCACACAAACACAGGTGGCTGTTGGGGGTGGGTGGGAAGGTCTTCAGAATTTCACACCTGTCTGGTTCCCACTTAGCTTTCTCTGAGTCCATTAAGTGACTGGTCGTAAGTTCGCACTACCTGTACCATTCATGTTAATTTAACAGTAAATCTCAAATCTGTTCATCTGCCTAGGAAGGACCATCAATAGCAATTACGTTACACAGGAAGTCCCAACCTACAGCAGTGACCTATGACCATTTTTCATACTTATGACCATTGCAGTATCCCCATAGTCACATGATTTACATTCGGAGACATTTTTGCGTCCTTCTGATAAGCCAAGTCAATGGAGAAGCCAGATTCACTTAACAACCGTGTTATAAATTTAGCAACTGATTTACTTAACAACTGTGGCAAGGAAAGTTGTAAAAAAAAAACCTCACTTAATAAATTTCTCACTTAGCAACATAAATTCTGGGCTCAATTGTGGTTGTAAGTGGAGGACTACTACTTGTACTGCATTCTTCTATATGTCTAATGATTGCAGTGGGAAATACAATGCTAAATGAGGCAGTGTATGTGATGGAAATTGCATACATACTTAGAAAGCACCATTTATGGGTTCCTTAGAGCAGTGTTTCTCAACCTTGGCAACTTGAAGATGTCCGGACTTCAACTCCCAGAATTCCCCAGCCAGCATTCGCTGGCTGGGGAATTCTGGGAGTTGAAGTCCAGACATCTTCAAGTTGCCAAGGTTGAGAAACACTGCCTTAGAGAACTACAAGTCCCCAACATTGTTTACAATCCAAAACAATTTGAGGACAAATAGTGCTTTAAAACTGGAAGGGTAGATTTCCAGAACATGGGGAACCATCGGCATACCTCCTGGCTTAAAAAAAATAACCTAATAGTGATTTTTGGTGACCTTACTACACCAGTATACAAATAATGTGGTATAAAGTGGCATGTGGTTCCTTAAATTTGTTTGGTTTTTTTCTCTCTCTTGGAAATGAAACTATAATTAAATTACCCCTTCTCTGGATATTTAAAAGTGATGTTGACATTTTCAAGGAACCAAGGTTCTTTTCCAGGGTCTCTAAACTATTTTGTAGATCAGTGAAGACCAGCTAAATGCCACCTCTTATGTTGCTAATCTGACTACAGCTAGTTGTGTTTTTTTGCCAGAATATGTAAAGTATTTGTTCTTGTTGTTCAAAGTGTTTTTGACAGATTTATCAAACCCCTGCTACTGCCTGATACCTTGACAGACCTCCTAGCTTCCCAGGACTGCTCACTAATTCCTTGTTTTTTTAACGTTCGCTCCGTTTTCTGGATGCGTTGATGACAAGGATTTGCCTTGAACATTAATATTAAGTTGACATGTGGTTTTCAAAATTGCAACCTTTGAAAGAATGTCTGGTCTTGATGAGAAATTCCTTGTTTCCCTGAGTAGTCTTGTTTCTCTGTGGCTTAATCCCTCTACTTGCTAAGAACTGGAGATCAGTTGGAATTTGTGTCCTGCTTTAACCCTGAAGACTAACTCCTCTGTTAAGAAGTGTTAGTATGAGAAAAGGAAGCCGTTAAATGGGGGAAGTAAATAAAATATTTCCTGTTACAGAAGTTCTGAAAATAGTGATAGTAACATTTTTCTGATTTTTGATATTAACTGACTGGCTAATACAGGTGCTATTTGCTTAACAAACACTTTGCTCAGTGATCCTTTGAACTTGTGACAATGCTGCGCCAGAGGTATTTATGACCAGTCCTTAAACTGGTCTGCATTCATGTAGATACCATTTGCAATCTTTGTTGACTTCCTACAAGCAAAGTCAATGGGGAAGCCATAGGTTGCAAATGGTGACTACCTAAGGTCCTTGCTTAATGACACTGTGGGGTTCCCTTAATGACGGCAACCAGGAAGTGCTGGAACTGCCGTCACTAAGTGAGGCCATCAGTTGCACTGCACTTCCCAACCACATCACTTAGTGATGGAAATTCCAGTTGCTATTATTCACCAAGGACTACCTGTATATAAACACTAACATTTGAGGATGTCAAAAAACCAATTTTTAATTGTATAGTAATGCTCTGCAATCATGTTCAATGTGAAGGATTGTTTTGCAGTCACTGTTAATAAATTTTATAGGATTTCTGTTATTTTGTCATTTTGCTAATCCTAGTCAGAGGTGGGTTCCTACCAGTTCGCACCAGTTCGTAGAACCGGTTCGTCAAATCTACCGAACCGGTTAGAAGAGGTTCCACCAGTGGACCCGGAAAGCAGGCCACACCTACAGAAGAGGTTCCAAATTTTTTTGAAACCCACCACTGATCCTAGTAGACATCTAAATAAGAAATATGCTCTTGTAGATAACCTAAAAAAATAAATGTGCATGCTTTATGTCATTATAAATATTAAAAGACAGATTTCAGAATCAAAGTTTTGAATTTGCAAAATTTGAAAATCCTATCTGTATTTCCAAAATGTGTTTCCATACTACAGTAATGTGAAACTATCTTTTCTGCTAAAGGTCACTTGATCTTTCATGATATTGATTCTTTCTACATTACATGGGCTAGAGGTGACTATAATTCTTGTTTGTTTTTATATAATTTTTATTAAAATTTTCAAACAAGAAGGTAAAAATAACAAACTAATATAAAAAAGAAGAAAAACATCATGAAAAATGTATAAGAAGTGCAAGAAAAGAAAAAAGTTGAAGAAAAATATAAAAGAAAGAAATAAGATAAAAATGGCCTTTGATATTCTTCACAGCAGTTATAAGTACAAATCTGTTTTTAATTTCTCTCTCTAAAACAATTATATCATAATTGTTCTTTCTATAATCTATCATGTCTAGTCATATCTCACAAATTCATCGTTTTTATTTTTTGCAAAATGTCCAATAAATGCAGATGTTTTTCTCTAATAAAAGAAGTCCACCCATTTCATCAAAATCTATCAAGTTGTTTAGAGAATATATGTATATGTATATATAAAATTTTGCATTCATCTCACTTCATTTACCAGTTGTGCATTCAGTTCAGAAACCATCTTCTTAAACCTGCATTCTTGTATTTTCCCATTACTTCTTCCATCTTTGTTTTCTTTCTGTAAAAATTGATTACGAAGAAATAATTGCATAATAACTTTGAATGTGGTGCCAGCACCCGAAATGTTGCTCAATTCATTTGTAAAGGTTGAAATCCCCATTACTTACTCTCAATCTATTTCTTCCTTTTTTTTAAACAAATCTGAATTGAATGAGTGATGTTCGAGCTGTTTGTTCACTGTTCCTAAAACATAATACCAGGACATGCGTATTGGTAGAAATCTTCCAATGGAATCATTCGAATTCCAACTGAATCTTCCTGCCAGGAAGTTAATATTTTTCCATTCTTAATGTTGCGTAAGAAAAAAAGACAATAGAGAAGCACAGGAATCTTACAAGTGAAAAGCGTTGTCTAAACATCCTCCAAACACTGTAAAATTCTATGAATGAGGCAGCTGATTTTAGTTTTCCCACAGTGAGATATTTTTTGTACACCATTTAGATTTTAGCAAATATTGGTAATAAAGATTGAACATGTACTTGGATGCATAGGTATCTCGCAGTAAACCAGTCGGATTTAGAAACACACTGGGACTTTTTACATGTTATTTTGTATCTCCACCTATGACCTGAATGTAACTTCTTGGCCCGAGTGTAACTTCCGGAGTTGGCTCTCTGAGAGCATTGCATATCCCACATTTGATTTTGGTGGTGCTTCATATATTACAAAATTCCTACGTAGGAAGATGAACTTTAGACAGTCATATCTGGTGACTATACAATGGTTGTGTAACAGGCAAAATCATTTGCATGCTAATTCCATGCTGATGATGAGAGTTGAGGGATTTTGTGATGAATCAAACCTCTGGACCTGATAAAGTCAACTTGATATCCTTCAATAAGTTGGACTTCAACTTGTGTAATTCCCAGCCAGTGTGACTTTAAGTAAATTCCCCTGAGTTCCCATATGATCTTCTTTAGCGGGGTAAGAAAGTATATTCTTTCTTGGTGATAAGAATACAGGTGAAATTGGGGTTCTTTTTCTTTCTTTTACAGAAAAAAATAGAAAAATTACAGAATTTTGGGGGAAAGCGAAAAATACATTTAAAAACCCTATAAAAACAAAACAAGTGAACAACAAAAATGGTGAAAACTATATCTGTCAATCAAAACAGATTTCTAAAGTTATCTTAGAAAAAATGTTGTCTACTATTACAAAATGTCAGAAAATCCACAGTAGTCTCTTTTGATTAAGAGATAAAATTGCCTTTTTAAAATGGATGTCATATAACTCTTGAATCTAATCCTTACTACCAGAAATATTACTACTTTTCTCTTTCCTCAAAATAATTTTCTTAGCATTGCCCCAGGCCAGAAACAACCATAACTCCTGAAAAATATCAGATTCCAGAGTTTTAGAATTTAACATCTTTAACACTAAATTTTTTTCCCTTAAATCTATTTATCTACTGTACCTTTACGTATCATTCCAAAATGATATAGTAAATCACAGGACAAAATCATATTAATCAGTGAGCCCTCAAATAATTTACATCATCACTAGAGAAAGTCATTGTGCAAGTATTCTGTCTCCCCTTCCGCAATGTATTGTTTTTATGGTAAGAGAAATTATGGATGAAATGTTGCTAAGACACAGAGAGTTACAAATAGAAGACAACATCATCTGAATGGGTCTTCGGCAGAATTCCATGAATACAATTAGACAGTTGCACACTAATATACATATGTATGTATGTATGTATGTATGTATGTATGTATGTATAGATATATGTGTATGTATATATATGTGTATATATATATATATATGTGTGTGTATGTATGTGTGTGGATAGATAGATAGATATAGATATAGATATAGATATAGATATAGATATAGATATAGATATAGATATAGATATAGATATAGATATAGATATAGATATAGATATAGATATAGATATAGATATAGATATAGATATAGATATATTTAGTGTCACAACCCCTGGTATGCCCCAATTATGGGAGGAAGCTAACTGCTTCCATTATCTGTCAATCGGCTCGTCACAAGAGTCCATCACGACAGAAACCCAATATTTTTACTGTTGCCTTTGTTATATTTGTGTTGTATTTGTGCTGATAAATAAATAAAGGGAGACTAGTATAGATCTATTTCAAGCTATTTAGCTCTCATCAGCTAGCCACACCCTTACTGAAGGTTCGAATCCCAGTAAGGGTGTGGCTAGCTGATGAGAACTAAACAGCTTGAAATAGATCTATACTAGTCTCCCTTTATTTATCAGCACAAATACAACATAGATATAGGTATAGGTATAGGTATAGGTATAGGTATAGGTATAGGTATAGATATAGATATAGATATAGATATAGATATAGATATAGATATAGATATAGATATAGATATAGATATAGATATAGATATAGATATAGATATAGATATAGATATATAGATGATATAGATATATAAAGATCCAAAGTCATGGGAAGGCAGCATTGCAAGATTTCTGCTTTCTTACCTGTGCTACCTGTGCCTTCCTCAAAATGCCTATTTTGCACAACATCTGTAGTGGGATGCTCAAAATATAGTAAGATATCGCAGCCTTATGAGATTTTGGACAATTTAATGAATAACAAGTTTGCGGGGAGGGAACCCTGCATATTACGATGTGGCATTCAGCAACTAAAAAGGTTTATCAAACCTGTCCTAAGATAACCAGGGCTTTATATAATGTATATTTCAGTTTAGTTCAATAGTAAATTGGCAACCCAAGCAGTTAACTTCCAAATAAATGCAATAAAATCCTGATAAATCGCCCTATTTGGCAACCCAGCCATAATATTTTACATTATCTGCACTTTCAGGTCCAAGCTCAAAAGCATCCTCTGGGGGATTATATTACAATATAATAACTTAACCATCGCCATGATTTAGGACTGTAATTCCAGGATCAATTACAGTCATAAATTGAGGACTACTTGCAAGGATGTCACTACTATTTTGTATTCCTCATTTCCCAGAAGAACATAGTTTGAGAGCAGCTTTATTCTGTGTTTGGTATACTGGCAGCATCTGCCTCATCTTGCTGAAAAACACTTAAGCAGGGTTAGGTATGGATAGTACCTTTTTCATTTATTTACACTAGGTACTTAAAAGGTTTGCCCAGGTGCTTATTTTAAAATACAACTTTGGGTGGCTCACAACAATAATTTCCCAAGTAATAAAAACATAAAACTGGCACTTTCTCTCTCTCTCTCTGTCTCTCTCTGTCTCTCTCTGTCTCTCTCTCTCTCTCTTTCACTCTCTCTCTCTCTCTTCCTCACTCCCTCCCTCTCCTTGTTAGTGCCCCCCTCTCTCTTTCTGTCTCTCCCTGCTCCCTCTCTGCCACCTTCCCTCTCCCACCCCTCTGAGTATGAATGTATTCCATAAGGTGACCTGGTAGGCTAGGCAGATACCTTCAGGCTGTGGTGGGTTTCAAAAATTGTTTGAACCTACTCTGTGGGTGTGGCCTCCTTTGTGGGAATGGCTTGCCGCCCATGTGACCGGATGGGAGTGGCTTGCCACCCATGTGACCGGATATGAAGATGCCGACCACACTTGTCAGAACCACCTTAAATTACCTCACACACAGCACTGGCCTGCATAAGAATATGATGTAAACTTGTTTTTTAAAAGGCATCTTTGGTTTGCGTTAAAACAACTTCAACACACGTAATGTTCTATTTTAGTATTTCTTTATTGCGTCAAAATCATTATATATATATAATGTGTAAATGTGTTTTTATTTTCCATTTTCATTTTCGTACAGTCACATATATACTGTGCATAACCGGGGCCATATAACATTAAACAATAAACACAGCCATTCCTCTTGTCAACAATACCCCCCAAAATAGAAACCCAACGTACATCTTCGACCCTCCATACACCCTTTCTTTCGCCCCCCTCCAACTTTCCATCTTCCCTCCATCATTCCCCTCTACCCTACTTCCCCTCCCCCTCTACCACTCCTCTCTCCCGGTACACTCCCTCCCTTCCTTCTCACCCTCCCTCCAATCCTCTCTCCTACCCTCTCTACCCCTCTTTCTTCTATCCCTCTACTCCTCCCTTCGGTGTATTTCTACTATCTATTAATATATTCAGCTTGTCCTATTTTTACAGTGGAATTAAAGAGCAACAGTATACAAGTGCAGTCGCGTTACTTTAAAATCTAACACATACTATATATCCCCCTCCCCCCCCCAACACCCCACCTCCCTTCCCCCCCTGACTTCCCAGAGCCCGTACACGGTATAGATTTTTAACAAACACAGTTTAAAATATATTAAGACAAAGGAAATTTAAAAAAAAGAAGTTAATAACATCTCTGCATTGAACTCAGTTTCTTCCTGTTGCACTAACTTTGAGCAGTTTAGATTATTCCTAATCTTAAGCATAGGAACACATGCAATGTTCTGATTGCACCACAAACGCAGTAGTCATCCTTACCTTTCGCAGAGGCACTGAGTTTTATAAATATGAGCATGATAGTGTTGAATAATCATATCCAAGGACCAGTGGTGGGTTTCAAAAAATTTTGGAACCTCTTCTGTAGGTGTGACTGCTTTCCAGGTCCACTGGTGGAACCTCTTCTAACCGGTTCGGTAGATTTGACGAACCGGTTCTACCAAATCAGTGCGAACTGGTAGGAACCCACCTCTGCCCCCCGCTGTGGTGCAGGAGGCCGACTAGGCCATGCCCACCCAGCAACCAAACAGAGAACCCCTTGCTAAAGTTTTTGAAGCTAACCCCTGGGAAGACTGATAGCAAATTGAGGCATGTAATCAGTTACATTAAAAACCCACTCAGGGTAACAGGAAAATTTTACAATCAGAAATAAAAATACAACAGTTTCTTCCTATCCCATATACTTTGAAGTTCAAACAGAATACTATTATTCTTTACAATTTACATGCATGATGCGTGATACTAGTAACTTTTGCAAATCATGGCAACATCTTGAAAATCTCTTTCCTAGCAATATATTTAAGCCTTTTAGAATCCATGGTTCCTGGGGTAAACGTAGTCTGCAACAAATACATGCACAATTATCAGCAAGAATAACATTTGTGTGTCATATGGAATATGTTGCAATTGTCTGGAAAAGTAATTCATAAATTAATAGATGGAGCAAATATATTCTTTTGGGGTGAACATTTATTTCTTAAAAATTTAGGCTGGATTTCAAGTTGATACATGCAGGTTTATTTAACACTGGAGAGTTGCAACGTTACAGATCAAATGTCACTGGAATGGTGGAATTTTATACCATTCAGTGTATTTAACTTACAAATCACCAAGTATTAAGGAATCATTGAGTTGTAACAGAACAATCAGCTTGTCTGCCTGCCCTGCTTTCCTTCCATTGACTCTCACTTGCTTACAAGACCCCCATTTCATATTAAGATTGAAAACAATTCATACTTGTTCATTTATTTATTGAGATTGTTTATTTATTTGTGCATGGCCATTCGGATCATTTTCCTCTGTAAATGAACATTTTTGGCTCATTTTAATTGGGATCTCTTTATCTAGCTTTAGGACGGGTGGAGAACAGGTGATGTTTTAGGTCATATTTATTCAGAAATGTTGAACATTCAAGAGGTTTTGTAAACTTTTAAGCACCACTGTACATGGCCCCTTGTTTTGCAGTGTTCTAATTTCTTTTAATGCAGTGACCTTTTAATGCAGTGACCACGATGCCTAATAGCAGTGATTACCAACATTTGGTGATTCTTCCTTCTTCTTCTTTTTTCAGCTGACATCCTCCAAATACCCCGTGGTGGTAAAGATGGGACATGCTCATTCTGGAATGGGAAAGGTGAGGTATAAAAGTTCTCAAAAAAACCTGAGCCAGAATACTCTCAAGCATACTCACAAACCACCATCATGCAATAAAATTCACCCAGATATTCCTTTGTGACACGTTAATGTAACCCTTTCGCTAAAGGTCCTTTCCACTTGTGTTTAACCATGGCATAAACATCTTGTGGTAGCAACAATCTTTTTTTTTCTACCGTGTTTCATGATCTTGTCTTCCTATTGTCTTCAACTCCGAAATGGGCTTTCTCAGCCATACTTAACCATATTAGGATTAAAGTAGCATTTCCCTATTCTTTTGTCACCATTCAAGAGTAGCCCCAAAGTACTATGTTCTGTAGGAGCACCCATTATCTCAGAGTATGATTATCAGTGGTTCAGCAAAAGGAGGCTCTTTTGTTCTGATGTCCTTTGTCTGGCAGGCATAACCTTAACATCAAA
Source organism: Thamnophis sirtalis (assembly GCF_051295495.1). Classification (NCBI taxonomy): domain Eukaryota; kingdom Metazoa; phylum Chordata; class Lepidosauria; order Squamata; family Natricidae; genus Thamnophis; species Thamnophis sirtalis. The sequence continues at coordinate 165,854,365 of NW_028261383.1, forward strand.
AATAATTCAGCTTTTGGGGTATTTGTTCTCAAGCAGTTTTTCACTGTAGCATAGCATTTCCCCAATAAGTATTAACCCCAAGTTTACAAGCTCAGCTCTGTGAACTTAATTAATACCCTTCCACCAGTGTGACAGCTGCCTAAAATTGGCCAGACTTCAATTAGAAGTTGAAGCCTTTTGCCTCTTAAGGGCTAAGGTAAAGATAAAGGTTCCCCCTGCACATGCGTGCTAGTCGTTCCTGATTTTAGGGGGCGGTGTTCATCTTAGTTGCTAAGCTGAAGAACCAGCGCTCTCCGTGGTCATATGGCTGGTATGACTAAACACCGAAGGTGCACGGAGCGCTGTTACCTTCCCACCAAAGGTGGTCCCTATTTTTCTACTTTGCATTTTTTACATGCTTTCGAACTGCTAGGTTGGCAGAAGCTGGAACATATGATGGGAGCTTCTCCCATTGCACAGTAGCACTTGTTATGTGGCGCTAGGGATTCGAACTGCTGAACTGCCGAACTTCTGATCGACAAGCTCAGCATCTTAACCACTGAGCCAATAGCAATAGCAATAGCAGTTAGACTTATATACCGCTTCATAGGGCTTTCAGCCCTCTCTAAGCGGTTTACAGAGTCAGCATATTGCCCCCACAGTCTGGGTCCTCATTTTACCCACCTCGGAAGGATGGAAGGCTGAGTCAACCCTGAGCCAGTGAGATTTGAACAGCCGAACTGCAGAACTGCAGTCAGCTGAAGTAGCCTGCAGTGCTGCATTTAACCACTGCGCCACCTCGTCCCATCTCTTAAGGGCTAGTACCTTCTCAATGTTTATTCCCCACTTTACTGTGTGCCTCTTTACCCACTTGTAATCCTTTCCACTCCAATGAATAAAAATTCAAATACCATATAGGTAGTGTATCCATTATCCACTTTTTCAATTGTCCCTTTCCCTGTTCAGATATCTGGTAACCCTACCTTGGAGGGGAGTCATGGGGTTGGCAGTCATCTGAAACTGAGGCAAAGAGCCAGGCACAGGGACACTCATTGGGGTCAACCATTTTCACCCTGTTAAAATGTTCTGCTCACTCAAAGCATTTTGACTCAGCAGTGGGGAGAGGGCCTGCAAGGCAACTCAAAGTGTTTTTTTTAAAAAAATGATCTAGATTAATTAGTTCGCCTTCATCTTTGTTTATCTCGGTATCTGTTACATGCTGATCACTTAGATCCCTGCTCTGCCTGGAATGCAAAGTTTATTACCTAGGACACAGAGCTGCTAAGCTGCTGATTTGTGTCTCTTCCCAAGTTGCAAGTAACAGTATGTTCTTTTCCTCTTTCCTGGGTTATTTTCATTATTGAGGTAGAAACCCATTAGATTGTAGAGCCTTCCCGTTTTGGCTCTGAGGTCCACATTTCCTCTCCTTTTCAGGGGGCAATTGTGGGAAGAATAGTCTTTCCTCCCAATAACGTCTGTCTCAGTTAGCCACGAATAGATCTTCAGCGTTAATATATCTCCCAGCAGCTCCAGCTGCAATTTATAATGGATTCCTCTTTTGTTTAGGAACAAGTATAGAAATTGATTTTGTTTGTTTCTTTATTTAACTGTACTTTTGACCTAGCCCAGTCCCGGAGGCCTTGGGCATCATAAAACCACAAATGAAGGCCAAAACAAAAAGAAACCACAGTATAACAAAAACACCACGAGAAAGCAAAAGCAAACTCAAGATAAGCTACCCGCAAACATTCAACTGGGACTAAAGACTTGTTAGAATTGAGCTTTTGGGTTATTTCAAAAACATCTGCAAAGTAGGGCTGAAAAATTCTGTATTTCCACCAAGAATGCCTGCTGTCTGATCCATACCTGCTTTACCTCACAAAATGAGGGTGGGGGGTGGGGGGGTCAGATCCTCTCTAGAAGAGCAGACTGGATGAGTACATTTGGCTGGAGAGCTGTTGCCTGATGTTTGTGAAAACAGCAACAGCGAGAAACAAAAATAAAGGAAGAAAAGTTGACGCGAACAGAAGATAAACAAACCCAGAAAATCCAGGCAATTTCACTTGTTGTTGATAAAGGCCTGGGGGAAGTCAAGTCTTTAAGGCCCTTCAAAGCACCAGCAGGGTGGGAGCCATCTGGATCTCAGGGAGAGCTTCATTCCAATGAGCAAGTTATACGTTAGAGCAGTGTTTTTCAACCACTGTGCCGCGGCACACTAGTGTGCCGTGACATAGTGTAAGGTGTGCCGTGGGAAAATTACTTTATATATAGTCAATATAGGCACAGAGTTAATTTTTTTTAACATTTTCTAATGGTGGTGTGCCTCGTGATTTTTTTCATGAAAAAAGTGTGCCTTTGCACAAAAAAGGTTGAAAAACACTGCGTTAGAGAATGGGCATTTCTGGCATCCCGATAGAGGGTTTTATTCAATCAAAGGAACTCAGAGAGTGCCAACCCTGCCTGATTAAATCAGGCAGGTTGATACTATGAGAGATATGTGGTTCCTTAGATAATTGGGCCCTGTGCCATGTAAGACTTTAAAGCAGTGGTTCTCAACATGGGGCCCAGGCCCCACAGGGGGGGGGGGATTTGATTTTTAATGGGGGGGCAATTTGAACCTTGTTTGAACCAAGTTAATAACCTTTTACGCTTCCTCACACAAGTAGAATTCACTTTTTGAGAAAAGTAAGAATTATATGTCACAGGGGAGCATCAGGATTTTAGCAATAGCAATAGCAATAGCAGTTAGACTTATATACCGCTTCATAGGGCTTTCAGCCCTTTCTAAGCAGTTTACAGAGTCAGCATATTGCCCCCACAGTCTGGGTCCTCATTTCACCCACCTCGGAAGGATGGAAGGCTGAGTCAACCTTGAGCCGGTGAGATTTGAACCGCTGAACTGCAGATAGCAGTCAGCCGAAGTGGCCTGCAGTACTGCACCCTAACCACTGTGCCACCTCGGCTCTTAAAGATGCTTAGGTGGGGCATGCCCCCAAAAAGGTTGGGAATCACTGCTTTAAAATTATTATCAAGTACCTTGAACCACGAAGGTACATCGATATACCAAGTCATGCCCATCATCGCCATCACTGCTGCATTCTGGACCAACTGAAAATTCTGAATGCTCTTCAAGAGTAGCACTGTGAAGAACATGCTACAGTAGTTAGGCCATGAGGTGACCAGGACATCAGTGTTGTGGTCCGCCGGCGGTCTGCGGACCTGGCAGCAGAGTCGCACAGTGAGGAGGTTGGGGAGGAACATGGACCAGACGACACATGTGTTTTTTACTGTATCAGGAACCCTAGGTCAGAACAATCAGTGACTATCTGAAGAGTCTCCAATTCTAGGAAAGGACAGAACTGGGGCACCAGATGAAGCTATGCAAAGTCTTCCTGGCTAAGGCTACAACCTGCTCCTCAAGCAGGAGCCATGAGCCTAGGAAAACTGCCAGATTGCACACTCTTAAATGGAGAAATGCAATCCCACCTCCAGTCAGAGATGGAATATCTCTAGATCTGATAGACCAAATACTCATAGCCACTTGATTTTGGTGGGATTGAGTCAGAGAGGGTCCCTCCCTGTCCAAATCTGCATAGCTTCCTGTCACAGGGATAGAACATCTTACTTGACCAATCTAGAGTCATCAATGTACCAAACCCTAGACCAGTGGATGACTTCACACAGTAACTGAAAAGGAGGTGAGAAGAATGGAGCATGTGAGTTCCCACAAAAGAGGAGTCGAGATAATGATTTCTTTCTTCTCTTCCACCAACAATATCAACAGGAATTGGCCCAGAGAAAGAAAGAGAACCACTGTATACGTGTGTCTCCATTCCCCAGGCCATGAAACTGACTTAGAAGGCTACTGTGGTTGACAATATCGATAGCCACTAAAACAGGGGAGTCAAATTTGCAGCCCGTGGGCCGGATGCGTCATGTGCTGGCTATCCCCACCCCCTTTTTAGCAAAGAGAAAAGTCGTGATACATCACGTGATGATGTGATGCTACAAGTTTGACACTCTTGCACTAAAAGATTAAGAGCACAAAGGATGGATGCACCATCTTCATCCTGACTCCATAAGTCATCTACATCAATGGCCAAAGCTGTCTCAGTACTAAATCCCAGCCTGAAGCCTGACAGAAATGGGCTCGGATAATCCATTTCCTCCAGGTTTTCATTAACTGCAGACTGATCACTGTGTCAACAACTTTTCCCCAAAAGGGAAGGTTGGAGACTGAATGATAGATATCAAAAACCTATTGGGTCCGAAGATGACTGGCATCATTGACTCTTCTAAGGCAAGAGGCATCATCTCCTTTGTCAAAGAGGCTGACACTACAGAATAGACCCAACCATTAGATAAGGATTTCTGCTAGTTTTTTATATATTTGTATTCTTTTTAAATGAAACAACACATACAAAACAAAGCAAGACAAGAACAAAGAACAACTTTCCTCCATTTCATCAAGCATGTCATTTGGTTACAGGTTTTTGTGCATCAATTCTTAAGTTTAGGATTAACATCACTGGTTTACATTAAACATAACTGGATATTTCGCTGTCATTGAGCATTATGTGTTCGAATTACCATTAATAATCTTTCATTTGTAACAATCCTTGTTTCTTTAAATTCATAATTATCTATCAAATAACAATGAGTCTTTAAAGTATTATAGTATCATCTATCTCTAAGGAGAAAAAGCGAAGATTAGAACAAAGAATTCCCATTAATTTATAATATACATTCATATTTTCAATTGACCATAATATCACCAATCCAGAGTTCCAACAATAATGTTCCATTATTAATTATTAATCCATATACTGGTTAAGTATTTCAATTCATATATATATATATATATATATATATATATATATATATATATATATATATATATATATATATATATATATATATATATATATATATATATATATATATATATCAATTGTTCATTACATCATCATTGATCCGTTTAATATACCAAGGTCTTTCTAATATAAAATGGTCACTACATACAATTATACTAAAGTATTCAAATCATCCCACTCTTATACATTAAGATCATTATTATCCTTTATATATCATGTGAATAAGTACTCTGTATCATAACAAGAAGAAAAAAAGCTATTATTACATAAGTAAAAAGTTTCATTCCCAGGTTTTTTTATCTAACCATTGGTAAAATGAGTCCCATATTTTATAATATTGCTATCCTCTCATTCTCTAATTTCAAATGTAAGCTTACGCATTTCGGCACATTCCATTATTTTCCGAATAGTTTCCTCCTGTGATAGTACTTCCTCATTTTTCCAATTTTTGGCAAATACAATTTTAGCAGTTGTTAAAACATTCACGATCAGGTATTTCAAGTCCTTATTGTATGTTTCTGGTATTATTCCCAATAAAAAGTGTTCCGGGTTTAAATCTATGTGTTTATGTATCATTTTCTCCAACCACATATGGATTTTAGTCCAATATCTTTTAGCTTCAGTACAAGTCCACCACATGTGGTAGTATGTGCCCGGCGTCTGATGACATTTCCAACATTTTTCGGATTTATTCTTGGACATTCTTGCAATCCTCGATGGGGATAGGTGTCACCTGTAAAACATCTTATACAAGTTCTTTTTATATGCAGTTGACATTGTCATTTTATAGTTTTGAGTCCACAGTTTTTGCCATTTCTCTAATTCAATCCCATGCCCAAAGTTTTTTCCCCAGGCTAACATAGTTTCATGAAGTTTCATCTCTAGTAAGTAGCCGTAGAGTTTTTTAATCACCTTTTCATCAGTACCTGTTAAGATTTTATCTAATTCAATCATTTTATCTTAAAAACCCTCCTTTTTTTGATCTTCATTATATCTAGAATGTATTTGCACATATGAATACCAATTAACTTCAATACCTTCCTGTTTCAAATCTTGTATAGATTTGAGTTCACCCTCCGTATTTAATAATTCCGCATATCTAACTGTTTGTTCCTTTTTGTATATTATTGAGTATGAAAAAGCTTCTATGGTTGAGATCCAGACTGGAATTTTTAAGTAGTGTAGTCTCTTAATCTTCTCCCAGTTTAATAACAAAGCCTGTCTTATATGGTGCCTCCTAAAATAACCATGTGCTTTAGTTCCCTTATACCATAAAAAAGCATGCCATCCCAACAGCAAGTTGTGTCCCTCTAGATTCAAGAGCCTACAATTTCTTAACATTATCCATTCCTTGATCCACATCAGACTAGCTGCCTGGTAGTATAGCTCCCAATCAGGTAATCCAAACCCTCCTCTTGATTTAGCATCTTGCAACACTTTGCGTTTCATTCTTCCTTTCCCCCCCCTGCCATATGACTTTCAACAGCAATTTATTTAAGTCTTCAAAGTAATCTTTCCCCAACCTAATTGGGATTGTCTGGAACAAGTATAGGATTCTAGGTAGAATGTTCATTTTGATTGTAGAAATTCTCCCGATCATTGATAATTGAAGATTTTCCCATTTCACCAAGTCCGTTGCAATTTGTTGCTTCAATCTAGAATAATTATCCTCTTTGAGGGTACTGCATCTAGCTGTTAAAAAGATGCCCAAATATTTGACCTTGTTCGTAACTTGCATTTCCAAAATTTCTGCCAATTCTTTATCTTTTGATGATATGTTATTTGTCATGATTTTTGTTTTGTCTTTGTTTATTTTCAAACCTGCTACTTTTCCATACTCCTCAATAGTTTCTATCAATTTGAGTGCTCATTGAGAATGAAGACTAAGTCATCTGCAAACGCTTGCAACTTATATTCTTCTTTTTTAATAGTCATGCCCTTTATTTCTTCCTCTTCTCTGATTCTTCTGTTTAAAACTTCTAGCGTTAGGACATAAAGTAGCGGTGATAATGGATAGCCTTGTCTCGTGTCTCTCTTTATTTCAATAGGATCTGTCAGTTCTCCATTTATCGTTATCTTAGCTGTTTGTTTGTGATGTACTGTTTGCATAGCTTGAATAAAATTCTTGCCAAAGTTCATTAGTTCCATTTGTTGTATCATGAATAGCCAGTTCACATTATCAAAAGCCTTCTGCGCGTCAAGAAACATCAAGGCCATTTGCTTTTCGGGGTAGGCTTCATAATATTCCAAGGTGTCCAAGATTATTCTTATATTATCTCTAATTTGCCTCTTTGGTAAAAAAACCATTTTGGTCCGAATGGATAAACCCATTTAAATATTTTTTCAGTCTCTCTGCCAGTATGGAAGCAAATAATTTGTAGTCTGAGTTTAACAAGGAAATTGGTCTGTAGTTCTTAATTTGGGTATGATCTGCCTCCTCTTTGGGTATTAATGTAATGTATGCTTCTAGCCAAGAGTTGGGTATTTTACTTTCAATCATTACTTCATTCATAACTTCTAACAGGGGAAGAGACAAAGATTCTTCTAATGTTTTGTAGAATTCCACAGGTAAGCCATCCGGATCGGGGGCCTTCCCATTCTTTTGTCTTTTAAGAGCTTGAGCTATCTCCATCATTGTTATTCTACCTTCTAACATGGTTCTAATATCGTTGGGTATTGGGGGAAGATTACTATTTAGTAGATATTGTTTAAATTCTTCCTCTTTTATATTCTCTTGTTCATACAACTTGGCATAATAATCTTGTATGGTTTTCTTCTTTTCTGCATTTCCATAATGGGTTTGCCCTTGTTCGTCTTTTAGTTGTGTTTTCTTAGCCTCTCTCTCCTTTCTCAGTTTATATGCCGACCATCTACCTGGTTTGTTTGCATTTTCAGAATAGTTCTGTTTAGCCCCTCTAATTTTTGGTGCCAGTTCCTCCTTTTCCAGTAAGTCCATTTTATGTTTAATTATATCCATTTTTATTTTAATCTCTTTCTTTTGTGCAGATTTCTGTAATTTTTCCAAAACACTATAATCTTTTTCTAGTTTTTTGGATGTTTGTCTTTTCTTTGAGTTTCTCATTCTTGTGTAGTCTATTATCAGACCTTTAGAAAAGCCCTTCATTGTATCCCAAAGGTTCTGCAAGGATGTTTCTTCTTTTTTATTTTCTTTAAAAAAGAAAGTCAATTCTTTTTCTATTTTCTTTACAAAGTCTTTCTCTTTCAGTATCATGTTGTTTAAAGTCCATCTAGATCTTGTTCTTTGTGCTCTCCATTTTATTGCCATTGGGTTGTGGTCAGCCCAAATATTTGGTTTGATTTCAGCTTCTTGTATACTGCCAAATAGATCCGTTGAGGCCCAAATCATATCAATTCTAGAGAATGATAGGTGTCTATTTGAGTAGAAGGTGAATTGTTTTTTGGTGGGGTTTCTTTCTCGCCAGATATCTTTTAGATTGATTTCATCCATCATCTTGAAGAAGGATTTCGGGAGTGTTTTTCTATTTGATTTTATTGTTTTATGGGTTTTATGATCCATGTTCTGGTTTATAATGCCATTAAAGTCTCCCGTCATACAAATATCAGCATAATCTAAGTCAGTTATTTTCTTGTGTAGTTTTTTAATAGAATTCATCTTGTTTTTCGTTAGGTGCGTAAATTGCAATTAAGAGTATTTTCCTTACATTGTCCATGATTTCCACCATCAAAATTCTTCCATCCTCGTCTGTATAAATTTGTTTTGCTGGGATTTTATCTTTAATATAAAAAGTCACACCTCTTTTCTTACAGTCTGCCAAAGAGGTAAAAGTTTTGCCAAGTTTTGGTTGTACTGATAAATAATCGTATCTTTGTTGAATGTGTACTTCTTGTAGGGAAATTATATCTATAGCTTTTCTAATTTATGGAATATTTTCCTTCTTTTGCTAGTTTTTGATGGCAGGCTGAATCCATGAGAAAATGATGTCAGTAGGCGTTCCCAAATAAAGAGCTTCTAGCACTATCTATTTAAATTTTTATGTGGTGTTTTTTTTTTTTTTTTTTTTTGTATTTTCATGCTGAATATTTTGGGGAAAATAAATAAAAATAATGGGCTACAGGTAGAAGGCACTATTATATTCCTGTATGATGCGATCAAATGAGGAAGAGAATTCCACGCAATAAACCTCGCCAGGAAATATGTAAAACATGCAATTTGGGAGGCTAAATCAGATTTTAACAAGGTCAAAATTCAGATGCTGAAATGTGGTTGATTTAGGCTTATTTGCTTATATTTGATACAGTAAATGCAAAGGCTTCTGTTTGTTACAGGTCAAGGTGGAGAACCAGTATGATTTCCAGGACATAGCCAGTGTAGTAGCTCTCACCAAGACCTATGCCACCTCAGAACCTTTTATTGATGCCAAGTATGACATCCGTATACAAAAGATTGGCAGTAACTACAAAGCCTACATGTGAGTCTGGTAAAAAAATTTCCCCGTGTTTATATCTCCTTACTCTTAGCAAATGTTGCAACTTCCTCCTAGAAGCTTCTTGACCTGCACTTGATCCCTCCATTACGTAAATCAACTTCCTTTCTACTTTGCCTCCTCCCGTCAGCAGAATGATGTCTTCCACGAAGCTTTATTGATCATGGTCAGCATTTTCAAGTCACTTTCTAGAAACAATCCTGGAAGAGGTGACCATATGCAAAAGTTTGGGTCTCGCATCTTTAATAAGCGATCTGCATGGAATTTTGGCAGGCGCACATTGTCATATAAAATTGAAATACCTACATATTCTCTCTCTCTCTCTCTCTCTCTCTCTCACTCTCTCTCTCTCTCTCTCTCTCTCTCTCTCTCTCTTTACAAACTATGAGAGATACGTACCACTCTGCTCTTCCTCCTCCCTCTTTTGGACTGTGTATGTGCTCTATCTCTGAGTGAAAGTTTAGATCAGTAGTAGTCAACCTGGTCCCTACCGCCCACTAGTGGGCATTCCAGCTTCCATGGTGGTCGGTAGGGGTTTGCTGTAACTCTGCTTTATAAATTTTATAAAGTAAAGTTACTTCCCTACTTTATAAATCACCATGACTGTGGAACCGGTGGGCGGTTAGAAAATTTAACTACTAACAGAGATACAAAAACGGGCGGTAGGTATAAAAAGGTTGACTACCCCTGGTTTAGATTGTACCTGCTTTGAGGACTCAGTTTCTCAAAACACAAATATTTAATATACCCTTTATCGGACAAGCCCCATTTGAATTCCCCCTTCTCAATCTCTATCAGTCTCTTTCCTGATTTTATTGACCTCCCTTTTCAAGGAAATGTTTGCTCTCTGGTTTCTCCCTGGATCTTTTAATACCCACAATGTCCTCTTTCCCCTGGCAGGAGGACCTCTGTTTCAGGCAACTGGAAAACCAATACTGGCTCTGCCATGTTGGAGCAAATAGCTATGTCAGATAGGTGAGTGGCATGGATGGGGAAATATGATTGGGTAGATAGAAGGGATTATAAATAAATGCTTAGAATAGGAGGACTCTTCCTCTCTATGTCTTCCCAAGCTCTTCTCCTGGCTAAATGTATCTGAGTGAAAGTGATAAAATTAGGAGGGCCCTGTACTTGCGTTAGATTTATAATTTTGTCTCTGGTCTTGATTTTTTTCCATTCTGCGGTAGGTACAAGCTATGGGTGGACACTTGTTCAGAAATTTTTGGTGGTTTGGACATCTGTGCTGTAGAAGCTCTACATGGCAAGGATGGGCGTGACCACATTATTGAGGTGAGTTGCTGGGAATGCTTATATTTTAACAAATATACCAGGGAACACAAACCTTCTAAAAAATTACTAAAAGAAGGGAAGATTAGAATTTATAAGGTAAAGAGACAAGTTAAAAGTTTCTTTTTAAATTGGGGATTTTAAAGCAAATCGGCTCTTTTTAACAGGTTGGTTCTGGAAATAATGAAACCTCAACATGCATGTGTTTTTAGGGTTCCCGGACAGTATTGTACTCTCTCAGGCCAAAGAGATTTGAGTTGAAATCCATTTTCAGCTGCGATGCTCACTAGATGGCATCTGTCCCCCTTTCCTCAAACAGTACAGCATTAATTTAGTCTGTCAGGGAATCTCTATCATTCCTATTGTTGTAGAAAACCTTATGGATATTTACTGAAAAGATGTGGGGAATGGTTTGGAAGAACCTTGACCCACATTAAAAATAAATGTTTTTTTTAATTAATATTCAGAATATAAAGTTCAATGTGTCTTGGAAAGCTCGACCATGATAAAACAACTGGTGAGATTAATATTAGGGTCCTTTGAGACATAAAGATATATATCACTCTGCTTCTTCTGCATTTTCCTATGTTTTGAGTGAATGTATATTTTGTCTATTGATGATGGTTTTCCATGTTACAGGCAGTGGAACAAGCTGGCTTAGTTCCAGTTACTTCCTGGCTACATGGATCAGACTGTATTCTTTGAGTCACCACCTATTGCACCATGTGGTTTTGTTAACATTATCGCTTAGTGTTTATACACACAATGTTTATACACACACGTAATCCTTCCAACAAATACCCTGTAATGGTGGTTATCTGTTATTATCTCCATTCTGCAGATGATTAACTTCTAGAGGGAGAGGGGCTGTTGGAGGAAAGATATTCTCTGGATGTTATCCATATTTCTTATTATCTATTTGTTTTCATCCCAAGTTGAAACTTCTGCTATTAATTTGCTAGTGCCATTAAGTGTTTAAAATAGGCATTTAAAAAAACAACAATAACGTCATTTCCTGCAGAAGGTCTTGGACTAATTCACACATGTTCTACTTAAGGGAAACAACTCACTTCCTGTTTGTTCTTGTTCTTTCCTCAGGTAGTGGGATCATCCATGCCTCTGATTGGAGACCACCAAGAGGAAGATAAGCAGCTGATTGTGGAGCTGGTACTGTCACGCATGGCCCAGGTCCTTCCTCGCACCCCTGTGCCCTCCCCTGTGCGCTCTGCCTCAGGACAGCATGCCCAGGTATTAGGACTTTGTTTCTCATCATAAACACAACAGTAGTCATTCCCTGTTCTTTGTTTTTCCCCTGCAGTTTATGTTTAGTCACTGCTTACTAGAAGTTGAAGGAAAGGAGTCAGAAGGAGGAGGAAATGCTGGCTCAGAGCAGCAAAATGTCATAGTGAAGTTTACAGATTATGGCAAGAGTAATGGAGAACCAGGCACAGGTTGCCTGCATTAGTATCAGGGTTATTATCTGAAATTTCTAATTAAAATTGTTGAGTCAAAAAGATGCAGAAGATTACAGCATGAGGGACTCTTTGATTTTGATTCTTTTGATAACAAAAAACTCTTTTGTTTTTGATAATGGACAATTAGACGGCTTAGGAAAACCTGTACAATGAAGCCAAAGCCAACATTTCTTTCTAACTATTTGATCTCAAGCACCTGGTGTTCTCCTCTAGTGCTGTAGAGATTTCATTTAAATGCCATGGATAATAAACACCAGTAGATGGGTCTAACTTCGAATTCGTCCAATCTCAAGATCTTAAGAGCAACTCTCCTGGATGCACTCCAGCGTTCTGTTTCCCACAGTAATTGCCAGCTAGAGGCCACTGTGAAATTCACAAGTGCCACCAGGTCCTCCCATTCATGGTTCTTAGCAATAGGCATTCGGAGGCATTCTGCCTCTAATTCTAGAAGTATATAACCTTCTCAAGTAAAATGGCTATTCTTTGTCTAATGTTCCTTAAAAGCCATTGAAGTTGGTGGCTGCCATAACAGTTTGTGTTATGAAGAAGAATGCTTCTCTTGTGCTTTGAAGCTTTTCCTTAGCTAAATTGCTATCATCACATCTGTCAAAACAAGTTTCAGCGGTTTAGAGACACTCCTTACCCCCATGTATTGCCAAGCATCTGGGGGAAAAAGGAAGGATAACTGTTTGTCAATCCATTCCTCATGTTTTGTGAAGATTTTACATGGTTCCCAGTATTTGATGGCTGCAGTGGAGAAAGATTCCTCCATGTGTCATCTGTTCATTTTTTTTGTGGGGGAGATTGAATGTCTGAATGGGCAGCTGACTAGGGAAAGATTTAGAGACATTCTTGTATTGCATGGCCAATGCTGCAAAGAAGGTAGAATATCGCAGAAAGAGGAAAACTATAGCCGGGCAGGATGGGATAAAAGGAAAGAAGGATAATTTTGATGCATGCCCCTGCTTTTGTTTATTTTCGTTCATAGGCTCAGTCAGCTCAAGCTGGACAGAGACAAGGCCCTCCAGCCCAACAGAGACCTCCACCCCAAGGTAAATTATGCTTTGGGGGAAATTGTGCTTCAGGTGGGAGGCATCAGAACTTTTTGTTGAAAGGGAATTTTAGCATATCAAGTAAGGCTAAAACAGTCTTCCCTCTGTCTTTCAGGAGGACCTCAGCAGCCGCCTCCAGGCTCCCAGCGCCCTCCGTCTCAGCAACGCCCCCCTCCCCAAGGCCAGCAACTCCCAGGCCTTACCCCACAGCCCAGTGGTCCCGCAATGGGCCAGCGTCTGCCCAGCCCCACCACCCAGCAGCCCCCACCACAGGCTCAGCAACGTCCTGCAGGGCAGCGCCAGCCTGGGCCTGGAGTCCAACAGTCTCGCCAGCAGGGGCCGCCCTCTGCTCCACAGTCCCCCCAGCCTCAGAGAGGGCCGAGCCCCAGTGGCGGAGGACAGCAGCAGTGGCAGCAAGGTTCCCCCCAGCAGCAGCGGCCCGCGGGGGCTGGCCTGACCAAGACAGCATCTGGGGGCCTCTCAGGGCAACAGCAGCAGGCCCAGCAGGCCCAGCGCCCTCCAGCGGCTGGCGGTCAACCACGGCAGCATCCACGGCAGGGTAGTCAAGGGGGCCTGACCCAGCAGCGCCCACCGGGAGCAGGAGCACAGCAGCAGCGCCCAGCACCACCTACTACCCAGCAGCCGAGGCCCAGTACTCAGGGGCAGGGTCCTGGTGGCCCAGGGCAACAAGGGAACCGCCCTCCACCAAGCCAAGGAAAGCCACAAGTTGCCCAGAAACCCAGTCAGGATCTGCCTCCTCCACCCCAGCCCCAGCTGAAGTAAGCGTTGGACTCTTGGGTTCTCTGTGAAGGGAGCAGGGTTAGGCAGGCTTCAAGACTTAATTTTCGCAATGTGGGGTTTTTGTTCCTAGCTAAACGGGGGGTTTGGTAGGTTGCTCTGGTGATCTGGTAACCTCAGATACTTAAGGGCACAAGCCGTGCTACATGCACTTTCCCCTAACACCAATTCAGGATCCCTTCTTGCAAATTCAGTGTGTTGTCATTTTGTGTCCTTTTCACTTTTGTCAAAAGTTCACCCAGGGGCTAGGGGAGAAGATTCAGTGAGGGATGATGAGGTGCAGTAGGATGACAAGGCAGGGAAGGGAATGAAAGGTCACTTGCTTATAAGAAGTTCTTCACTGACATCATCACTTCTGTCTTGCTTTTTTATGTTCGCTTTTGTTTGCCATTGTGAGAACTAGACACTACTTTTTATACAATATATATATATATAACTCCTCCTGAAACAAAAAAAAAAGTTATTTGATTCTCCACATATACAAAGGTCATCCTTCGAAAGGATGCAACCCAGAGGTGGGATTTAAATATTGAGTGCATGTGTTACATCGGGGCGGGTGGGCGGAGCTTCCTGCAGCCGCCGCTACCGGTTTACCCGAACTGGAGAGAACCGGCTGAATCCCACCCGAACTGGAGAGAACCGGCTGAATCCCACCTCTGGTCCAAATCCCCCCGCCCCCGCTTTAAGATATCACGTTTCTGAGTTGAAAATCGGAAAAAAAACGATTAAAAAAAATGCTCTAAAACTAGACACTACTTTTTTATACAATATATATATATATATATATCCTCCTGAAACAAAAAAAAGTTATTTGATTCTCCACATATACAAAGGTCATCCTTCGAAACGATGCAACCCAGAGGTGGGATTTAAATATTGAGCGCGTGTGTTACGTCAGGGCATGTGGGCGGAGCTTCCCGCCGCTACCGGTTTACCCGAACTGGAGAGAACCGGCTGAATCCCACCTCTGGTCCAAATCCCCCCGCCCCCCGCTTTAAGATATCACGTTTCTGAGTTGAAAATCGAAAAAAAAAAAACGATTAAAAAAAACCGCTCTAAAACCCCCTAACTGCAGTATATAAATCAAACCTTGCAGGCTACATTTGAAGCTGAGGGGTTTAGCATAAATTTAGGAAAGATGTACTTCATCATCATCATCCCTCGTTCTGCCTGTGACAAGCGTTTCCCGTGCCGTCTTATCAGGGGCGGCATGGAAACGGGGATGAAATGGTGGCGCCTGTGAAAGCGAGAGCAGAAAGTAGTACCCTCGCTTTCAATTGGCTTTGCCAGTTCTGGGCAGTTGTGGGAGGTCAGTTTTGTTGAGATCAACAACAACAGAGAAGCAGTTACGTACGAGGGCAGCAGCACTCAGGGCTTCAGAAAAGCACTTTTTGCTGAATAACATCTCCAGATTTGCCACAGCTCTTCGTCAGCCCGAGCTTGCCAAAATCACACAGAGAGTTCATGCCCCTCTGCTCTCAATTCAACAGGATCTACCCAGAATGAAAAGAATTGGAATAGGGTTGGGTGCGGGAGGAGTTTCAATTAGAAGAAAATGCCTGAGAATTCCCCTCTTCCCTCGTGTTTTCCTGCTGCAGGATCATTTCCCTAGTCTTCCCTTACTGGATGCACCCTCCTTTGAAGTATTAAATTAGGGCTGGAGGGGTGGGGGGGCGATGAGGCCTCTCAATGGCCTTGCCCCCTTTGCGGCTCTTGTGCTTGCTTCTTACTTATCCTACTCTAGAGAAGGAGGGCAGTGCTTCCTAAACTCCCCTTTCTTCTCTCCCAGCATTTCAGACAAAGCAAGTTCTGTTGCCTGACCTGATTTTAATAGTGTGTTTCTCGTTTCTCCTCTCCGTCTACCCCTCCCTTCTTTCCTGCCCCCCCCCCAATTCCTCCCTCACTGTTCCTTAGCAAATCCCAGTCTCTGACCAATACCTTCCCCCTTGCAGAGGCACCGATGCCGCGGGGCAGCCTTAGTCAGGATGAAGTGCGTGCTGAGAGCATCCGCAGCCTCCGACAGAGCTTCGCCAGCCTCTTCTCCGACTGAGAGTCTTCCCCTCTGTACTGCGACCCTTCACCTCCCCGGGCCTAGATCCCTGCCTTCCCTGCCTTCTGAGACTCTGAACCCTGTGTCCCTTCACTGCTTCGACCCCCCCCTGCCCCCCCATGGGAACGCTCTTCCAAAACGAATCGGTTTATTTGTTTCTTTTTAATCCCACCTTTTTTCTTTTGAGGAATTTCGCCTCCCCTCCCCTCCATTAACGGCAACCAACCCCATGGAAAGGGGGGAAGCGATTCATATATCCCTGGAGATCCCTGGTAAAAGTTACGGCACCTGCTGCAAATGGTCAGAGCTAGAAAATGGGTTGATATTAAATCCCCTGGAATACTCAGGCTTTTGAGGCCTGAGGTCATTCTGAATGTAAAGACGGATGGTTTGGTTTAAAATTAATTTGTAATTATTTATTAGATTTATACAGCTGCGCATTTCACACATGTGACTCTGGGTGGCTTACTGTATATTGAAGAAATTATCTGTACAGAGCAATTATCTGGAGAGAGAGAGAGAGAGACAAACAGACAGACATATACATGTGTGTGTGACAGACAGACATATACATGTATGTGTGACAGACAGACAAATACGTTTGTGTGTGTGTGTGTGTGTGTGTGTGCATACATCAAAACACAACCTTCTCTGCCCTAAATGAAATAGGAACTACACAATGTTCTGGGCAGAAGGGTGTGTTTATGTTCCTTTAAAATCCTAAATCTTCCCTCTGCCCCTATCCTTTGTTCTGAGAACCTTTTTTTTTTTTTTTGCTCTGTTTTGTATCCATTTCTGCAGAATATACTATCCCCATGCAAATTAAACCTGCCGATTATCAGAGAGCTTCCTTCCTTCCTTCCTTCCATCAGGATCTCCCTTTTTCACCTGGAGGCTGCAGATTTCTCAAGTCCACATCCCTTCTATATAAATATGCAAACTTGACGCCTGGTTCTCTTCTCCCAGCCTAGAGGTCCCCAGGCTTGGGAAAAACGGGAGAGGAGAGGGGTCTCCAGGGATCTCTGTACATAGCATGAGGGAGGGGACTTCTCCTGGGGCCCATGTCTGTGTTTGTGGCCACAAAGATGTCTATGTTGCTGTTTGTGAATAAGCCGGTCAATTGCCACTTGCCCTTTGCACAATCCTATTGTCCCCCACTACTTAGCTGCCCGCTTCCAACTCTTGTTGCCTTGGCTGCAGGTTCCGCCCCCCACTTCAGCAATGTGCAACTTTCTTCCCATGCGTTTTGGTAACCGTATACTCGGCAAGCCTTAATCTAGACACACACCTCCTTTCCATCCTACCTCACACTGTTCCCCCCCCCCTACCCTCCTAGTAGCACTGCAGAAAACTCCCAGTCTGTCACTACACTGTAAGCTTCAGCATCTTCTGATCATCAGGAAGGTGCTGGGCAGGGCCAATGAGGTACTTTATCCTCAGACCTTTTGCTAATCTGGTTTAGAACCCAGTCGCCATGGAGGAGAGACAGTTGGCCAATGCTTTGAGTTTGTGGTGGAGAATGCAGTTGTTTTTGTCAAGCCCATTTCCTGTTCTTCCTCCCACTTGGCCAATCAAATCTATCTGCTCTTCTCCCAAAACAGCCATAGTACTGCCACTATAGCCAAGGGATGCTTTTGCTATTTTGATGACTGAAGAAATAAAACTTCATCCCCGATGGACACACAAGGGGCTCACATCTAAAAGCAGAACTTGGTCCCCTCCCTTTCCCCCTTGTATATAACTCAAAGAGAGAAACTCCCCACTCTATTTTTGTGATTCTCCTTTATCCCTAAAGCTGTGTCAATTACTCTTGTCCCCTTCTTTGAAAGATCATGGGGACAGTGCCACTTAACGCGTGATGGTCTGATAGCTGCAAAGTCGCGTGTTGTAGCTGTGTTGTGACATGACGCTTTGAGCTGTGTTTGCAACTTAACTGTCAGGTTGGGAGGGGGGGGATGCAGCAGAGGCTCAATTCCTGTGTATTACACCCCATTCTTTAGCCTCTTCTCCCTAGAGATCTATTCCTTTGCCACCAAGAGATCTGGGAAGGACAATTTAAAGTGCTAACTTGGTATCTTTGTTATTTATTCTTGTCTGGAAAGTGCATCCCCCTCGCACACTATTTTTGTGGGAATAGAGGCCTTTCCTATTGCTGTGATTCTGTCTCTGTGAATCAAAATTTCAATGGATCAGTGATGTAAAAAACATAAATAAATAAATATATCTATATTAAAAATCCGAATGCTTGCTGGAAAAATGCATGTTCTGTCACTGGAATGAAATCAATGCACACATGCAGACACTACACATGAAGAGATATGAAGAGAAAAGGGATACGATGACATCAAAATGGAGAAGCGAGTAGATGAAAGCAAGTATATGTAGTACGGGAAGAAAGGGGTGTGGATTTTCTTCTTTTTTTGTGACCTCAAGGATTCAACAACAGTTTGATGTAATCTGTCCCTGCTGATGAGCTTCCCAATGCACATCTGGGTCCTGTTGAGCCACAAAATGCTGGGTTACATGGATAGTGATTTTGATTTGGCAAGATTCTTCCTCTGTTTTGTTAACTTTGTTGATATATCCTAGCAGTGAAAATAATTTTTTGCAATATCCCACATACTTAAGGGCCCCTTCTTCACACGGAAACCTGTGAGACCAGTACGAAACATTATTTTAAAAACAGCATTTATTCTCGTATTACTTCTAATTTATAAACAAAATTCCAGTGTAAAGTAAGTAAGGGCATACTGGATACACACAAACCATTTAAAGCAGTTGCTTGTTCATTATCATTGTACAATGTGGCTAGGCAGCCATTTTGCAAAGGGGAAGCAATCCCATTTGCTGCCGTGGATCATGTGGTCTTTTTTTTTTTTTTTTTTTTGTAAAATTTTTAAAGTCCTTTAAAGGGGCATCACTGGACCTGCCACTCTTTTTGCGGTGGCCATTAGCGTGACAGAAGGGGCGCAGTGGCTAGGGTTGCAGGAGTGGCCATTAGGTAAGGGCGTGTGGGGTGCGTGGGGCATCTTTCCACTCCCTTTCCCCCCCCTCCAGCCTCGCCTCCTCATTCATGTTGTTTGCGCAGCAAGCATCTAGAGGAAATGGCGGGGAACTGCCTGCACATGCATTTAAATATTTTCGGGGAGGGCTTATTTTAGCGCACCTGCTCAAAAGCCCGATTGGGCTTATTATCCAGGGAGGTCTTATTTTCAGGGAAACAGAATAGAATGGAATGGAACAAAATAGAATAAAAGTTGGAAGGGACCTTGGAGGTCTTCTAGTCCAACCCCCTGCTTAGGCAGGAAATCCTAAACATTTTAAGACAAATGGTTGTCCACTGTCTTCTTAAAAACGTCCCGTTTTGGAGCAACAACTTCTGGATGTAAGTTGTTGCACTAATTGTTCTAATGGTTTAGAGCCGAGGTGGTGCAGTGGTTAGAGTGCTGTACTGCAGCCACTTCAGCTGACTGTTATCTGCAGTTCGGCTGTTCAAATCTCACCAGCTCAGGGTTGACTCAGCCTTCCATCCTTCCGAGGTGGGTAAAATGAGGACCCAGACTGTGGGGGTGATATGCTGACTCTGTAAACCGCTTAGAGAGGGCTGAAAGCCCTATGAAGCGGTATATAAGTCTAACTGCTATTGCTATTGCTAACTGTCAGGAAATTTCTCCTCAGTTCCAAGTTGCTTCTCTCCTTGATGAGTTTCCACCCATTTCTTCTTGTCCTGCCCTCAGAAGCTTTGGACAATAGCTTGACTCCCTCTTCTTTGTGGCAGCCCCTGAGATACTGCTATCATGTCTCCCCTAGTCCTTCTTTTCATTAAACTAGACATACTCAATTCCAGCAACCGTTCTTTATATGTTTTATCCTTAATCATCTTTGTTGCCCTTCTCTGCACTCTTTCTAGTGTCTCAACATCTTTTTATATCACGGCGACCAAAACTGGATGCAGTATTCCAAGTGTGACCTTACCAAGGCCTTATAAAGTGGTATTAACACTTCAAATGATCTTGATTCTATTCCTGTGTTAATGCAGCCTAGAACTGTGTTGGCTTTTTTGGCAGCTGCTGCACACTGCTGGCTCATATTTAAGTGATTGTCCACTAGGACTTCAAGATCCCTCTCACAGATATTACTATTGAGTGAGGTACCACATATATTGTACCTGTACATTTTGTTTTTCTTGCCTAAATGCAGAACCTTACTTTTTTCACCACCAAATTTCATTCAAAAGAATAAACTCTGTCCAGTGAAGTTCAAATGGATTTGAAATTACAATAATCCTTGGAGTTAGAACAGTTTTAACCAAAACAAATGGTGGCCTGAGATAATCATCTCTGTGTTGCAAAGATACTACATCTGGGGCTCTCTTGGCAAAGAAAAGTTGAGTTAGAATGAGGGTGAGAGGCATGTATCAAAAAGGACATTTTCATGGAAGAAAATGGACAGGCACCATTTTTTATTTAAGAGGTTTAAAATACAGACACTCCTCATATACCAATTGCAATCAAGACTGGCAATTTTGTTGTTAAGTGAAGCGGTCACTAAAATAAACCATAACTGTGCTTTTGATCTTATTTCAATTTACCTTTGTGGAATCAAGGACCTAAATGTGAGGATTGCCTGAGAAGTTGCTTTTTCATCACTCATAATTGCAAATGATCGCTAAATGCAGTTGCTAAATAAAGGCTACCTGTGTACAACTATTGCCACTGGCATTATAATAGCAATAGCCGTGTGCTTGCACTATATCATCTGGTAGGCAAATAATAATAATAATAATAATAATAATAATAATAATAATAATAATAATAATAATAATAATTCCTATGGTGTCATGCTGGTTCTTCCTGAGGCAAAGGAGAAAGATCCATTTTAGAGTTCTTTCTAAGGAGGAGGAATGCTGAAAGTCCAAAATCCAGGTAAATCTATTCTAGCCTCCCATCACGCATAGCAGAGGTGGGTTCCTACCAGTTCGCACTTATTCGGTAGAACCGGTTCGTCAAATCTACCGAACCGGTTAAAAGAGGTTCTACCAGTGGACCCGGAAAGCAGGCCACACCTACAGAAGAGGTTCCAAACATTTTTGAAACCCACACTGGCAAGGATCTTGTAACTTGACAGCTTTAAGACTTGCATGTTTCAATGCCAGAGTTTCTGAATAGCTACTTGGACCAACCAAAGTACTAATTCATAATTTCATATCTCTGTCATATGGGCGGCAAGCCACTCCCATCTGGTCACATGGGTGGCAAGCCACTCCCACAAAGGAGGCCACACCCACAGAGTAGGTTCCAACAATTTTTGAAACCCACCACTGACGCATAGGCTTTGCGGCCAGACCACTCCCCTTCCATTTGATGGCAGCTCTGATTATGACTCTTTGTTATCAAAATAGGGAGAAAAAGCTGTAAAATGGGTTTAGCCTCCTCAGAGGCAAGATGTTTCCAAATTCCAGTTTCTGGAAGGTACAAATGGCAAACCTCTGTGGTGCATTTCTTTATAGATCCTCCTTGACTTACAACCATTTTTTAAAGCAACTGTTCGAAGTTATGACGGCACTAAAAAAAGTGACTTTTTTAAGTCACTTTTTTTAGTGCTAAGTACTGGGCAGTCCCAGTACTTATGACTGTTGCAGCATCCTTGCAATCACCTGATTAAATTTCAAGTACTTGGCAATCAGCATGTATTTATGGGGGTTGCAGCATCCCAAGTTCATTGATTGCCATGTGTGACCTTTCTAGCCAGCTTCGGAGAAGTAAATTCAACCAGGGAAGCTGGATGTGCTTAACAATCATGTGGTTCACTTAACGACTACAGCGATTTGCTTAACAACCATGGCAAAACGGTTTTAAAATTGGGCATCATTCAGCAATAGCCCTTAGACTTATATATCCCTTTACAGCCCTCTCTAAGTGGTTTAAAAAGTCAACATATTGCCCCCAACAATCTGGGTCCTCATTTTACCCACCTTGGAAGGATGGGAGGTTGAGTCAACCTTGAGATGATAAGAAGCGAACTGCTGGCAGTCAGCTGAATTAGCCTGCAATACTGCATTCTAACCACTGCACCACCATGGCTCTTACCGTAGAACCATGTCTCTAAATTAAAGCTAGAATATAAATCAGGGGTCACCAATCTTTTGGACCTCAGGGACAGAGGTGGGTTGCTGCCGGTTTGGCCCAAATCAGAGCAGCGAAAAGCTCTGCCCACTCACTCAGATGTTTCTGTGCATGCGCAGAAGCATTGCGTGTGGGAGCGTGCCCAAACAGGTAGTGAAAAAATTGGCAACCCGCCTCTGCTCAGGGATCACTAAATTCACAATTTTAAATCCCGCGGACCATTAATATGAATCCAGCTCACCTTTCACTGAAGCACCTGGACTCCCAGTGATGGGATGGGGACCTTCAGGCACTTAGCTTAGCTGCCTGTTTCTGCAACCTTAAACACTCAAAGAGCCATTTGGACCTGTTTATCTCTCTCTCATCTTTCTTTCTCTCTCGCTTTCTCTCTCTCTCTCTCTCTCTCTCTCTCTCTCTCTCTCTCTCTCTCCCTCCCTCCCTCCCTCCCCCTCTCTTCCCCCTCTCATCTCTCTTTCTCTGTCTCATCTCTCTCCCCTTCTCTCTTAGTCTCTCATTTCTATTTCTCTCTGTCTCATCTCTCTCTCTCTCTCTCATCTCCCCCCTCTCTTTATTTCTCATCTCTCTATTTCATTTCTCTCTCTCTTTCTCTCATTCTGATTCTCCGGTGCTCTCTGGGTCTCGCGGGAGTTTCTTTGGCCCTTGTTGATGCTGGATGCACCTTGGTCACTCAGGCAGATGCATGACCTGCTCTCCACCCCAAGACGCTCACCCAACCCAGCTACAGCCGATGCTCCACATCAAAATGGGCTCCAGGAGGAGAAGGGGATGCCATCTCCCCTATTGTGAAGTGCACAGCAGGGGTGGAGAGAAACAGCCGGGGCAGGCTTGTGTCTCGGGGCTGAGAGGAAGTTGCACATCTCCCTGAGAGATTGAGGTGCGCCAACATGGAGCACCAACAAGACCTAGAAGAAAAGCCCATGAGACCCAGCAAGAGATGAAGCTTTGCTCCTGCTCCGAAATATGGAGTGAATCTCCATCCCTGCCCTTCCCTTCTCAGGCCAGGTGATGAGTGATGGGGAGGGCGAGGGGCAGGGCCAGCCACTGGTGGGTTAAGCCAACAGGAAGCCATAACAATGGGAAGAAAGAGCTATGGGTTGCTGACACCCATTGCTTTGGCCCACCTGCGCCATCACCATCCCCCTTGCTGCAACAGCACCATTATCTCGTTCTGGCTGGCGAGGACTGCATTACTTGCAAATTGCATTATCTGCAAAGCTGCATGTAACTCCCTCTACTGTGGAGATTTCCAGCCCCACCATGAGCTGCCTGACCGATCCTGTATTCCAGAGCTCTAGTCACAGGATTGGCCATTGGTCATCCTGGAGCAGCTCCTCCAGCTGGGTGCACTGCGCACCACCAAAACTTTCTCACGGGCCACCAGTGGTCAGTGGACCACTAGTTGGTGACCTCTGGTATAGATCATAGACTCTGGTTAACGACTGCCTTGTTTAGCAATGCGAATCCTGACCCCAATTATGGTCATAAATCAAAGACTAACTGTTTTGAACCAATTTGTATGCTACCTAATAACACCTAATGACTCTTACTTATTGTTACGGGTTTATAGGGTTTCTGGTGACAGGTTTGGCCAATGTAAAAAACAGTAGGGTGAACTAACTAGACCCAGGATGGTGTACCTATGAGCCGAGGTGGCGCAGTGGTTAGGGTGCAGCATTGCAGGCCACTTCAGCTGACTGCTATCTGCAGTTCGGCGGTTCAAATCTCACCGGCTCAAGGTTGACTCAGCCTTCCATCCTTCCGAGGTGGGTAAAATGAGGACCCAGATTGTTGTTGGGGGCGATATGCTGACTCTGTAAACCGCTTAGAGAGGGCTGAAAGCCCTATGAAGCGGTATATAAGTCTAACTGCTACCTATGGCACGTGTGCCACAGGTGGCACGCGGAGCCATTTGTCAGGGCATGCGAGGCATTGCCCTGAGTTCAGCCTTTTTTAAAGCCATTTTCTGCCCTCCCCAGCCTCCTGAGGCTTAATAGGAGCCTGGGAAGGCGAAAACAGGCTCTCCTGTCCCCTCAGAGGCCCTCCGGAGGCTTCAGGAGCTTCCCTGAAGCCTCCGGAGTGCAAAAAAACAGCCCTTTGGGCAAACCGGAAGTTCGGGAACGGACTTCTGGTTTGCTCGTAGGGTCGGTTTAAGCCCTCCGGAGGCTTCAGGGAAGCCATCTAAAGGTCCCTGAAGCTTCTGGAGGGCCTCCGGGGGGAGGCGGGGGAGGCTGTTTTCGCCCTCCCCCAGGCTCCTATAAAGCCTCGGGAGCCTGGGGAAGGCGAAAAAAGCTTGCAAAAAACGGGAGGTGCCTCTCATGCGCGCATGAGCACTGGGAGGGTCACGTGTTGCCTTATGGGTGTAGTACACCCACGCACAACGCCCCCTATGCTCCCCCCTTATGGCACACGAGCCAAAAAAAGGTTCGCCATTGCTGAACTAGACCTTTGGCTTGATTCAACAAACTTTCGGGATTGCCAGCGCTCCTTCTTTAGAAACGGCATAAGGAATATGACGTCTTTTGCTACTTCGGTCCATGTGTCACATCAGTTAGTGTTTCAGGACTTCCTGCTGTTTTCTCAGGCTGTTTCTCATGCTTACTGCCACCATAACCACCCTGGCCCCAATTGCTGCTGATCTCACCAAGTTTAATCTGCTTTTCTTCTGCCTCCATCCCATCTTCCTGATTTTTTTCCCCAGTTTTTCCTATCCACTTTCTCCAAGACCTGCTCACTCTTTCATTCATCTATTTATTTCTCCAATTCATCAAAAAAAAGAAGAAAAAGAGAGCAGATGTTTCCTTAATCAATAGAGGGTGCTAGAATACTGGGACATTGTATCACTGTTATCATCTCATTTTAAAAACATGCTCTATTCTCCTACTTCCCTTCAAGGGAAAACGCTATGAATCTGAGTCTGTAGCACCTCCAGCTGGTAAAGGAAATAGCTAAGTTATTTTTTTTGTTTGTTCTAAGTTCCCCCACATGATAAAACAAAACAAAATGTAAACGTAAACATGATAAATTTAAATAATAAATTGTTTTAAATTAAAATATAATATATTCACTACCAAAGTTACAATTAAAATCAATATAAAATTTAAAAAATGAACCCAACTTTTGGAATATAGTCCTTGACATGCTATTCAATGCCTGGTATGGCCCAGAAACCAAACTCTTTCCTGTTTTTGTTTTAGGCCAGTGATTGGTCAATCTATGTCTAGATTAAATCTAGATTAATCTAGATTAAAGCCTTCTAGACGTTCAGTGGCTGATGAAGGAAAAAGAAATCTGAAGGCAGAATTACAGTAGGAACATGGAGCATAGGCAGCATAGGCAGGAAAGTTCAACACAATGAAAGATGAGATGAACTGTTTTACAATTGGGCATCAATGAACTGAAATGGACTAGAATCGCCCCCCGTCATTCGGCAGATCGTTTTTTACTACTTGTTTTTTTTACTGCTTGAGACATAAAATGGTGCTTGCTTTTATAGTAAGGACAGTTCTTGGATACGATGTCATCAGTGACTGAGTAACATCAATTAGAATTCACAGGTGGCTCCTTAATATGATAATTATGCATGTTTAACTACCAATGGAGAAGAGGAAGTTAACAAGTGTTATGGTCAAGTTCAAGATAATGGCAGAACATGCAAGCAAGTTGTTCTGCTTGTATTTTGAATACAGAATGTCAATGTAGGACACAGTAGGAAGGAAAACATAATTGAACGATATGATCCAGTAAATAAAAATAAAGCAGAAGAATGCCTTATCATAATTTGGTGGGTATATCCTGCTGACCAGTTATTAAGGAAAGGGATTTTTGCAGTTACCTAACATGTGTCAACTCGCAAAGCCTCCCTGGCCTGCTCACAAATTGCCATAGGCAAGGGTGATGATGAAACGAACTTTGCAGATGTGGTGAGGCAGCACTTCAGTCAAAACAAAAGTACATTCCAGCTGTATCTCTTTAAAGGCCATCTCCGTGGTTACCCATAGTGGCGAGAGGGGAGTGATCTCTACAACCCTCGAAATTGCTTCATTGGAGAATGTGACTGATGACCAGGGGTGATTTCCTGCCAGTTGTAACCTCTTCTATAGAAGACGTTCCACAAATCTACAGTGCCGTTTAGAACCGGTTCCAGCTCCCTCCCCCTGCCCGTTCGCACATCATCAAGATGAAGAGCGAGAGGAGGAATTCTGGGAGTTGAAGTCCACAAGTCTTAAAGCTGTCAAATTTGAATACCCCTGGGGTTTTTTCTAAAGGGTTAGGGGTGCAAGGGTCTTGTAACTTGACAGCTTTAAGACTTGCGTGCTTTAATGCCAGAGTTCCTGAGCAACATTTTGGTTGCTAAGCAAGAGCGTTGTTAAGTGAGTTTCACCACATTTTACAAGTTGGCCACACCCACCCAGTCACATGGCTGTCAAGCCACTCCCACCTGGTCACATGGCCAGCAAGCCACTCCCACAAAGCAGGCCACACCCACAGAAGAGGTTTTAAAAAAAATTGAAATCCACCACTGCTGATGACACACCTTGGGTGGAGTGGGGGAAACAGGGTCAGAGCTGGAATGTAAATTACATGGGTTGGCTTCACTTGGAACCTGCTGACATGAAGCTCCTAATAAATAACTGGATTTCTTTTGAAGCTTAGCTCAAGGCTCATGATTTAATTAAGGCATCAGCAATATGGCAACATGCTTGCAAAAAATTATGTGACCCCCACTTAACCAAAAGAAGGAAAGAAATGTTTTTTCCCCTTTCATAGCTTATTGCAATAGCAGAAGCCTGTCAGATTAATTACTTAACTAATTTTAGGCTGAAGAAGAATCTGCATCAAACTTTGTAAATTCTGGGTTGGAGATAAGACAAAGTGATATCATATGACTGAATGGACTACGGGAGTTGTCAAGTGTTCTTGTGCTGATGCAACTGAAGAAAGAACTGTTGACCAAACAACCTTAGTTTTTGCATTCCTCAAAATGAGTTTTCCACTCATAGAAAAACAATATGTGGTTGCCAGGAATCAAAAACAATTTGATGGCACATAGCAGAGGGCGCCACTCTCCCTGCAGCCATGCCGTGCAAGCCACCGTCAGCAACCTGGTCCAGTTGGGAGAGGCTGGCGATGGGGGTGGCTTTTGAAAGGTTTGGGAGGCATTGGGGGAAGGCAATTGGGGGAGGCTGCTTTGCAACCACCAGCGAAGTCCTGTCTAAACTTCTTGGTTCGCCCTCTCTGGCCCGGAGCAGACCGTTCTCGGGAAAGCCGGGTTCTTCCTCCCTCCCTACCTTCTCTTCCCTTCCTCCCTTTTGCTTCCCTCCCCTCTTTCCTTCCCTCCCTTCTCTCCTTCCTTCCTTTCTTCCTTCCTTCACCTCCCTCCCCTTTCTATCCTGCAAACTGTTCAGAGAGGGCTGTAAAAGCATCATTTACAGACCTCTTTTTTTTTTTACACCTCAGGTGCTCCGAGCACACCCCTCCCCCCGTCAATGGTGTCCCACTTTACCCATCTTAAAATCTGGTCACTTTAGAGAAAACTGAAAGTTTCCATTCTTGAATGGAACCTTGCTAATAGGAGATTACCATATTTTTTGGAGTATAAAATGCACCTCCCCCCCAAAAGAGCATGGAAATGTTGGTGCATCTTATACACCGAATACAGACATTTTTGGCCTCCCGAAGACCCGCCGCCACATCCCATTTTTGTAAAAAATGGGCAAAAAGCAGGCTGTTTTTTTGTAACAACTGAGGCATTTTTGCCTTCTCCTAGCCCCCAGAAGCACTCTGCAGCCCTCAGCAGGGCTGGGGGAAGGCAAAATGTCCCTGCTTTTTTTTTGCAAACTCTGCAGAATGCTCCTGGGGGGCCAGGACACAATGAGAAGAGATTGGGACAATTTGGAAATTGCTTGTAATCCCAGAGTCTCCTGTACCCCAATTGAAAATCTGTAGAGATCAGTTTGAGAGAGATTCTAAATTAGGGCCACCATGACTAGGCAGGAACAAGTGTTGTCATTTTCTGTTTATTTCTGCTGCTGGGGATATGTTGAATCCAGAAAATTGTGAATGATTCAGTGTAGGTGGGAGCACCACCTGCAACACGGAGGAGGCTGCAAAATGACTCCTTATTAAGAGCCACACCTGACATCTGGTCCATTGGAAAGCCAAACCATCTGAAGCCTTCCTTTCTGGGAGAAGATAGGGACAAGAAACTACAAAGCACTGGAGAAGCAGCAAAATTTTTTGGGGGGGGGCGGGATTAAGTCCCAGGCCAGGGACAGAAAAATTGTTGTGTAGTTGATAATCTTTGCCACAACTTTGTTTGGGGTAATTCCCCCTCTTCTTGCTATTAAACCTACTTGTGAGTTTGTGGGGGGGGGGAATTATCAGAGACTTGCTGTTTTTCAGAAACCCATTTTTAAGATAGTAAATTGTAGAGTGTTTCTTTGTTTACCGTGGCCTTTTAATGATATTTGCTAGGACGTGGCACGACAAAACCGCGCTCGACTAAAGCGCGCCCGATTAAACCGCGTCGCTGACGTCATCAACAGGGCAACAACAGCGAGCGCGGAGAAAGAAGGGCACTTTAAATAGCGCTTTGAAAGCAAGCCAATTCAAGTTAAGGTAAGGGTTAGGTTTAGGGTTAGGTTTAGGGTTAGGTTAAGGGTTAGGGTTAGGTTTAGGGTTAGGTTAAGGGTTAGGGTTAGGTTTAGGGTTAGGTTTAGGGTTAGGTTTAGGGTTAGGTTTAGGATTAGGTTTAGGGGGGTTAGGTTTAGGTTTAGGGGTTAATTTTAGGTTTAGTGTTTACAGCGTGCTTTTTTCTCCGTGCTGTTGTCGCGCTGTGATGACATCAGCTACGCGGTTTCGTCAAGCGCCCTTTAGTCGAACGCAGTTTTGTGGTGGAACCTTGCTCTGGATGGTTTTTTCCTTTTGCACATAGCAAGGTGGAATGACATGGAGAACATACACATCTAAAAAAATAAAGGACACTCTTAAATCACATTTCATTTCATTTATTAGATGTATTTGCTGCTCATCTTGTTTTGAACATTTGCTTTCTTGTAAAAGCATTCAGGTACATCTGGGTTATTTGTTATTCTCTAAGCGGTAGTAGATTGACAGCGAAGGCCATCAGTTTTATCCTTGTGGACAGATGGTTCTGCAATTCTTACCGGCAACACCCTCGAGGTTCATTTTGTCTATAAGAGGTACCTCCTCCCATGGTATTGCTAAGTGGCACTTTCTGATTTGAGGACCATTGTCATCAAGCATCCCTTTTGAGATAGAAAAGACACATAACAATAGTGTCAATATGTAACTGATAAGATTTGTTCACAGTAACTTGTCAAAACTCCTTGACAATTTTCTGGCATTTGCTCCACCTTTTAAGTAGGGAAGGAGGTCAATTCCAAACAAGCCAACTGTGTCCTTTTCTCAAGCTTTATCGTTTCTTTAGTGTACGGCATACAATGTCAGGAAAATGTACACATGCTAGAGCCAATGCAGTACTGACAGCCTAGATTGCTACCGGTAGTTCATTCTGTTCAATGTTTGAATACCTGTCCTTGGAACACTGTGGGGGCGAACTAGCTTTGCACCAGCAAAGAAGCAGTGCTCGGGTTGCTGGCTCTTCCGGGTTCATCCACTGGTCTCACCTCACCTTCTCTTGCGATGCCTCACATCTGGCCAGGTCCAGCACTGGCTTTCGCACATATGAATGCAGCTTTCCCATTTATCTACTTGCAATATTTTATGCTTTCAAACTGCTGGGTGGGCAGGAGCTAGGGATCTACTGATAGGATCTCACTCACGGAGCTGGGCTAAAACCACTGGAGTATAGACCATTTCTGGCCAACAGTTCTAGTGTCATTAAGCCACTGCACCACTGCGTCCCCTTTCCTCAACAGATCTATACTCTTTTAAAGCAAGCTGCGCATCTCTGCGGAGAGCCGAGGTGGCGCAGTGGTTAGGGTGCAGTATTGAAGGCCACTACAGCTGACTGTTATCTGCAGTTCAGCGGTTCTAATCTCACCGGCTCAAGGTTAACTCAGCCTTCTATCCTTCCGAGGTAGGTGAAATGAGGACCCAGACTGTGGGGGCGATATGCTGACTCTGTAAACCGCTTAGAGAGGGCTGAAAGCCCTATGAAGCGGTATATAAGTCTAACTGCTATTGCTATTGCTAACTGACAATACCTCACTGACGCTGGCTTACCTCTTCAAAAATGGGATCAGAAATGACTAAGAAATAATAGGGACTAGATTGGGAATAATGATAATGTTGAAAATATTGCTATGTGATGTGCCATCCTCTTTAATTTACATATGTATTAATTGTTCTGTTATTGGTATTCATTGGATAATTGGTATTCTCTACCTGAAATTAGGTAATCGTCTCCTTTAAAAGGGCCTTTGTGTTGATATCCACAGGAAGACTCTTCTGCTGGGGTGTAGAGATAGCGTCCAACTCTTAAGTACAATGGACCTTTGAATACCTTCAGGAAAAATAATAATCTTCTATATGATAAGGACAAGAGCAGGTCAGGAGAATTAGTCATGAGTGGAATAATATCCCTTCACAAAAGACTGATAACTATCCAAGATGGCAGCGGGCTTAGACGCTGCGGCTTTGAGCTCCTAGTGTCACAGTGGTGTATGTAGGCAAACACACCCTGGTCAGTGTCTCTTTGCACTTCTATTATCGGGCAGAAGCCATCAAAGTATAGCCAGCTGAAGAAATAGGTAAAAATAGTTTCTATCCTTGGGCTGTCAGACTTTTAAATGTTTGTTTGTTTGTTTATTATATTTATATGCCGCCCTTTTCCCCCGAAGGGAACTCAGGGCGGCTCACAACTCAAACCAGGGAAGGGGGATACAGACAAAAAATTAAAAAACGACACATAACAATGCATAATTTAAAACACACAACAGTCATACCATTCGAGACGGGGGCAACAGCTCTTTAGCCCCAGGCCTGTCACTTCATACACATGGAAAAACGTATGTCTAATTTTTTCTTTTTCTTTCTTTTTTCGTTTCCACTATAATTTTGCACCAGTGAGGCTAAAACCAATTTATTTTGTACAGTGACAATAAAGACTATACTAATATCTGTCCTCTTGGTCTTCGCCATAAGTTTCAGGAAGATGAGAGGCTTACCAGGTTGGGCTGAATAGTAAATATATTCATGTTCATAGACGTAGGAGGCTTGGGATGACTTTTTACACTCATAAATTTGATCCTTATCACTACAGAGAGAGAAAAAGAGAGGGAGGGAGGGAAGGAGTTTCCAGTAAGAGGTTTAAACTGCAGATTTCTCAAAACAAAGCAAACTAGATGGTGCTGGTTAGTCTTCTGCACAAAGACTTCTGAAATAAATAATATGTTCTGCTTTCACGCCATAGGAATGATTTTGCTGCAACTGGAAGGATTAATGCGGGCAGCAAAACCTACAAAGTAGATGAGTGGGGAGTACTAAAAGATGGAAGGGAGAAAAACATTCATTTTCAAAACTCACCAAAGTCATGTTTGCAACATACTTCTCGGAGAGACATTTCTGGACATGTGCCACAGGCCTCTGTGAGATCTCCCAAGAACAGGAGGACAAGAAAGCTGGCTAGGAAGAATCCATGTGTTTTTGTAGTGTCCATTGCTTGCTGTTCATGAAGCCACTCCACAGACAGAGGAGATGATTTCTTTGAGTAGCAGTCTTTCTGGAAGAGCATTGAGTGAGAAACATTAGCTGCAGATTAAAGGAAAGGTGGTGTTTGAAATGGTCCTAGATTGGTCTTAGGAAGGGACGATTCAAGTCCCGAAATAGAAGGAGGGATCATGGGTGCTTCATCCTGTGGGACAAATCCAGATTTGAAGCTTTATCCCTGTGGGAATCACTCTCCACAGGACCAAAGCCTTAGCAGAGCCAGAATACCACGTCTGAGTTGTAGAGAAGAAAAGTGTGACAAGTTAGGCTCAAAGGCATATCAACTCTCAACAAAGCCTGAGGTTTCTAGAGAGTCCCCTTCTAAGGGGGGATGGATCTGAGGCATGAAGGAATACCTTTAGGGTAGGTATAACTATGGTCTTGATACAGGTGTTTTATTCTTGTAAGTTTCAAATCAGTCATCCCTTCTGGCAGTGGTGAAATCTATTTTTTTTTTGCCACCGGTTCTGTGGGTGTGGCTTGGTAGGGAGGGTCATGCGACTGGGTGGGCGTGGCCAGCTTTTTTTCACTTGTTAAAGCACTTTTTTCTTGCCAGTTCGGCCGAATAGACAGGAAGAAAATGCTTTAAAGAGCAGAAAAAAAACCTTCCAATGATCGCTCTGTTCACAGTTCACCTTGAGCTCCTCGCAAGCTTTTTTTTAACTACCAGTTTGTAGAACCAACGACAATCATCCCTACTACATCTGGCCCACTTGAAGACTACCCTTACTACCAGTTTGGCTGAACCTGGCCAAACCAGGAGGATTTCACCCTGCCTTCTGGTCTCTGCTTGCTCAACTCCCTGCAATTTCTTGATAAACCTTTCCAGGAATGGTTTGCTATTCACATCTTCTTAGAGCTTGCTTGCCTTTATTTGTTTGTTTTTTTGTTTGTTTATTGTCCCAATAAAACTTAAACTGCCAAAATGAGCCCCCCCTTTTCTGTTTATCATTGGCCAGAAACAAATCACTTTTGGTGCACTCTAATTGGTAATAATCAACAGATCAGCAATTGAGCCAGGTTCTCATCTCCTGACATTCCCACTGCATGTTGTTATCCTGCAGCAACCCCCACTTGAGTATATTGACCTCATATTTAGAACTCCCACCCTTCACCTATTCAATGTCCTCCAAGTAAGATATGGGAGATCAAATCCCTCAGCCACATTCTCTCCTGGGATTATTTATTGTTCTCTAAATTTTCACCTCCATCTTTTTTATTTGTTTTGCTCCTGCGGGCCTTCAAGCATATTTCTTGTGCCATAAAACTCTGCCTAGATCTAAGTTGATGAGTTAGCAATAGCAATAGCAACAGCAGTTAGACTTATATACCGCTTCATAGGGCTTTCAGCCCTCTCTAAGCGGTTTACAGAGTCAGCATATTGCCCCCAACAATCCGGGTCCTCGTTTTACCCACCTCGGAAGGATGGAAGGCTGAGTCAACCCTGAGCCGGTGAGATTTGAACAGCTGAACTGCTGAACTGCAGTCAGCTGAAGTAGCCTGCAGTGCTGCACTCTAACCACTGCGCCACCTCGGCTCTTTGGGGCACCTGTCCATTCAGAGGATGCTGGAGATCATTCTGTTGTTTGGTTCTCTCAACACCTGCTGCTACCACTCTCCTAATCCCAGGTGAAGCAATACCAAAAAGAGGATACACTTTCTCAATAGGTGTGGGTTTAAGGCATCTTGTCATGATGCACATTGCTTCATTGACAGCAATGTCAACTTGCTCTCTGTGTGTGGACGTGCTCCATGGGAGAGACAATTTGGTGCTGTGGGCAAAGCACCACATCTGCACTGCTGAAATACACAGGGTCAAAACTGATGTCTGCAGATTGGGTGCCGGAACGCCACATACTGTGTATAATTTGTCAGTTTCCTGATAATGTTATTCTTCATGCTAACTTTACCTTTAATATTCATACAATGTTGTTTAAATGAAACTGTCCTATCAAGACTCATACTGAGATACTTCCGTGTAGTGCAATGTTGTATTTGATGCTCTTGCCATGCAACTCAACCCCTGCAGCTCAAATTCAAGAATGAAAAGCACACACTTGGGTTTTGCAGGGATTGGACTGCAGATGATTGATGGTATAATACCCATCCTAATTTTTCAAGTGCTACAGTGAGTCTTCCAACTAACTCACCGAAACTTGATCCTTCTGTGGCCACTGCTATATCATCTGCATAAATAAATAATTGTATTGTCAGAGACCTGTTGATCGTTTGTATATACTGTATGTGATCCAACATCAGAAACAATACATTTCCTTTCTACGCCTAACTAGAAGTTCTTAACCTACTGCCTTGCCCACTATACCAACCTGTCTCACCTAGAGAGTTGACTTCAAAAGAAATTGGCTCTTTTTTCCTCACCTTATTCTGTTACTCCTAGGTTCTTCTCCAGAGACAAACTTTGTTCCCCAGCTTATTCTACTCATATTTAAATCTTCCCTTCACTCCTTCCCCCAAATTTCTCTTGCGTTGATGTATATACGTCATTCAAACTAGCCACACTCGATTTCTCATAGAACTGGCAGCATAATATGTTCCCATTTGGTTTGCTGAATAGATTAGATTTCTGGATGACAGGTTTGGACACAGCATGTCGTACCTTAATGTAAACACTGACCATAAAAACCAGCCATTTGTGTTTCTAGACTATTCACAGTCTAATGGGGGATGAGGAAAAAATAAGTGCTGGGGAAAAGTTCCCTTAGTCTGAACACTCCAAAGACTAAAGCTCTGGTGCCAGTGACTGACCGTGATTGTATCCTTAATTGATCCTGGGACACATATCAGTGACGTGTGGTGAGGATTAAGGTTGGTGAGGCAAGAGCGCGGCAACGTCCCTACGCCCCTAAGCAACGTCCCTACCGCTGTGGGGGGGGGAGAGGGCTGCCCCTCTCTTCTCAAACAAACTCTCTCTCAAATTGAAGACACACACAGACACAAATTACTCACAATAAAAATTTACAAATTACATTACAATAATTTTGAATTCCCCACCCTCCCTCCGTCCAATCCACATACCTTTTCCAGCTGTGGATTTCAACTCTCCTCTTGTCCGCCCGCCATGATGAAAATGTAAAAAATTAAATAAAAAAAGCAACTTAGGCACAATTTGCTGCTCTCAGATCAGGAGGCGGGAGAATCACGTGCCTCCTTTGCATAAGGAATTTTTTGCCTTTTAACCCTTGCTTAACTCTGAGCAAGGGTTAAAAGGCAAAAAATTCCTTATGCAAAGGAGGCCCATAGTTCTCTCACCTCCCCCTGCAGTTAGCACTAGCAGACTCAGAGTCATCCACTATGACTCTGGAGTCTGGCAGCAACTACCTTAGCCTTTTTAATTATTTTAATTATTCTTTTCTTTTCCTCATGACACTGGTGAGGCCCCGGCTCCCCTGCCTCCCCTGACTGCACGTCCCTGTAGTATATTCACCTTGGTTTGAAAAAAATAACTGTCTTTTGCAAACTTCAGGATATAGTGATCTTGGCTGCTAAACCTATATTTGTTTATAAATAGATGATCAACTATACTCTAATGCCAAATCATATGAGAACCTAAAATTCTGAAATAACCAGATTTGATGTTTTGGTAGAAATCTTGGGCTAAGTAAGAGATCAAAATCAGTTGATTTCAAATGTTTTAATGCTTTGTGAGATTCTGTGTTGAATATTATCTACAATCTTTGCTTGGCTATATGTGCAGTTGAAACATATGCATTGAACAATATGGCCCGGAACTTCTAATAGCCTCCTGGTACGTTAGGAGTCTTATCAAATGCAGTACTTAACCAAGAATTCATTTTTATAAAATAAAAAAAAACTAAAATGCAAGTATTAATTATTTGGTTAATGAGGAATTGGAATATCTAGTTTTGGAGAGTCAATGGTTTCCAATGTGAAGAAATATCAAATACTGTATATTCATGACTTGAACATGACTAACTACTCAGAAAGTATTATTTTTTGCTTATTGATTCCTTTGGGAAAAAATTTAAAAATGGGTTGTGGTCACAGAGTCTCTTAAATTATATCTCAACACTATCTACATCTGGCCCACTTGAAGACCACCCCATCCGAAGCCTTCCTTTCTGGGAGAAGTTAGTGGCAAATCAATTACAAAGCACTGGAGAAACAGCATTTTTTGGCAGGGTCTCATTCAACCACAATTTAAACCCAGGCCTGGGAGAGAAACAGCACTGGTGTGAAGATGACTTAATTAATTTACGAGCCTCGAGACAAAGTTCAAAAGAAATCCAGTCATTAATTAGGATCAACATTTTGGCATGTTCTTCTGCGGAGCCAAAACTGACGTCCAGTTACTGGTCTTTGAACTTTACCTCTGTGTTTCCCCTCCCCTCAGTCTGTGTCATAAATCATATCAACCAAATAGGTGCTGCAGCAAGCTGTGAACTTTGCACTTCACATGCCTGCTGTAGCAATTTGAGATCCAACTCTGGTGGAACTCTCCCTCCCTTTTCATGCCAACTTGATAATGGTCATGGAAACGCTTTACAAGTTGACATCTGGCTCCCCTCACTTCCCAAAAGTGACCTGTGTGAAACAAAAAAAAAAGAGTGCAGGTATATAATTTTGGGATGCATCCCTCCCCTAGGCTTGTCTGGATTTTCTGCATGGAATTTTGCTATAAGGTGATCAGCCTGGATATTTCTACTTTTTACCCAAAATACCTCTAATAATGCCCTTCCACTTGATTAAGTATTGTAGTTGTCTTCTGTGCCACCTCGAAGCAAAGACTAATTGAACCTCATAATGGGCTTACCCTTCTATGGCCACAGGGCCCGGGGGCTCCCAGGGTAGTGGTCTCAGAGTGGATTCGATCACAGGTTTTAAGAGGCTACTATGGAATGCCGGGTGTATCTTCCCCAGCAATCGAGGCAGTTTCAATTGCACTGTGACTGGGTTGATGATCTTTACTATGGGGAATGGTCCCATAAACTTTCACTCTAGTTTCTTGCTAGGGAGTTTTAATCTCAAATATGAAGAGGTAAACCTTCTCTCCTACCCGGAATGGTCATTACGGAGCCCCGTGTTTCTCTGCCTGTTTCTTTTTTTTTAATTAAAGTTTTTATTTATTTTTTATTTTCAAAACAAACATAACACATAAAATCTTCCTTTTTTTACATACTGTAGAAAGTGTATCAGTTGGTTACAAAAGACTTTTGTGCATCTCTTCCACAGTCATCAAGCATAATTCATATTAACTCAAGTATTTTAACTCAGATATTTATACATGTTACTGTCATCATACCTCCCTTTTCATTTGACTATAGTTGTTTAAACGTCCTTCATCATAAAATATACCAAGATTTAATACATAACCACATACTGGCATTTCATTTACTATTTCTAAAATCCTCCAATGACACTAAATCCTTATATCCTATTCTAGCTAAACATCCATAATATGTTTTATATAAGGATAGTTTTCTATCCTTCTTTCCAAATCATTGTTTACAATTTACATCTCATTTCCTTATATTGTACACATACATACATACAAACATACATACATACATACATACATACATACATATGTTATTATTATTATCCCTCCTTTATTTTACTATATCCTGCATCATATCATTTTTCCCTCTAGTAATCAAGTCTTAACTGAATCCAACATTATTATTATTATTATTATTATTATTATTATTATTAAGCTTTATATAGCAATAGCAATAGCAGTTAGACTTATATACCTCTTCATAGGGCTTTCAGCCCTCTCTAAGCGGTTTACAGAGTCAGCA
This sequence comes from Thamnophis sirtalis, assembly GCF_051295495.1. Taxonomy (NCBI): domain Eukaryota; kingdom Metazoa; phylum Chordata; class Lepidosauria; order Squamata; family Natricidae; genus Thamnophis; species Thamnophis sirtalis. The sequence continues at coordinate 165,891,965 of NW_028261383.1, forward strand.
TATTGCCCCCAACAATCCAGGTCCTCATTTTACCCACCTCAGAAGGATGGAAGTCTGAGTCAATCTTGAGCCGGTGAGATTTGAACAGCTGAACTGCAGAACTGCAGTCAGCTGAAGTAGCCTGCAGTGCTGCATTTAACCACTGCGCCACCTCGGCTCTTATTATATATAATCCAAAGGGGTTTCTAATCTTCCTTTCATGGGTGCCATTCAATAGTCATATCCAGTTATTACTTATCATAACAGTACACATTTTATCATTATCAATTATTTATTTAACTATATCTATTATCACTAAATTATTAAATCACTAAATTATCACTAAAAATCACTATTATCACTAAATTTCGCTAAATTTAGCTAGTTTTAAATTATACTCTTCCATCTATCAACCAGTATCTTTCCAATAACAAAACCGTGTCATATCTTCTGCCATTTGTGGCATCAGTCCTCTAATCATCTCCTTAATCAGCTTTGTATGGACTCCTCTTAGCAACTCTTTGCTTATAAGATCTCTCATGCAATTTCTATGCCCTTCTTCTGTTTCCTTAATCTGCTTATCTTTGATTGTCGGTGGTGTTATCAAAACTATTGCTAATAGTTTCTCTCTTTAAGTCCATAAATTCTTTTATTTTTTATTTTTTCCTCTTCTGTATCTTCCCTTCTGGGGTAAGTTTCCCCTCTATTTAATTCCTCTTTCAGTATTCCACTCTATCCATTTTCAGAAATAAAACAATCACCATAAGCAATTTTAATTTCTTTATATTCATTTTCCTCTTTGACTTTTTGGATTTTAACCACCACTTTTTCCATTTGATGAACATCTTCAACTTCTCTGTCATATTTTACTGTTCAATGCACTAAGTAATCCAACTTCTTCTCTATCCTCTCATTTGTATTTGATAAGTTCTGTATTTTTGAGAATATCTTTTGCAGATTTAAAACTTCTTTCTGGTCTTGAAATTGCGCCATGATTTCCAGCTAACAAATATTGCTACTGTAGCTTAAAAGTTTTTAGCAGAATTAAGCATCACAATAACATTTCACCTTTCTCTGGTTAAGAATCTACTTCAAAGGAACAGTCTCTGTGTTTTTCTTCTTCTTCTTATCACTCTATATAAACAAGCTGTGAGTCCTTGACGTGCCAAGCCAGGATAATCAGTGAAAGAAGTATTTCATTTCCAATACACAAACATCTAGCTTCCAAGTAGCAGCATTACAATGTTAGAATGTCACCACTTCTTTGTTTCTTTTTGTATCTTTTTGTATTTCAAATTAAAAAAAAGCTCCGATTCTTAAACGAGTTAGAAAAACACCCACAGTAATGAAAGAGGAAAGTTTTAGTCCATAGATTATGGAGAATAGTCAAAGAAAAAAAAATAGAAGAAGGAAACTTAATCCATTCGTTTTAAAAGGCTTGCATAAATTCCATCCGTAAAGATAGCATTTAAAAAGTAAGATAACCCACTATTCAAAACCAGTCCAAATTTAATTATGCCACTTATTTCTTCTGTTCTCCAATTTAAATTAATTTTAAGGTTTTTTTTATAGGCAGCACTTTTAAAATAGTAAAAATTCCTCACCAGCTGAAAACACTTTCTCTTTCCATATCCTTCCATTTTGGAGCCTCCCCAACCTCATCAGCCATTTGGCTGGATTTTTTGTCACCAGCTTGAAGAACTTCTCTTGGATCAATCAGGGACTTTACGATGTCCCTGTGATCAGCAAGATGTATTCCTCCTGTTCACTGTCTCTACAGGATGGTTTAGGTCTGTTTGGACCACCCAGAGACAAAAGTGTCAACTGCGATCTCAGAGCATTGAGATTGCACGTTGTGTCATCGCGACTTCGGCTCCTCCTGCTCTGCCTGTTTCTTATAGGTTCGTGCCACTTTAGCCAGCACTTTTTGACATTTTCCCAGGTTGCTTTCAGCATCGACATCCAATCAGTCAAGGTGACTGCGGAGGGGGGCGGGGGTCCCTTGGATACTCAGGCATTGGGATTAAGTCCATGCCACTCACTACTTTGAATGGTATGAGTCCTGTGCTACTGTGAACATCATTATTGTATGTGACTTCAGCAAAAGATAAAAGGTCTGTCCAATTGGACTGCTGATAGTTCACGTAGCACCTCAGGTACTGCTCTACCATGGTGTTCAGTCTCTCTGCTGCCCCATTGGTGCTCGGATGAAAAGTTGAACTAAGACCCTGAGATGATCCAATGAACCGCAAAAATTCCCTCCAGAATTTAGCCGTGAACTGGACCCTCTGCCTGAGATTAAATATGTCTGAAGGTATGCATGGAATTTTCCTTCCCTTTTCATGCCAACATGATAATAATCATAGAAATACTTTACAAGTTGGCAACTGGTTGTATAGTTGATACTATTTACCAGGACTTTGTTTGGGGCAGTTCCCATATTCTAGTGCTTTTACACTATTTGGTAGTTTGTATACTATTAAACCTATTATACTTTAGATCATCTGCAAAATTTGGGGGCAGTTTTATGGCAATTTAACTCCTTTCTTAGTCAGTTGCAGTCAGAAGGGAATGTGATCAATGCCCTACACAGGTTACCGGTAATTTTCTGAGTGAAAATCCAAGGGCTGGTTTTGCCTAATAAAGCCCCAGGTGGCTGGCACTACAGTATCTTCAAGACCACCTTCTACAACCCGATTGACATCTCCAATACATAGATGACAATCAGAGTAATCCCAGATTTCTATGAAATAAATGGGATTGAAGGGAGATTAGGAGATTATGTCTTTCCATCACAGCAGCAATCCTAGGGAAATCCCAATCCCTTTGGAGAGAATATGGCTTCTCCTACCTCTTCCTTTCAGAAAATGGTAAAACTGAGCTTTTCCATTCTTGAATGCTACCTTGCTATTAACTTGTGAATTGTTGAGGAATTATCATAGAATTGCTGTTTTTAAAATAGTAAATTTTACAGTGTTTCTTTGTTTACCATGTCTTATTAATGATATTTGCTGTGGATGGTTTTTTCCTTTTGCACATAGCAAGGTGGAATGACATAGAGAATATACACATCAGAAAAATAAAGAACACTCTTAAATCACATTTCACTTCATTTATTAGATTTATTAGCTGCTCATCTTGTTTTAAACATTTGCTTTCTTGTAACAAGCATTCAGGTATATCTGGGTTATTTGTTATTCTCTATGCAGTAGTAGATTGACAACGAAGGGCATCAATTTTATCCTTGTGGACAGATGGTGCTGCAAGTCTTACCGGCAATACCCTCGAGGTTCATTTTGTCTGCAAGAGGTACCTCCTCCCATGGTATTGCTAAGTGGCACTTTCCGATTTGAGGACCAATGTCATCAAGCAACCCTTTTGAGATAGAAAAGACACGTAACAATAGTGTCAATATGTAACTAATAAGATTTGTTCACAGGAACTTGTCAAAAGTCCTTGACAATTTTCTGGCATTTGCTCCACCTTTTAAATAGGGAAGGAGGTCAATTCCAAACAAGCCAACTTTGTCCTTTCCTCAAGCTTTATTGTTTCTTTAGTGTACGGCATACAATGTCAGGAAAATGTGCACACATGCTAGAGCCAATGCAGTACTGACAGCCTAGATTGCTACCGGTAGTTCATTCTGTTCAATGCTTGAATGCCTGTCCTTGGAACACTGTGGGGGCGAACTAGCTTTGCACCAGCAAAGAAGCAGTGTTCGGGTTGCTGGCTCTTCCGGGTTCATCCACTGGTCTCACCTCACCTTCTCTTGTGATGCCTCACATCTGTCCAGGTCCAGCACTGGCTTTCGCACATATGAATGCAGCTTTCCCATTTATCTACTTACAATATTGTATGCTTTCGAACTGCTGGGATCTACTGATGGGATCTCACTCACGGAGGTGGGCTAAAACCACTGGAGTACAGACCATTTCTGGCTAGCAGTTCCAGTGTCATTAAGCCACTGCACCACTGCATCCCCTTTCCTCAACAAATCTATACCCTTTTAAAGCAAGCTACGGATCTTTGCGGGAACTGACAATACTTCACTGACACTGGCTTACCTCTCCAAAAATGGGATCAGAAATGACTAAGAAATAAGAGAGACTAGATTAGGAATAATGATAATGTTGAAAATATTGCTATGTGATGTGCTTCCTCTTTAATTTACATATGTATTAATTGTTCTGTTACTAGATAATTGGTATTCCCTACCTGAAATTAGGTAATCTTCTCCTGTAAAAGGGCCTCTGTGATGATATCCACAGTAAAAGTCGTCTTCTGGGCTATAGAGAACCTGTTTATTTCTTAAGTACTCTGGACCTTTGAATACCTTCAGGAAAAAAAAATTCTGTATAGGATGTGGACAAAAGCAGCTCAGGAGAAAGAATATGGGTAAGAAATGTGAAATTTATACAAGCACAAAATTTGAGAGAAAATTTTTATAAGATGTTTTATAGATGGCATTTAGATCCCAAAAAGCTCGCTTCTATGTATCCGAATGTACAGCCTAAATGTTGGAGATGTGGTTCTCTTGATGCTACATATTTTCATATATGGTGGACATGTCAAAAAGTTAAGGCATTTTGGATAAAAGTGTGGTGGATTATGCAAAATATCTTCAAAAGAAGGACAAAATTCACCCCTCAGTTATTTTTACTAGGTATATGTACTGACTTTACAGTGGTAGAGACTAATTTGGTTCTGTACTTAATAACGGCAGCAAGACTGTTGGTGGCCCAATACTGGAAGAAGGAAGACGTGCCTACAACTCAAGAATGGACTTTGAAAGTTATAAACTTAGCTGAGATGGCAAAAATTTCAGCATATCTTAAAAACCACTCAAACGAGAGATATAAACGAGACTGGAAAAAATGGATTGATTATATACAAAGCAAATATGGGACTAAGAAACTCCAGATAGCCTATGCTTAAGATTAGCAATAAGTTAAACTGTTTAAAGTTTGGATAACAGTAAGAAGCTGAGTCCAACATAGATATCTTATCGACTCCCCCCCTTTTTTTTCTCTTTAATTTTCTTTGTTTTAAGATATTCTAGACTGTGTTTGTTAAAAATCTATACCGTGTACGGGCTCCGGGAAGTCGGGGGGAGGGAAGGGAGGTGGGGTTTTAGGGGGAGGGGGGAGGGGGAAAATATAATATGTGTTAGATCTTAAAGCACATGATTGCACTTGTATACTATGGTTCTTTAATGTTAGCGTAAAAATAGGACAAGCTGAACACACTGATAGACAATAGAAATACACCGAAGGGAGGAGTAGAGCGAAAGAAGAAAGAGGGGTAGAGAGGGTGTGAGAGAGGATTGGAGGCAGGAGGAGAAGAAAGGGAGGGAATGTAGTGGGAGAGAGGAGTGATAGAGGGGGGGGAGTAGGAAGTAGAGGGGAATGTTGGAAGGAAGAATGAAAGTTGGAGGGGGGTGAAAGAGGGTGTATGGTGGGTCAAGGTGGTATATTGGGTTTGTATCTTGGGGGGTAATGTTTATAAAAGGAAGGCTATGTTTATTATTCAATGTCATATGCCCCGGTTATGCACAGTATACATGTGATTGTATGGAATGAAATGGAAATAAACATATTTAAATAAATAAAAAATAAAAAAGCAGCTCAGGAGAATTTGTCATGAGAGGAACAATATCCCTTCACAAAAGACTGAATGTCTGTCCACTTGGTCTTCATCATAAGTTTCAGGAAGATGAGAGACTTACCTGGAGTAGCTCAATAGTAAATATATTTAGATGTATAGGAAACTCAGGATCCCGTCTGATACCCATAAATCGGACCCTTATCACTGCACAGAGAGAGAAAGAGAGGGAGGGAGGGAGGGAGGGAGGGAGGGAGGGAAGGAAGGAAGGAAGGAAGGAAGGAAGGAAGGAAGGAAGGAAGGAAGGAGTGAGATGGGTTTCCCATTGAGAGGTTTAAACTGCAGATTTCTCAAAACAAAGCAAACTAGATGGTGCTGGTTAGTCTTCTGCACAAAGGCTTCTGAAATATATAATATGTTCTGCTTTCATGCCATAGAAATGATTTTGCTGCAACTGGAAGGATTAATGCGGGCAGAAAAACCTACAAAGTAGACGAGTGGGGAGTACTAAAAGATGGAAGGGAGAAAGACATTTATTTTCAAAACTCACCAAAGTCATGTTTGCAACATGCCTCCTGGACAGATGGTTGCATACATGGGCAGGCCTCTGTGAGATCTCCCAAGAACACGAGGACAAGAAAGCTGGCTAGGAAGAATCCATGTGATTTTGTAGTATCCATTACTTGCTGTTTATGAAGCCACTCACATAGGGTAGAGGAGATGTTTTCTTTGAGTAGCAGTCTTTCTGGAAGAGCGTTAAGTTTGAAACACCAGCTGCGGATGGAAGCCAAAGTGGTGTTTGAAACGGACCTAGCATTGGTTTTAGGAAAGGACGATTTAAGTCCTGAAATATAAGGATGGATCATTAGTGCTTCATCCTGTGGGACAAATTCAGATTTAAAGCTTCGTCCCTATGGGAATCACTCCACAGGACCAAAGCCTTAGCAGAGCCAGAACACCACGTCTGAGTTGTAGAGAAGAAAAGTGTGACAAGTTAGGCTCAAAGGCATATCAACTCTCAACAAAGCCTGAGGTTTCTAGAGAGTCCCCTTCTAAGGGGAGATGGGTCTGAGGCATGAAGGAATACCTTTAGGATAGGCATAATTATTGCTTGATACAGGTGTTTTATTCTTGTAAGTTTCAAATCAGTCATCCCTTCTGGTCTCTGCATGCTCAACTCCATGCATTTTCTTGATAATCTTTTCCAGAAATATTTTGCTCTTGACTTCTTCTTACAGCTTACTTGCTTGCTTGATTTCTTTGTTGTTTGTTTGCTTGTTTTTATTTATATTTATTTATTTAGTGTTCCTATCAAACCTTAAATTGCCAAAAGGAGCCCCCCTTTTCTATTTTATTGTTGGCCAGAAACAAATCACTTTTGGTGCACTCTAATTGATAGTAATTGACAGTCCAGCAAGCCCCAACTGAGGATATCGGTCTTACATTTAGGCACTCCCACCCTCTGCCTATTCAATATCCTCCAAGTAAGATAGGGGAGATCAAATCCCTCAGCCACATTCTCTCCTGGGATTATTTCTTGTTCTGTGAATTCTCTGCTCCATCTTCTAATTTGGTTTTGTTCCTGTGGGCCTTAAAGCATATTTCTTTCTGCCATAAAACTCTTCCTAGATCTATGTTGTTGAATTTAGGGCACCAGTCCATTCAGAGGATACTGGGGATCATTCTGTTGTTTGGTTCTCTTGACAGCTGCTGGTACTACTCTCCTAATCCTAGGTGTAGCAATACAAGCAAGATGATACACTTTCTCAATAGGTGTGGGTTTAAGGCATTTTGTTATGATGAACACTGCTTCATTGACAGCAATGTCAACTTGTGTTTGGATGCACTCAATAGGAGAACCAATCTGGTGCCGTGGGCAAGGCACTGGGTTTAAAGTGCCCTGCCCACCATCACACTTCTGCTACTGAAGTAAACATGGCCAAAACCGTTGACTGCAGTGGGCGGCTGATCTCAAATACTGTATATAATTTTTCAGTTTTCTGATAATATTTCTCACTCTAACATTCAAGCAATGTTGTTAAATGAAAATGCCCTATCAAGACTCGGTGTAGCGTAATGCTATATTTCATGCTCTTGCTATGGAACTCGAGCCCTGCACCGTGATTTTAGCACACTGGGGTCTTGCTTAGATTGGGCTGCAGATGATTGAGAATATATAACACTGTCCTAATTTTTCAAGAGCTACAGTGAATCTTCCAACTGACTCATCAAAACTTGATTCCTCTGTGGCCACTGCTATATCATATGCATAAATAAATAATTGTATTGTCAGAGACCTCTTGATCGTTCGTATATACTGTATGTGATACAACATCAGAAATAATACATTTCCTTTCCACGCCTAATTGGAAGTTTTTAGCCTCTTACCTTGCCCACTATACCAACCTGACTCTCCTAGAGAGTTGACTTCAAAAGAAATTGGCTCTTTTTCCCTCACTTTGTTCTCTGTTACTCCTGAGTTCTTCTCTAGAGGCAAACTTTGTTCCCCAGTGAATTCTGCTGGTATTTAAAATTTCCCCTCACTCCTTGTCCCAAATTTATCTTGCGTTAATGTTTATACTTGTCATTCAAATTAGCCAGACTCAATTTCTCAAAGAACTGGCAGTATAATATGTTCCCATTTGGTTTGCTTAGATTTCTGGAAGACAGGTTTGGACACAGCATGTCGTACCTTAATGTAAATACGGACCATAAAAATCAGCCATTTGTGTTTCTGGAATCGGTTTTTCTATTCACGGTCTAATGGGGGATGAGGAAAAAAATAAGTGCTGGAGAGAAATTCCCTAAGGCTGAAAGCTCCAAAGATTAAACTTCTGGTCCCAGTGACTGACCCTGATTGTATTCTGAAATATTGATTCTGGGAGACATATATTCACCTTCGTTTGAAAAAATTAACCAGAGTGAAGCAAGAGCCAGAAGCCAGAATGAAGCAAGTCATCCAATAAGTCTGCAGCTGCAATGAAGAAACAAGGCAGGGACTGTCAATCAAGCAGAGCGGCTGCCATGCATCATGGAAGTGCGAAACCAGAGGGCTCTGTTGAGGAGGATGACAAAATCCACCACATCCAATCCAAGAGAAGGGTAGGAAATTAAAAAGAGAGAGAGAGACTTTTGTGGTGTGTGTGTTGTGGGGAAAATCACCCTAGATCAACTTGTAAATTTAAAGATGCTACATGCCAACATTGGAGGCAGAAAGGGCATATCGCAAGGGCTTGACGGGGAACTCAGCCAGCCTCTTTCCCACCACGGCAGTTGGGTTTCCCACTGCAACAATAATCCATGGGACCACAGAAGGCTCCATTTCCAAATGTTAAGCAAAAGGAAGACGGAGCTGAGGCAATGCATCAAACAATCCTGGGACACTCAGATGCTTTCACAATCATGGGGCACCCAGATGATTACAGTTCAAAAAAAAATCCATGTCACAGTCTAAATCAAGGGATATCGGCGTGACATGAAAGTGGACTCAGGATCATATATAACCATGGTGTCATGTTCAACTATTAAGAAGGCCATTCTGGAGCTACAAAAGAGCCAGTTGAAACCAATGAAAGTACTCCTAAAAGACTATCAGGGAAATATCATCCCTATCCTAGGCAGAGGAACATTCCAAGTCAAGTTTAAAAAATTCATCGGACCTCTGCAACTGACTGTGGTGGACTGAGCCTGGACAAGCCTGCTGGGGGTAGAGTGATTCAAAGCCCTGAGACATGAAATGACCAGCATCCACGACATCCAAGAAGATGATGTCGATGAGCTGCTAAAGGAATTCACAGACGTTATTGATGAATCTAGGCAAATATAAGGGAACCCCTATTTCATTCAACCTAGATCCCACAGTTGTCCCCATTGGATTGAAGCTTCAAAGGGTCCCTTTTTCTCTCCGGCCCCAAATAGGTAGGCAATTAGACAATGTAATTACCCAAGGGTTTTTGGAACCAGTGGATCATGCTAAATGGAAGACCCCTCATTGTCACGCCAGTCAAACAAGGTGGCTCAATCTGCATCTGCACAGATTATAAAGGCATGATCAACAAGGCATTGCAACAGAGTGCCTATCCTGTGCCCGTAGTACATTTATTATTTATTTATTTATTTATTTATTTATTAGACTTATATACCGCTTCATAGGGCTTTCAGCCCTCTCTAAGCGGTTTACAAATTTTTTTAGCAAATTTGAGTCAGCAACTTGCCCCCACAATCCGGGTCCTCATTTCACCCACCTCAGAAGGATGGAAGGCTGAGTCAACCTTGAGCCGGTGAGATTTGAACCGCTGAACTGCAGATCATAGTCAGCTAAAGTGGCCTGCAGTACTGCACCCTAACCACTGCGCCACCTCGGCCTATTACATTCCCTGGGAAAGGGCAAAACATTTGCATAACTCAATATGGCCTAAGCCTTTCAACAATCGCCAGTGGAAGATATCATTGCAGAGACACAAACAATTGTAATGCACAGAAAGACTTTTAAATGATGCCGCATCTAATTTGGGGTAAGCGTGGCACCAGGACTCTTTCAAAGCACAATGGAATGCCTGCTGCAGGGCATTCTGATGGTGGTGCCATACTTTAATGATGTCCTTGTGTTCGCCAACAACAAAGAAGAACTAAAACACAGACTGAGGATAGGGTTTTTTATATTTTTAAATATTTTTTTATTTTTAAAAAACACAAACAGAACAAAAAGCATAAAACCATCTTCCATTACAAATTACAGAAAGTGTTTCAGTTGGTTACAAAATTTCTGTGCATCCCTTCCATAGTCATCACTTACAGTTCATATCAAATCACTTATTTTTAAATCAAATATGTTTATACATACATACATACATACATACATACATACATACATACATGTTGAATAGGCAAACAGTAAAAAAGGCAACAGTAAAAATATTGGGTTTCTGCCTGGATGGTCTCTTGTGATGAGCCGAAGGACAGAGAATGGAAGTAGTGATCTTCCTCCCATATTTGGGCATACCGGGGGTTGTAAAAGAAATCTAATACATACATACATACATACATACATACATACATACATACATACATACATACATACGTGTGTTTTATTTGTGCTGATAAATAAATAAAGGGAGAATAGTATAGATCTATTTCAAGCTATACTAGTCTCCCTTTATTTATTTATCAGCACAAATAAAACAGAAATATAACAAAGGCAACAGTAAAAATATTGGGTTTCTGTCGTGATGGACTCTTGTGTAATTATTGTACCTCAACCTTCATTTGACTATAATTGTTTTTACATGCTTTTATATGAAATATTCAAAATGTAAAGTAAAACTATATTATGGCATTCCATTAAATCTTCCTAAAATCATCCAATAACATTACATCTTTATAACATGTTGTAAGTGAAACTTGGTTATCTTTAATAACACCTCCTCTCATAGTCTCCATTTTTAGTTTATATAAAATTTCATATTATCAAACTAATATATATATGCATTATTATCATTAGTAATCATTTATTTGACTATAACTATCATCACCTCATTTTATACATAACTGCTCATTTTTTTCTTCAATTTTTAGGACTCTCTGCGAGGTGGCGCAGTGGTTAAATGCAGCACTGCAGGCTACTGCTAGATCAGCAGTTCAGCGGTTCAAATCTCACCGGCTCAGGGTTGACTCAGCCTTCCATCCTTCCGAGGTGGGTAAAATGAGGACCCAGATTGTTGGGGGCAATATGCTGACTCTCTGTAAACCGCTTAGAGAGGGCTGAAAGCCCTATGAAGCGGTATATAAGTCTACTGCTATTGCTATATTGCTATTGCTATTTTATTCATTTGATAAACATCCTCAATTTTCCATCAAATTTTTCTGTTTTGTGTTCTATATTATCCAATTTCTTCTCTATTTTCTCTGTTACTACTAATACTTTTTACATTTCAAACATAATCATTTGCAATGTTAAAATTTCTTTTTCCTGTTGCGCCATTCTTCCAACTTGTAAACACTGCCACTATAGCATTCAAGCCTTATTGTTCGATTTCAAGCATGTTCATTATAATCTTTCAAGTCAAGGCTTTGTCCTCCCTCCAATCCAGCTGCTGATAGAACTCCCGAAGAACACCTGTGTAAACAACCTGTGCTCTTCCTACTATCACTCTCAGTAAACAAGCTGAAAATCCTTGAAGTGTCAAATGATCAAAGAGAAAAAAAGGGGGAAAAAACCATGTTTCCAAGCCTCCAGCCTCTAACTGGCAGTGTTACTTCTTTTCCCTCTGTTGTTACAGCTTTCTTTATATTCCTCTTTTATCTTCTTTATGTTCCAAACTTAAAGAAAAACATTTCTTAAATGGAGAGAGAAAACAATCCAATCAAGCTTAAAAAAAAGAAACTTTTTAATCCATAGGTATAAAAAAGAATAAAAAGTAGTAGAAAAACTAATCCATTCAGTTTAAAAAGTAGGAAAAATTTGCAAAAATTCCATTCATAAAGAGAAAAATTAAAAAACATAACACACTGTTTAATGTAGTTTAATTTCACCACTTACAGTGCTTAGTTTTTTTTGGGGTAGTCTCTTTTCTAATAATAAAATTTTTTCACCAATTCGACACATTTTCTCTTTCCGCTTTCTTTCCATTCCGGAGCTGTCCCAACTTCAGAGCTTCAATGGCTGCGTTTCTGTCATCAGAAATAAGAGCTTCTCCTGGATCAATCAGGGACTTTGTGGTGTCCCTGAGATCAGCAGGACATACTCTCTCTATCACTGTCTCTACGGGACGGTTTAGGTCCAAAAGGACCGTCTAGTGGTAGGAATATCGACTGTGATCTTGGAATCCAAGATTGCATGTCGTGTCATTGCAATGTCAGCCCTCCTTCTCCCTGAGAAGACTGAGAATAGTTTTGAGTCAGTTTCAAGAAGCCAAGCGTAAGGTAAAAAAGGGAAAAAATGCCAAATTGCAGTGTCAGAAATCAAATTCTTAGGATATTTAATTGATGGCTCAGGAATCCACCCAACAAATAGTAAAGTTAAAGCCATTAAGGAAGTTGCCATTCTAAAAAAACAGATAGAATTACTCAGCATTCCTTGGCCTGTTAAATTTTTATAGCATTTTTCTGTCAAAGAAAGCGACAGTTGTGGAACCATTACATCGATTGTTAGATAAGAAGGTGAAATGGACTTGGGGACAAAAAGAAGCTGCTATAGTCAAGGCATTTAAAGGACTTTTGTCTCCCTGAAAAGAGTTCTTGTACAATATAATGAGACTCTACACCTCATTCTGATTTGTGATGCCTCCCGGTTTGGCATTGGAGCTGTTCCCAGCCACCAGATGTCAAATGGGACTGAGGTTCCCATTGCATTTTATTCAAAAACCTTTGTGTCAGCCAAATGGATCTACAGCCAACTGGATAAGAAGGCATTGCCTGCAGTAGCGAGGGTCAAGCGATTCCAGGAATACTTATATAGAAGGGATTTTGAATTAGTTACAGACTGCAAACCACTTCTAGGCATCATTGTGGGGGACTGGCCCACTCCAAACATATTGTCACTGCAAATGACTAGATAGACTAGATCTTCCTAGTGCCATACAAATACCGACTAATCCACCAGCCGGGAAAATGCCTTGGCCATGTGGACACACTCAGCTGCTGCCCATTACCAGAAGTCATCCAGGACCTTGTGCCAGTCACACCTGTACTCGTCATCAAGGACTTTCCGTCCAGTCCAGGCATTTTGAGCGAGATAGCAAAACACTCAACTCGGGAGAAAACTTTGGCACAAGTTTTGAACTGGGTGTGGAGAAGATGGCCTGGGGGATCAGTGGGGGGGGGGGTGAATGGAAACAATTTCAAACTCGTCAACATGAATTGTCAGGCCAAAAGGGATGTCTATTTAGGGGGTTGATGATCTTTACTTTTGTACATAGCAACATGACATGGAGAACATACAGATCTGAAAAATAAATGACACCCTTAAATCACGTTTCTTTTCATTTCATTTATTAGATGTATTTGCTGCTCATCTTCTTTTGAACATTTGCTTTCTTCTAACAAGCATCCGGGTACATCTGGGTTATTTGCCATTCTCTAAGCAGTTGTATATTGACAGCAAAGGCCATGAATTTTATAATTGTCCACAGATGGTACTGCAATCTTTATCAACGACACTGTTGAGCTTCTCTTTCTGTGCATCACTTAGTTTATACCATGGTTCTGCAAAGCTGCACATGGAGATTTTAAAACGATTATCAGAAATCGACCCTTTTGAAATAGAAAAGGTACAAAAATATCCTGTCAATAAGTATCTTCATTGTAAGAATTCATTCACAACTTTAACCCTGTTGTATATTCATGAGCTATGCAAATATACAAATATATGCAAAGGGTTAACCAACAAGAACAAGGTTTATTCAAACGGAAGAAAGAAGTGACAGCGATTCAAACAGGCGCTGCACGCGCCAAGGTATTTATACAACGAGAATGAATTATAACAGCCAATAGGAGACCGGGGACTGGGCAGCAACACCTGTCAAGTCCCCTGTCCAATCAAGTGTAACTCTCGGCCGGCAACAGCTCCTGCTGCGTCCTGGCCAATCAGGAGGCAGCAGGCTGTTGCTGGCCTTTTGTAAAAGTGCTGAACTGAATGAGCTATATTTGCATAGCTCATGAATATACAACAAACCCTAATCTAAATCTGAACCCTATCAGTTGGTATTTGGCCCACGTTTTAAGTAGGGAATGTGTCAATTCCATATAAGGCAACTTTCTGCTTTTCTCAGCAAATCTATAATCTTTCAAAGCGAGCTTTACATCTCTAAGGGAACTGACAACACAGTACCTCACTGACACTGGCTTATCCCTCCAAAAATGCGATGGAAGTTGACCAAGTAGTACTACAGAGCAGATTAGTAAAAATGATAATGCTGAAACAATGTTTTGCAATGTGCCGTCCTCTTTAATTTATATGTATTAATTATTAGTAGATAATTGGTCTTCTCTACCTGAAAATACATATTCTTCTCCTTTGAGAGGCCCTTTGTGTATATATCCACAGTAATTATCTGAGACTGAGCTGTAGAGAAACTGTGCATTTTTTACTTTCTCTGGACCCTTGTACACCTTCAGAAAGAAAGATAATTCAGTATATGATAAGGACAAGAGCAGGTCAGGAGAAATGCAGAATAAAGTTTCAGGAGGAGAAGAGGCTTACCTCAATGGGCTGAATAGTATAGATATTTTTGGGTGAATATGACGGAGATTCAGGATCTTGCCTGACGCTCATAAATTTGGCCTTCATCACTGGAGAGAGATGGGGGAGGAGAGAGAGAGGGAGACTTATTCAACAAAAGCTTCTGATATAAGCAATAGTTATTTGTTTATTTTTATTTATTTGGCTTGTCAGTCATGTACAACATAACAGGAATAAGAATAAACATGAAGAAGAACACAGGAAATGGGTACAAATAAATGGGGACAGTAGGACAGGAATATTAGGAACACTGGTGCGCTTATGCATGCCCATAATTATGCATTGTGCATGTTCAACATTCATGCCATAGGAATGATTTTGCTGCAATTGGAAGGATTAATGCTGGCAGCAAAACCTACAAAGCAAGGAAGTGGGGAGTAGTAAGAGATAGAAGGGAGAAAAACATTCATTTCCAAAACTTCCCAAACTTAGCTTTGCAACATGCTTTCTGGAGAGATAATTGCTCACAGCTGCAGGCCTCTGTGAGATCTCCCAAAAACAGGAGGACCAGGAAGCTGGCTAGGAAAAATCCATGTGATTCTGTAGAATCCATTTCTTGCTCTTTACGAAGCCACTCGCTTAGGGCAGAGGTGATGCTTTCTTTCCGTTGCAGGCTTTCTGGAAGTGGGTTATGAGAGAGAGATCACCCAAGGTGGAGTAAATTGTGACTCCTAGTTCAAAATGTTCTAGAATTGACTGCTCCCAGGAAAGAGATCAGTGGGATGGTTTTTTTTAATTTCTTAAAGTTTTTTATTTTTTCATTTTCATAACATATAATCACATGTATACTATTACATAACCAACATCATATTGTATTATTAGATGTTTACGTCAATTCATCTTACCAACAACTCCCAAAAACCAATTATTGGCTCTTCTGCTCTCCATACACCGTATTTGTACTTTATCCATCACTTTCTTTTCCCCCTCTCCTCCTCCCTACCTCCTTTCTTCCCTCTGTCCTTCTCTTCTCAACTTCTCCTTCTCCTCCCTGCCCTTACCACTCCTCATTTCTCTCATCCTCTTTCCCCCACTTATCCTCTCTCCTATGCCTCTCTTCTTCCCTCACCTTTCTCCTCTACTTACCAAGATCAGTGGGATGTTTTGTGGAGTGGGACGACAAGGCAGACACCAAAATCAGGAAAAGGATTGTTCAAATAAACATAGGGACTTCATCCTGTGGATAAAGATTTAAAGCATTGTTATTGTGTGAGTCACTCTTCATGAAACAAAGACTTAGCAGGGCTAACATATTGAGTTGTAGAGAAGAGTGACCAGTTAGGCTCTAAGGTGCAACAACAGTCAACAAAATGAGAGGGTTTTTTTTGCCAGCCCAGGAAAAACAATCACTTTCTAAGGGGAGATGGGACTGAGGCAAGAAGGAAGATGTTAAGATAAGAATTATTGTGTGGTGTTTTATTTTTATAAGCTTCAAATAAAGTTGCTGCTGGCATTACTGCCGGTTTGGTGCATATGCAATTTTCTGTGTGTGCAGTTGCCCATAAATAGCTCTGCGCATGCCCAGAACATTAAAAATTGGGGTGGGGGAATGCCGTGCCAACCAGGGAACCGGTTCGGAAGTGTGGCGGGCATGAGTCGCTGCTGGTTCTGGCGACCCAGGCCGGCAAACCACTACCGGTTTGGCTGAACTGATCCAAACCAGTAGGAACCCACCTCTACTTCAAATCAACCATCCTTGCTGGTGTCTCCATTTTCAACTGCATGTATTTTCTTGATAATCTTTTCCAGAAATGTTTTGCTATTGACTTCTTCCTGGGGCTGAAAGTGAGTGAATAACTTGTAGTCCCCAGCTAGTTTTTTATGTTTCACTAGAACTCTTAAGTTTCTAATCTGGTGCCTTACCCACCTCATCATATTGGCTTTCTTAGAGAGTTTGTTACAGAAGAAAGTGGCTATTGTTTCCTCACCTTATTCTCTGCTACTCCTGGCTCCAGAGGCAAACTTTGTTTCCCAGTGTGTACCCTGATGATATTTAAAGCTTCTCCTCACTCCTTCCCCCAAATTCTCTCTTGCCTTGAAGTTCATAATTGCCATTCGAACTAGCCACACTTGATTTCTCAAAGAACTGGCAGCATAATGCGTCCCCATTTTGTTTGCTGAGATTAGATTTCTGGAAGAGAGATTTGGACACAGCGTATTCATTCACAACTTTAATAGCAATAGCAATAGCAATAGCAATAGCAATAGCAGTTAGACTTATATACCGCTTCATAGGGCTTTCAGCCCTCTCTAAGCGGTTTACAGAGAGTCAGCATATTGCCCCCAACAATCTGGGTCCTCATTTTACCCACCTCGGAAGGATGGAAGGCTGAGTCAACCCTGAGCCGGTGAGATTTGAACCGCTGAACTGCTGATCTAGCAGTAGCCTGCAGTGCTGCATTTAACCACTGCGCCACCTTGGCTCTTATGACATAGAAATGATTTTGCTGCAACTGGAAGGATTAATGCGGGCAGCAAAACCTACAAAGTAGACGA
The DNA here is from genome assembly GCF_051295495.1 of Thamnophis sirtalis. Taxonomy (NCBI): domain Eukaryota; kingdom Metazoa; phylum Chordata; class Lepidosauria; order Squamata; family Natricidae; genus Thamnophis; species Thamnophis sirtalis. The sequence goes on from NW_028261383.1 coordinate 165,909,279, forward strand.
GTGGGGAGTACTAAAAGATGGAAGGGAGGAAAACATTCATTTTCAAAACTCACCAAAGTCACTTTTGCAACATGCATCCCGGAGAGATACTCTATGAGATCTCCCAAGAACACGAGGACAAGGAAGCTGGCTAGGAAGAATCCACGTGATTTTGTAGTATCCATTTCTTGCTATTTATGAAGCCACTCACATAGGGTAGAGGAGATGTTTTCTTTGAGTAGCAGTCTTTCTGGAAGAGCGTTAAGTTTGAAACGCCAGCTGCGGATGGAAGCCAAAGTGGTGTTTGAAATGGACCTAGAATTGGTTTTAGGAAAGGACGATTCAAGTCCTGAAATAGAAGGAGGGATCATGGGTGCTTCATCCTGTCGGAAAAATCCAGATTTGAAGCTTTATCCCTGTGAGAATCACTCTCCACAGGACCAAAGCCTTAGCAGAACCAGAACACCACGTCTGAGTTGTAGAGAAGAAAAACGTGACAAGTTAGGCTCAAAGACACATCAACTCTAAATAAAATCAGAGGTTTCTAGAAAGTCCCCTTCTAAGGGGAGCTGGGTCTGAGGCATGAAGGAATACTTTTAGAATAAGAATTATTGCCTTGATACAAGTGTTTTATTCTTGTAAGTTTCCAATCAGTCATCCCTTCTGGTCTCTGCATGCTGAACTCCATGCATTTTCTTGATAACTGTTTCCAGAAATGATTTGCTATTGACTTCTTCTTAGAGTTTGCTTGATTTGTTTGTTTGTTTTGTTTATATTTATTTATTTAGTGTCCTGATCAAAACTTAAACTGCCAAAATGAGCCCCCCCCCTTTTCTGTTTTATCATTGGCCAGAAACAAATCACTTTTGGTGCACTGTAATTGGTAGTCAACAGATCAAGCAATTCAACAGATTGGTAGTCAACAGATCAGCTAATCAACAGATCAGCAATTGAGCCAGGTTCTCATCTCCCTACATTCCCACTGCATGTTGTTATCCTGCAGCAACCCCCACTTGAGGATATTGGTCTTATATTTAGGCACTCCCACCCTCTGCCTATTCAATATCCTCCCAGTAAGATAGGGGAGATCAAATCCCTCAGCCACATTCTCTCCTGGGGATTATTTCTTGTTCTGTGAATTCTCTGCTCCATCTTCTAATTTGGTTTTGTTCCTGCGGGCCTTAAAGCATATTTCTTTGTGCCATAAAACTCTTCCTAGATGTATGTTGTTGAATTTGGGACACCTGTCCATTCAGAGGATGCTGGGGATCATTCTGTTGTTTAGGTCCTTGCCATCTATTGCTACTACTCTCCTAATCCTAGGTGGAACAATATCAACAAGAGGATGCACTTTCTCAATAGGTGTGGGTTTAAGGCATTTTGTCATGATGCACCCTGCTTCGTTGACAGCAATGTCAACTTGCTCTGAGTGCGTGGATGTGCTCCATAGAAGAGCCAATTTGGGGCCGTGGGCAAGACACTGGGTTTAAAGTCCCATGCCCATCACCATACACAAGGCCAAAATTGATGTCTGCAGAGTGGGTGGCTGAGCTCACATACTGCATATAAATTTTCAGTTTCCTGATAATGTTATTTCTCGCACTAACTTTAGCCTTAATATTCAGGCCATGTTGTTTTAATAAAAGTATCTTATTGAGACTCATACTGAGATACTTCGGTGTAGTGCAATGCAGTATTTGATGCTCTTGCCATGCAACTCGAGCCCTGCACCACGTTTTCAGCACACACTTGGGTCTTGCTTAGATTATTGCAGATGATTGATGGTATAATACCCATCCTAATTTTTCAAGTGCTACCAACTAACTCATCTAAACCTGAGACTTCGGTGGCCACTGCTATATCATCTGCATAAAGAAATAATCTTGTATTGTCAGAGACCTGTTGATCGTTCGAATATATTGTATGTGATACAACATCAGAAACAATACATTTCCTTTCTACACCTAACTGGAAGTTTTTAATCTCTTGCCTTGCCCACAATACCAACCTGTCTTGAAGTTGACTACAAAAGAAATTGGCTCTTTTTTCCTCACCTTATTCTGCTACTCCTGGGTTCTTCTCTAGAGGGAAACTTTGTTCCCCAGCTTATTCTGCTGGTATTGAAATCTTCCCCTCACTCCTTCCCCCAAATTTCTCTTGCGTTAATATTTATATGTCATTCAAACTAGCACACTCGATTTCTCAAAGAACTGGCAGCATAATATGTTCCCATTTGGTTTGCTGAAGAGATTAGATTTCGGGAAGACAGGTTTGGACACAGCATGTCGTACCTTAATGTAAATACGGACCATAAAAATCAGCCATTTGTGTTTCTGGCATCGGTTTTTTGCTTCATGGACTAATGGGGGATGAGGAAAAAATAAGTGCTGGAGAGAAATTCCCTAAGTCTAAAAGCTCCAAAGACTAAACCTCTGGTCCTGGGGACCAACCCTGGCTGTGTCCTGAAATATTAATCCTGAGACCTGTATATTCGCCTTTGTTTGGAAAAAAATAACTGTCCAAGACTTTTGCAGACTTCAGGATATAGTGATCATGTCTGCTAAATCTATTTGTTTATAAATAGATGAGCAATTACACTGTAATCCCAAATCACATGAGAAATGGAAGTTGTGGAATAACCAGAATTGAAAATAAGAGATAAGGTGTTTTGATAGAAATCTTGGACTAAGTAAGAGATCAAAATCAGTTGATTTCAAATGTTTTAACGCTTTCTGAGATTCTGTGTTCAATATTATCTACAATCTTGGGCTATGTACAGTTGTAAAATATGCATTGAACAGTATGGCCCAGAACTTCTAACAGCCTCCTTGAATGTTAGAAGCCTTAAAAAATGTAGTGCTTGAACCAAGAATTCATTTTTACAAAAAAGTAAAATGGAAGTATTAATTATTTGAATTTGGTTAATGAGGAATTGGAATATCTAATTTTGGAGAGTCCACGGTTTCCAGTGTTAAGAAATATCAAATATATTCATGACTGGAACATGACTAACTCCTCCGAAAGTATTGTTTTTTCCTTATTGGATCATTTGAAAAAATTTTTAAAAAGAGACGATCAATTTTTTTACACTGGTGTACTAAATTAAGTATTTAGTTCACTCAGCCTTCCTAAAAAAAAAAAAGTGACTCCGTATGCAAGCGGGTCTATGATAATGCCAATTACCAATTACCTCCCTGCGACCAATTAGATCGCACAGATTAGGCCTCCTCCGAGTTCCATCTGCCAGTCAGTGCCGACTGGCAACTACACGGAGGAGAGCCTTTTCAGTAGTAGCTCCGACCCTTTGGAACGACCTCCCCGTGGAGATTCGTACCCTCACCACCGTCCAGACCTTCCGCACAGCCCTTAAGACCTGGCTAGCCCGTCAGGCCTGGGGACAAAGATAACTGTCCCCACCCGAATGATGAATGAATGTTGCTTACTATTTTACTTCTATGTATTGTTGTGTCTATTGTCTGTATACCCCCCCCCCTCATTTTATGTAAGCCACCCTGAGTCCCCTCAGGGAAAAGGGCGGCCTATAAGTATTAATAAATACTCAAATACTCAAATACTAGTGTAACGTGGTCAGTTCTGCGGGTGGCTTCTTGCCAATGTCAAATTCCTTCTGCAAACTCTCTGCTGCCATTTCTTCGCAGGACATGTCAACACTGGAAATTTTCTGGGGGCATAACTCACCGTGGGCACCAGATGGAGAGCTGGGCAAGCGGGTGAGCAAGAAAGTGGGCAGTCAGGGATTGGCGGTAATGCACAGGTAGCTGGATAGAGAACCTTGCGGGAGAATGAGTGAGCAGGGTGTCAGAGGGCGGCTGTCAGATCCCTATTGTGATACTGCCATTTCTGTGGGGACTGGATCATTTATTCACATTGCCCTCTTTTCTACATATCCTGTAATCCCTTAGTTTATAACTCTAGCTCTGACACATATCTGCCCTGAGGACCCGGATTGTTGTTGGGGGCGATATGCGGACTCTGTAAACCGCTTAGAGAGGGCTGAAAGCCCTATGAAGCGGTATATGTCGAACTGCTATTGCTATTGCTATTGCTATTGCTATTGCTATTGCTATTGCTATTGCTATTGCTATTGCTATTGCTATTGCTATTGGATTTACCTTTGGGGAATGTGTAAGCAGGGAGGGCCATTTTGCCTCACTTCTGACGCCTCCAGCAAGAAGTGCCTTATCTCCTTCCAAGGATGACTGTCTGCACAACATCTTCACAACTGAGGATTGGCTCATTCAACATCAGACTGAAGGGAGGGGTTTCTAATTCCTTTATCCTAACAGAATTGTCTAAGGCCAGCATTGTACAGTGTTTCTTTATTTACCATGACTTATTAAAGATATTTATTGTAGATTTTTTTCCCCTTTTGTACATAGCAAGATGGAATGACATGGAGAACATACAGATCTGAAAAATAAATGACACCCTTAAATCACGTTTCTTTTCATTTCATTTATTAGATGTATTTGCTGCTCATCTTCTTTTGAACATTTGCTTTCTTCTAACAAGCATCCGGGTACATCTGGGTTATTTGCCATTCTCTAAGCAGTTGTATATTGACAGCAAAGGCCATGAATTTTATAACAGTCTACAGATGACACTGCAATCTTTATCAACGACACTGTTGAGCTTCACTTTCTGTGCATCACTTAGTTTATCCCATGGTTCTGCAAAGCTGCACAAGGAGATTTGAAAACGATCACCAGAAATCCACCCTTTTGAAATAGAAAAGGTGCAAAAATATCCTGTCAATAAGTACCCCCACTGTAAGGATTCATTCACAACTTTAACCCTAATCTGAATCTGAACCCGATCCGTTGGTATTTGGCCCACGTTTTAAGTAGGGAATGTGTCAATTCCATATAAGCCAACTTTCTGCTTTTCTCAGCAAATCTATAATTTTTAAAAAGCGAGCTTTACATCTCTAAGGGAACTGACAACACATTACCTCACTGACACTGGCTTATCCCTCCAAAAATGCAATGGAAGTTGACCAAGTAGTACTACAGAGCAGATTAGTAAAAATGATAATGCTGAAACAATGTTTTGCAATGTGCCATCCTCTTTAATTTATACATATTAATTATTAGTAGATAATTGGTCTTCTCTACCTGAAAATACATATTCTTCTCCTTTGAGAGGCCCTTTGTGTACATATCCACAGAAATTATCTGAGACTGAGGTGTAGAGAAACTGTGCATTTTTTACTTTCTCTGGACCCTTGTACACCTTCAGAAAGAAAGATAATTCAGTATATGATAAGGACAAGAGCAGGTCAGGAGAATTGCAAAATAATGTTTCAGGAGGAGGAGAGGCTTACCGCAATGGGCTGAATAGTATAGATATTTTCGGGTGAATAGGACGGAGATTCTGGATCTTCCTTGACGCTCATAAATTTGGCCCTCATCACTGGAGAGAAATGGCGGAGGAGAGGGGGGGGGCAGACAGACACACTTATTCAACAAAAGCTTCTGATATAACTAATATTTATTTGTTTATTTTTATTTATTTAGTTTGTCACTCATGTACAAGATAACAGGAATACGTATAAATAGGAATAAGAAAACAGGAGATGGGTACAAATAAATGGGGACAGTAGGACAGGGATGTTAGGAACACTGGTGCGCTTATGCACGCCCATAATTATGCATTGTGCATGTTCAACATTCATGCCATAGGAATGATTTTGCTGCAATTGGAAGGATTAATGCTGGCAGCAAAACCTACAAAGCAAGGAAGTGGGGAGTAGTAAAAGATGGAAGGGACAAAAACATTCATTTCCAAAACTCACCAATCGTAGCTTTGCAACATGCTTTCTGGAGAGATAATCGCTCACAGCAGCAGGCATCTGTGAGATCTCCCAAGAACACGAGGACCAGGAAGCTCGCTAGGAAAAATCCATGTGATTCTGTAGAATCCATTTCTTGCTCTTTATGAAGCCACTCGCTTAGGGCAGAGGTGATGCTTTCTTTCCGTTGCAGACTTTCTGGAAGTGGGTTATGAGAGAGAGATCACCCAAGGTGGAGTAAATTGTGACTCCTAGTTCAAAATGTTCTAGAATTGACTGCTCCCAGGAAAGAGATCAGTGGGATGTTTTGTGGGGTGGGAAGACAAGGCAGACACCAAAATCAGAAAAGGATTATTCAAATAATCATGGGGGCTTCATCTTGTGGATGAAGATTTAAAGCATTGTTATTGTGTGAGTCACTCTTCATGAAACAAAGACTTGTTGACTTGCAGGGCCAACATACTGAGTTGTAGAGGAGCAAAGAGTGACCAGTTAGGCTCTAAGGTGCAACAACAGTCAACAAAATGAGAGGTTTTTTATGCTAGCCCAGGAAAGACAATCACTTTCTAAGGGGAGACAGGACTGAGGCAAGAAGGAAGATGTTAAGATAAGAATTATTGTGTGTTTTATTTTTATAAGCTTCAAATCAGGGGTGGGTTGCTGCTGGCATTACTGTCGGTTCGGTGGGTGTGCAATTTTCTGTGTGTGCGGTTGCCCATAAATAGGTCTGCGCATGCACAGAACATTAAAAATTGGGGGGAATGCCGTGCCAACCAGGGAACCGGTTCAGAAGTGTGGCAGGCCTGAGTCGCTGCTGGTTCTGGTGACCCAGGCCGGCAAACCACTACCGGTTTGGCTGAACTGATCCAAACCAGTAGGAACCCACCTCTACTTCAAATCAACCATTCTTTGCTGGTGTCTCCATTTTCAACTGCATGTATTTTCTTGATAATCTTTTCCAGAAATCTTTTGCTATTGACTTCTTCCTGGGGCTGAAAGTGAGTGAATAACTTGTAGTCCCCAGCTAGTTTTTTATGTTTCACTAGAACTCTTAAGTTTCTAATCTGGTGCCTTACCCACCTCATCATATTGGCTTTCTTAGAGAGTTTGTTACAGAAGAAAGTGGCTGTTGTTTCCTCACCTTATTCTCTGCTACTCCTGGCTCCAGAGGCAAACTTTGTTTCCCAGTGTGTACCCTGATGATATTTAAAGCTTCTCCTCACTCCTTCCCCCAAATTTTCTCTTTCCTTGAAGTTCATAGTTGCCATTCGAACTAGCCACACTTGATTTCTCAAAGAACTGGCAGCATAATATGTCCCCATTTTGTTTGCTGAGATTAGATTTCTGGAAGAGAGATTTGGACACAGCGTTTCTTATGTTCATGTTATGTTAAGAGGACCATAAAAATCAAGGTATTCCTTATCTGTTTAATTTTTCTATGTGGACTCCAACTCTAGAATTTCCTCTTGAAACTCAGGTCATCTCAGGTAATCGTGAGGTGTCATGTCTGCCATTTTTGTTTTGGAAGGGATGTACAGAAGCAGGTTTCTTGGTCATTGACATGACACCCCAATGTTGTTATGGGATGTCTTCGGAATTTCAGGCTTCCAGAACCTTTTTGCCTTTTATCCTCTGCTTGTAAATAGCTGCAGATCCCTAGCAGCCATTTGTGTTTCTAGCATCAGTTCTTCTCTTCAGTAGTGGATTTCTTCTAATGAGAGTATGTGTGGGTGGGTGGGTGGGTGGGATACCTGTCCAAGACTTTTGCAAACTTCAAGATATAAGGGACTTTGCTGCCAAACCTATTTGTTTATTCATAGATAAGCAGTTATGATTTAATTCCAAATCATACAAGAAACTGAAGTTGTGAAATAATCAGAACTGAAAATAATAGGGAAGATGCTTTACTGGAACTCTTGAGATCAAAATCAGTTAATTTCAAATGTTTAAATGCTTTGAGAAATTCTGGGTGGACTATTTACAATATTTGCGTGGCAACACATGCTGCTGAAATGTATGAATTAAATAGTATGGCACAGATGCTTGAACAGCCTCCTGAGTCCTGCAACATTAGGAGCCTTAAGAAATGCAGTGCTTGAGCCAACAATTCATTTTTATAAAAAATTAAAAAAAGTTAAATGGAAGTATTAGTTATATATCTGACTTGCAGAATGAGGAATCGGAATATCCCATTTTGGAAGGTCAATGGATCCAAGTGTTAAGAAATGTCATCTCCTGGATTGACATCTCTAATACATAGATGACAATCAGAATAACCCCAGATGTCTATGAAATAAATGGGACTGAAGGGAGATTAGGATATTATGTCTTTCCATCACAGCTCCAATCCTAGGGAAATCCTAATCCTTTTCCATTCTTGAATGACACCTTGCTATTAAATTAACTTGTGAATTGTTGCGGAATTATCATAGAACTGCTGTTTTTCAGAAAACTGTTTTTAAGATAGTAAATTGTACAGTGTTTCTTTGTTTGCCGTGTCTTATTAATGATATTTACTGTGGATGGTTTTTCCTTTTGTACATAGCAAGATGAAATGATATGGAGAACAAACACATCTAAAAAACAAAGGACACTAATAAATCACATTACTTTTCATTTCATTTATTAGATTTATTTGCTGCTCATTTTGTTTTGAACATTTAGCATTCAGGTACATCTAGTTTATTTGCCATTCTCTAAGCAGGTGTATATTGACAGCAAAGGCCATGAATTTTACAATTGTGCACAGATGGTTTTGCAATCCTGATCAACGACACTGTCGAGCTTCGCTTTCTGTTCATCACTTAGTCTATCCCATGGTTTTGCAAAGTCACACAATTTGATATGAAGACTATTTTCAGAAATCGTCCCTTTTGAAAGAGAAAAGATACATAACAATGGTTTCAATATGTAACTGATAAGATTTGTGCACAGTAATTTGTCCAAAGACCTTGACAATTTTCTGGCATTTGTTCTATCTTTTAAGTAGGGAATGATGTCAGTTAATGTCAAATAAACCAACTTGCATTAATATTTATATGTCATTCAAACTAGCACACTCGATTTCTCAAAGAACTGGCAGAATAATATTTGAATTTGAATTTGAATTTGTGTTTATTTGTATGCCGCCCTTTTCCCTGGGGGGACTCAGGGCGGCTCACAATCAAAAGGAAGGGGGGGGGAACAGACTTTTACATATAAGACAGTACATGATTAAAACGCAACATTCATACCATTCGGGTGGGTCACAATCTTTAGCCCCAGGCCTGACGGGATAGCCAGATTCTAAGGGCTGTGCGGAAGGTCTGGAGGGTGGTGAGGGTACGAAGCTCCACGGGGAGATCGTTCCATTGGGTCGGGGCAACCACCGAGAAGGCTCTCGGTGTTCCCATTTGGTTTGCTGAAGAGATTAGATTTCGGGAAGACAGGTTTGGACACAGCATGTCGTACCTTAATGTAAATACGGACCATAAAAACCAGCCATTTGTGTTACTGGCATCGGTTTTTCGCTTCATGGTCTAATGGGGGATGAGGAAAAAATAAGTGCTGGAGAGAAATTCCCTAAGTCTGAAAGCTCCAAAGACTAAACCTCTGGTCCTGGGGACCAACCCTGGCTGTATCCTGAAATATTAATCCTGAGACCTGTATATTCGCCTTTGTTTGGAAAAAATAACTGTCCAAGACTTTTGCAGACTTCAGGATATAGTGATCATGTCTGCTAAACCTATTTGTTTATAAATAGATGAGCAATTACACTGTAATCCCAAATCACATGAGAAATGGAAGTTGTGGAATAACCAGAATTGAAAATAAGAGATAAGGTGTTTTGATAGAAATCTTGGACTAAGTAAGAGATCAAAATCAGTTGATTTCAAATGTTTTAACGCTTTCTGAGATTCTGTGTTCAATATTATCTACAATCTTGGGCTATGTACAGTTGTAAAATATGCATTGAACAGTATGGCCCAGAACTTCTAACAGCCTCCTTGAATGTTAGAAGCCTTAAAAAATGTAGTGCTTGAACCAATAATACATTTTAAAAAAAAGTAAAATGGAAGTATTAATTATTTGAATTTGGTTAATGAGGAATTGGAATATCTAATTTTGGAGAGTCCACGGTTTCCAGTGTTAAGAAATATCAAATATATTCATGACTGGAACATGACTAACTCCTCCGAAAGTATTGTTTTTTCCTTATTGGCCAGTTCTACGGGTGGCTTCTTGCCAATGTCAAATTCCTTCTGCAAACTCTCTGCTGCCATTTCTTTGTAGGACATGTCAACACTGGAAATTTTCTGGGGGCATAACTCACCGTGGGCACCAGATGGAGAGCTGGGCAAGCGGGTGAGCAAGAAAGTGGGCAGTCAGGGATTGGCGGTAATGCACAGCTGGATAGAGAACCTTGCGGGAGAGTGAGTGAGCAGGGTGTCAGAGGGCGGCTGTCAGATCCCTATTGTGATACTGCCATTTCTGTGGGGACTGGATCATTTATTCACATTGCCCTCTTTTCTACATATCCTGTAATCCCTTAGTTTATAACTCTAGCTCTGACACATATCTGCCCTGAGGACCCGGATTGTTGTTGTGAGCGATATGCTGACTCTGTAAACCGCTTAGAGAGGGCTGAAAGCCCTATGAAGCGGTATATAAGTCGAACTGCAATTGCTATTGCTATTGCTATTGCTATTGGATTTACCTTTGGGGAATGTGTAAGCAGGGAGGGCCATTTTGTCTCACTTCTGACGCCTCCAGCAAGAAGTGCCTTATCTCCTTCCAAGGATGACTGCCTGCACAACATCTTCACAACTGAGGATTGGCTCATTCAACATCAGACTGAAGGGAGGGGTTTCTAATTCCTTTATCCTAACAGAATTGTCTGAGGCCAGCATTGTACAGTGTTTCTTTATTTACCATGACTTATTAAAGATATTTATTGTAGATTTTTTTCCCCTTTTGTACATAGCAAGATGGAATGACATGGAGAACATACAGATCTGAAAAATAAATGACACCCTTAAATCACGTTTCTTTTCATTTCATTTATTAGATGTATTTGCTGCTCATCTTCTTTTGAACATTTGCTTTCTTCTAACAAGCATCCGGGTACATCTGGGTTATTTGCCATTCTCTAAGCAGTTGTATATTGACAGCAAAGGCCATGAATTTTATAATTGTCCACAGATGGTACTGCAATCTTTATCAACGACACTGTTGAGCTTCACTTTCTGTGCATCACTTAGTTTATCCCATGGTTCTGCAAAGCTGCACAAGGAGATTTGAAAACGATCACCAGAAATCCACCCTTTTGAAATAGAAAAGGTGCAAAAATATCCTGTCAATAAGTACCCCCACTGTAAGGATTCATTCACAACTTTAACCCTAATCTGAATCTGAACCCGATCCGTTGGTATTTGGCCCACGTTTTATGTAGGGAATGTGTCAATTCCATATAAGCCAACTTTCTGCTTTTCTCAGCAAATCTATAATTTTTAAAAAGCAAGCTTTACATCTCTAAGGGAACTGACAACACATTACCTCACTGACACTGGCCTTTCAGCTTCGACGGGCCTTGGAGGAAGCTAGCTATCTTGACCCCTTCCAGTCTGGCTTCAGACCTGGTTACAGCACAGAAACCGCTTTGGTCGCATTGACCGATGATCTCTGGAGGGCCAGAGATGGAGGCTATGCGTCCATCCTGGTTCTCCTTGACCTCTCAGCGGCTTTCGATACCATCGACCATGGTATCCTTCTGCGACGACTGCGGGAGGTGGGAGTGGGAGGCACTGTTCTGCGGTGGTTCTCCTCCTACCTCTCGGACAGGTCGCAGTCGGTGTTAGTCGGGGGGCAGAGATCGTCCCTGAGGCCCCTAACATGTGGGGTACCCCAGGGTTCGGTCTTATCCCCCCTACTATTTAACATATACATGAAACCGCTGGGCGAGATCATTCGGAGGCACGGGATAAAATACCACCAATATGCGGACGATACGCAATTGTATCTGTCCGCCCCGTGCCAACTCAATGAAGCGGTGGACGTGATGAACCAGGGTCTGGAGGCCGTTAAGAACTGGATGAGTGCTAACAAACTGGTGCTCAACCCGGATAAAACCGAGTGGCTGTTGTGTTTCCCCCCCAATAATTTGGCTAATACACCAACGCTTAGGCTGGGGGGTCAAATTTCATACCCCTCAGATAGGGTCCGCAACTTAGGAGTCCTCCTGGATCCACAGCTGACTTTTGACCACCACCTGTCAGCTGTGACCAGGGGGGCATTTGCCCAGGTTCGCCTGGTCCGCCAGTTGCGGCCCTACCTAGATCGGGGGGCCCTCACAACAGTCACTCGAGCCCTGGTGATCTCTAGACTGGAATACTGCAATGGGCTCTACATGGGGTTGCCCCTGAAGTGCATCCGGCGACTACAGCTAGTCCAGAATGCGGCCGCGCGAGTGATAGTGGGCGCACCTCGGTTCGCCCACGTTACACCTGTCCTCCGCGAGCTGCACTGGCTACCTGTTGGTCTCCGGGTGCGCTTCAGGATACTAATGACCACCTTTAAAGCACTCCATGGTAGTGGATCTGGGTACTTGAGAGACCGCCTTCTGCCGATTACCTCCCTAAATCGACCAATTAGATCGCACAGACTAGGCCTCCTCCGAATTCCATCAGCCAATGCCGACTGGCGACTACACGGAGGAGAGCCTTCTCTGCTGCTGCCCCGGCCCTATGGAACGAGCTCCCCATGGAGATCCGCACCCTCACCACGATCCAGACCTTCCGCGCAGCCCTCAAGATCTGGCTCTCCCAGCAGGCCTGGGAATAGGTTTCCAATTACCCGCCCGAGTGTTTGATTGTTGAATGAAAGTTGTGTTTTATTATTTTTCTTTTGTTCACCAATTGTTTTGTTTTGACCTTGCACCTCCCCTCCCCTGTGGTTGTAAGCCGCCCTGAGTCCCCTCAGGGAAAAGGGCGGCATATAAATCCCAATAAAACCAAAACCAAACCAAACTGGCTTATCCCTCCAAAAATGCGATGGAAGTTGACCAAGTAGTACTACAGAGCAGATTAGTAAAAATGATAATGCTGAAACAATGTTTTGCAATGTGCCATCCTCTTTAATTTATACGTATTAATTATTAGTAGATAATTGGTCTTCTCTACCTGAAAATACATATTCTTCTCCTTTGAGAGGCCCTTTGTGTACATATCCACAGAAATTATCTGAGACTGAGGTGTAGAGAAACTGTGCATTTTTTACTTTCTCTGGACCCTTGTACACCTTCAGAAAGAAAGATAATTCAGTATATGATAAGGACAAGAGCAGGTCAGGAGAATTGCAAAATAATGTTTCAGGAGGAGGAGAGGCTTACCGCAATGGGCTGAATAGTATAGATATTTTCGGGTGAATACGACGGAGATTCTGGATCTTCCTTGATGCTCATAAATTTGGCCCTCATCACTGGAGAGAAATGGCGGAGGAGAGGGGGGGCAGACAGACAGACTTATTCAACAAAAGCTTCTGCTATAACTAATATTTATTTGTTTCTTTTTATTTATTTAGTTTGTCACTCATGTACAAGATAACAGGAATAAGAATAAACACGAAGAAGAACACAGGAAATGGGTACAAATAAATGGGGACGGTAGGACAGGGATGTTAGGAACACTGGTGCGCTTATGCACGCCCATAATTATGCATTGTGCATGTTCAACATTCATGCCATAGGAATGATTTTGCTGCAATTGGAAGGATTAATGCTGGCAGCAAAACCTACAAAGCAAGGAAGTGGGGAGTAGTAAAAGATGGAAGGGACAAAAACATTCATTTCCAAAACTCACCAATCTTAGCTTTGCAACATGCTTTCTGGAGAGATAATCGCTCACAGCGGCAGGCATCTGTGAGATCTCCCAAGAACACGAGGACCAGGAAGCTCACTAGGAATAATCCATGTGATTCTGTAGAATCCATTTCTTGCTCTTTATGAAGCCACTCACTTAGGGCAGAGGTGATGCTTTCTTTCCGTTGCAGGCTTTCTGGAAGTGGGTTATGAGAGAGAGATCACCCAAGGTGGAGTAAATTGTGACTCCTAGTTCAAAATGTTCTAGAATTGACTGCTCCCAGGAAAGAGATCAGTGGGATGTTTTGTGGGGTGGGAAGACAAGGCAGACACCAAAATCAGAAAAGGATTATTCAAATAATCATGGGGGCTTCATCTTGTGGATGAAGATTTAAAGCATTGTTATTGTGTGAGTCACTCTTCATGAAACAAAGACTTGTTGACTTGCAGGGCCAACATACTGAGTTGTAGAGGAGCAAAGAGTGACCAGTTAGGCTCTAAGGTGCAACAACAGTCAACAAAATGAGAGGTTTTTTATGCTAGCCCAGGAAAGACAATCACTTTCTAAGGGGAGACAGGACTGAGGCAAGAAGGAAGATGTTAAGATAAGAATTATTGTGTGTTTTATTTTTATAAGCTTCAAATCAGGGGTGGGTTGCTGCTGGCATTGCTGTCGGTTCGGTGGGTGTGCAATTTTCTGTGTGCGCGGTTGCCCATAAATAGGTCTGCGCATGCACAGAACATTAAAAATTGGGGGGAATGCCGTGCCAACCAGGGAACCGGTTCAGAAGTGTGGCAGGCCTGAGTCGCTGCTGGTTCTGGCGACCCAGGCCGGCAAACCACTACCGGTTTGGCTGAACTGATCCAAACCAGTAGGAACTCACCTCTACTTCAAATCAACCATTCTTTGCTGGTGTCTCCATTTTCAACTGCATGTATTTTCTTGATAATCTTTTCCAGAAATCTTTTGCTATTGACTTCTTCCTGAAAGTGAGTGAATGGCTTTTGGTCTCCAGCTAGTTTTTATGTTTCACTAGAACTCTTTAAGTTTCTAATCTGGTGCCTTACCCACCTCATCATATTGGCTTTCTTAGAGAGTTTGTTACAGAAGAAAGTGGCTGTTGTTTCCTCACCTTATTCTCTGCTACTCCTGGCTCCTTACCCAGAGGCAAACTTTGTTTCCCAGTGTGTACCCTGATGATATTTAAAGCTTCTCCTCACTCCTTCCCCCAAATTCTCTCTTGCCTTGAAGTTCATAATTGCCATTCGAACTAGCCACACTTGATTTCTCAAAGAACTGGCAGCATAATACGTCCCCATTTTGTTTGCTGAGATTAGATTTCTGGAAGAGAGATTTGGACACAGCGTATCTTATGTTAATGTTATGTTAAGAGGACCAGATCATGTCTGCTAAACCTATTTGTTTATAAATAGATGAGCAATTACAGTGTAATCCCAAATCACATGAGAAATGGAAGTTGTGGAATAACCAGAATTGAAAATAAGAGATAAGGTGTTTTGATAGAAATCTTGGACTAAGTAAGAGATCAAAATCAGTTGATTTCAAATGTTTTAACGCTTTCTGAGATTCTGTGTTCAATATTATCTACAATCTTGGGCTATGTACAGTTGTAAAATATGCATTGAACAGTATGGCCCAGAACTTCTAACAGCCTCCTTGAATGTTAGAAGCCTTAAAAAATGTAGTGATTGAACCAAGAATTCATTTTTACAAAAAAGTAAAATGGAAGTATTAATTATTTGAATTTGGTTAATGAGGAATTGGAATATCTAATTTTGGAGAGTCCACGGTTTCCAGTGTTAAGAAATATCAAATATATTCATGACTGGAACATGACTAACTCCTCCGAAAGTATTGTTTTTTCCTTATTGGATCCTTTGAAAGAAAATTTAAAAAGAGACGATCAATTTTTTTACACTGGTGTACTAAATTAAGTATTTAGTTCACTCAGCCTTCCTAAAAAAAAAAAGTGACTCCGTATGCAAGCGGGTCTATGATAATGCCACTAGTGGAATAGCTGGAATACTGCAATGTGCTCTACATGGGGCTGCCCTTGAAGAGCATCCGGCGACTTCAGCTAGTCCAGAACGCGGCCGCGCGAGTGATCGTGGGTGCACCTCGGTTCACCCATATAACACCTATCCTCCGCGAGCTGCGCTGGCTACCTGTCGATCTCCGGGTGCGCTTCAAGGTGCTACTAGTCACCCATAAAGCCCTTCATGGTAGTGGACCTGGGTACTTGAGAGACCGCCTTCTGCCAATTACCTCCCTGCGACCAATTAGATCTCACAGATTGGGCCTCCTCCGAATTCCATCTGCCAGCCAGTGTCGGCTGGCAACCACACGGAGGAGAGCCTTTTCGGTAGTAGCTCCGACCCTTTGGAACGATCTCTCCGTGGAGATTCGTACTCTCACCACCGTCCAGACCTTCCGCATAGCCCTTAAGACCTGGCTAGCCCGTCAGGCCTGGGGACAAAGATAATCGCCCCTCCCGAATGATGAATGAATGTTGCTCATTATTTTACTCTATGTTTGTCTACGTCACTGTTTGTATTTCCCTCCCCTGATCTTATATAAGCCGCCCTGAGACCCCTCAGGGAAAAGGGAGGCCTATAAATGTTAATAAACCTTCAAACCTTCAAACTAGTGTAACGTGGTCAGTTCTGCGGGTGGCTTCTTGCCAGTGTCAAATTCCTTCTGCAAACTCTCTGCTGCCATTTCTTCGCAGGACATGTCAACACTGGAAATTTTCTGGGGGCATAACTCACCGTGGGCACCAGATGGAGAGCTGGGCAAGCGGGTGAGCAAGAAAGTGGGCAGTCAGGGATTGGCGGTAATGCACAGGTAGCTGGATAGAGAACCTTGCGGGAGAGTGAGTGAGCAGGGTGTCAGAGGGCGGCTGTCAGATCCCTATTGTGATACTGCCATTTCTGTGGGGACTGGATCATTTATTCACATTGCCCTCTTTTCTACATATCCTGTAATCCCTTAGTTTATAACTCTAGCTCTGACACATATCTGCCCTGAGGACCCGGATTGTTGTTGGGGGCGATATGCTGACTCTGTAAACCGCTTAGAGAGGGCTGAAAGCCCTATGAAGCGGTATATAATTGCTATTGCTATTGCTATTGCTATTGGATTTACCTTTGGGGAATGTGTAAGCGGGGAGGGCCATTTTGTCTCACTTCTGACACCTCCAGCAAGAAGTGCCTTATCTCCTTCCAAGGATGACTGTCTGCACAACATCTTCACAACTGTGGATTGGCTCATTCAACATCAGACTGAAGGGAGGGGTTTCTAATTCCTTTATCCTAGCAGAATTGTCTGAGGCCAGCACTGTACAGTGTTTCTTTATTTACCATGACTTATTAAAGATATTTATTGTAGATTTTTCCCCCTTTTGTACATAGCAAGATGGAATG
This sequence comes from Thamnophis sirtalis, assembly GCF_051295495.1. Classification (NCBI taxonomy): domain Eukaryota; kingdom Metazoa; phylum Chordata; class Lepidosauria; order Squamata; family Natricidae; genus Thamnophis; species Thamnophis sirtalis. The sequence goes on from NW_028261383.1 coordinate 165,926,348, forward strand.
ACATGGAGAACATACAGATCTGAAAAATAAATGACACCCTTAAATCACGTTTCTTTTCATTTCATTTATTAGATGTATTTGCTGCTCATCTTCTTTTGAACATTTGCTTTCTTCTAACAAGCATCCGGGTACATCTGGGTTATTTGCCATTCTCTAAGCAGTTGTATATTGACAGCAAAGGCCATGAATTTTATAACTGTCTACAGATGGTACTGCAATCTTTATCAACGACACTGTTGAGCTTCACTTTCTGTGCATCACTTAGTTTATCCCATGGTTCTGCAAAGCTGCACAAGGAGATTTGAAAACGATCACCAGAAATCGACCCTTTTGAAATAGAAAAGGTGCAAAAATATCCTGTCAATAAGTACCCCCACTGTAAGGATTCATTCACAACTTTAACCCTAATCTGAATCTGAACCCGATCCGTTGGTATTTGGCCCACGTTTTAAGTAGGGAATGTGTCAATTCCATATAAGCCAACTTTCTGCTTTTCTCAGCAAATCTATAATTTTTAAAAAGCGAGCTTTATATCTCTAAGGGAACTGACAACACATTACCTCACTGACACTGGCTTATCCCTCCAAAAATGCGATGGAAGTTGACCAAGTAGTACTACAGAGCAGATTAGTAAAAATGATAATGCTGAAACAATGTTTTGCAATGTGCCATCCTCTTTAATTTATACGTATTAATTATTAGTAGATAATTGGTCTTCTCTACCTGAAAATACATATTCTTCTCCTTTGAGAGGCCCTTTGTGTACATATCCACATAAATTATCTGAGACTGAGGTGTAGAGAAACTGTGCATTTTTTACTTTCTCTGGACCCTTGTACACCTTCAGAAAGAAAGATAATTCAGTATATGATAAGGACAAGAGCAGGTCAGGAGAATTGCAAAATAATGTTTCAGGAGGAGGAGAGGCTTACCGCAATGGGCTGAATAGTATAGATATTTTCGGGTGAATAGGACCGAGATTCTGGATCTTCCTTGACGCTCATAAATTTGGCCCTCATCACTGGAGAGAAATGGCGGAGGAGAGGGGGGGGCAGACAGACAGACTTATTCAACAAAAGCTTCTGATATAACTAATATTTATTTGTTTATTTTTATTTATTTAGTTTGTCACTCATTTACAAGATAACAGGAATAAGAATAAACACGAAGAAGAACACAGGAAATGGGTACAAATAAATGGGGACGGTAGGACAGGGATGTTAGGAACACTGGTGCGCTTATGCACGCCCATAATTATGCATTGTGCATGTTCAACATTCATGCCATAGGAATGATTTTGCTGCAATTGGAAGGATTAATGCTGGCAGCAAAACCTACAAAGCAAGGAAGTGGGGAGTAGTAAGAGATAGAAGGGAGAAAAACATTCATTTCCAAAACTTACCAATCTTAGCTTTGCAACATGCTTTCTGGAGAGATAATTGCCCACAGGTGCAGGCCTCTGTGAGATCTCCCAAAAACAGGAGGACCAGGAAGCTGGCTAGGAATAATCCATGTGATTCTGTAGAATCCATTTCTTGCTCTTTATGAAGCCACTCGCTTAGGGCAAAGGTGATGCTTTCTTTCCGTTGCAGGCTTTCTGGAAGTGGGTTATGAGAGAGAGAGATCACCCAAGGTGGAGTAAATTGTGACTCCTAGTTCAAAATGTTCTAGAATTGACTGCTCCCAGGAAAGAGATCAGTGGGATGTTTTGTGGGGTGGGAAGACAAGGCAGACACCAAAATCAGAAAAGGATTATTCAAATAATCATGGGGGCTTCATCTTGTGGATGAAGATTTAAAGGATTGTTATTGTGTGAGTCACTCTTCATGAAACAAAGACTTGTTGACTTGCAGGGCCAACATACTGAGTTGTAGAGGAGCAAAGAGTGACCAGTTAGGCTCTAAGGTGCAACAACAGTCAACAAAATGAGAGGTTTTTTATGCTAGCCCAGGAAAGACAATCACTTTCTAAGGGGAGACAGGACTGAGGCAAGAAGGAAGATGTTAAGATAAGAATTATTGTGTGTTTTATTTTTATAAGCTTCAAATCAGGGGTGGGTTGCTGCTGGCATTGCTGTCGGTTCGGTGGGTGTGCAATTTTCTGTGTGCGCTGTTGCCCATAAATAGGTCTGCGCATGCACAGAACATTAAAAATTGGGGGGAATGCCGTGCCAACCAGGGAACCGGTTCAGAAGTGTGGCAGGCCTGAGTCGCTGCTGGTTTTGGCGACCCAGGCCGGCAAACCACTACCGGTTTGGCTGAACTGATCCAAACCAGTAGGAACCCACCTCTACTTCAAATCAACCATCCTTGCTGGTGTCTCCATTTTCAACTGCATGTATTTTCTTGATAAACTTTTCCAGAAATCTTTTGCTATCGACTTCTTCCTGGGGCTGAAAGTGAGTGAATGGCTTGTGGTCCCCAGCTAGTTTTTATGTTTCACTAGAACTCTTAAGTTTCTAATCTGGTGCCTTACCCACCTCATCATATTGGCTTTCTTAGAGAGTTTGTTACAGAAGAAAGTGGCTGTTGTTTCCTCACCTTATTCTCTGCTACTCCTGGCTCCAGAGGCGAAGTTTGTTTCCCAGTGTGTACCCTGATGATATTTAAAGCTTCTCCTCACTCCTTCCCCCAAATTCTCTCTTGCCTTGAAGTTCATAGTTGCCATTCAAACTAGCCACACTTGATTTCTCAAAGAACTGGCAGCATAATACGTCCCCATTTTGTTTGCTGAGATTAGATTTCTGGAAGAGAGATTTGGACACAGCGTATCTTATGTTCATGTTATGTTAAGAGGACCATAAAAATCAAGGTATTCCTTATCTGTTTAATTTTTCTATGTGGCCTCCAACTCTAGTATTTCCTCTTGAAACTCAGGTCATCTCAGGTAATCGTGAGGTGTCATGTCTGCCATTTTTGCTTTGGAAAGGATGTACAGAAGCAGGTTTCTTGGTCATTGACATGACACCCCAATGTTGTTATGGGATGTCTTCGCAATTTCAGGCTTCCAGAACCTTTTTGCCTTTTATCCTCTGCTTGTAAACAGCTGCAGATCCCTAGCAGCCATTTGTGTTTCTAGCATCAGTTCTTCTCTTCAATAGTGGATTTCTTCTAATGAGAGTGTGTGTGGGGTGGTGGTGGTATACCTGTCCAAGACTTTTGCAAACTTCACGATATAAGGAACTTTGCTTCCAAACCTATTTGTTTATTCATAGATTTGAATTTGAATTGAATTTGAATTTACTTTATTTGTATGCCGCCCTTTTCCCTGAAAGGGACTCAGGGCGGCTCACAATTCAAAGGAGGGGAAAAACAAACAAAGTTACAAAATATAAAGACCATACACAGTTAAAAAACACAACAATCATACCATTCGAAGTGGGGCTGCAAGTCTTTAGCCCCAGGCCTGTCGGAACAGCCAGGTTTTAAGGGCTATGCGGAAGGCCTGGAGGGTGGTGAGGGTACGAATCTCCACGGGGAGTTTGTTCCACAGGGTCAGAGCAGCCACAGAGAAGGCCCTCCTCTGGGTAGTCGCCAGTCGACACTGGGCGGCTGATGGAATTCGGAGGAGGCCTAGTCTGTGGGATCTTATTGGTCTAGTAGAGGTAATTGGCAGCAGGCGGTCTCTCAAGTATCCAGATCCAATACCATGAAGGGCTTTGTAGGTGACAACTAGCTCCTTGAAGCGAATCCGGAGACCAACAGGCAGCCAGTGCAGCTCGCGGAGGATAGGTGTTACGTGGGTGAATCGAGGCGCACCCATGATCGCTCGCGTGGCTGCATTCTGGACAAGCTGAAGTTGCCGAATACTCTTCAAGGGCAGCCCCATGTAGAGCACGTTGCAGTACTCCAGCCTAGAGGTCACAAGGGCATGAGTGACTGTTGTGAGAGCCTCCCGGTTCAGGTAGGGACGCAACTGGTGCACTAAGCGAACCTGGGCAAATGCCCCCCTGGTCACAGCTGACAAATGGTGTTCAAGTCAGCTGTGGGTCCAGGAGGACTCCCAAGTTGCGGACCCTATCTGAGGGGTGTACTATTTGACCCCCCAGCCTGAGAGATGGAACACTTGGCCAATTAGTAGGAGGGAGTCCGGCGGAGGCTCTGGCTGCTGCTTGGAATTCAGCAGCGACAGAGGCTCTTAACCGGATTGCACCTTTACGGCCGCTCTGAGGCAGTGGATCCAGGAAGGCCCCTTGGTTTACTGAGGAACTCCGGGAGATGAAGCGCCGAAAGAGACGCCTAGAGCACCGATGGAGATCCAGAAAATCCGAGTCGGACCGAGCACTTTTAACATCCAGCATCAGAGTCTACATCCGGGCAATTAGGACGTCAAAGAGAACATACATTGCCTCTCTGATTGCTTCCGCTGAGTCGCGCCCAGCCGCCTTGTTCAGGATAACCCGTTCCCTCCTAAATAGGAGGGATACGAGCGATCCTTTGCAGGGCAGAGCTGAGGACTACGTCCAATTCCTCGCGGACAAAGTTGCTCGGTTTCGGACGGACCTGGACTCCAATCCCGCAGAACCAGCTGAGGCACCAAGGGATAATCTGGTAGGACATCACTGGATTGATTTTCAGGCTGTTACCCCTGAGGACGTGGACAAGGCCATGAGAGCTGTAAGTGCCTCCACATGTGTACTGGACCCGTGCCCCTCCTGGCTGGTTGTTAACAGCAGGAAGGTGACCCGGGGCTGGATCCAGGCGGTTGTTGCCGCCTCCCTTCTTTCTCACCTATGGCTATAGTGTTTTGATTTCAAATTATTATGTGTGCCAGAACAACTTTGGAAAGAGTGGGTTCTTTGACTGTATTCTTAAAATGTGGAGCTTGTCATCTCATGAAGTGCTTTGGTTTTTATTGAGCTTGGGGCACGGCAATAAGATATTATACAAGGTAGTATTATACTATATTATACAAAGCAGCTTACCATCTTGATTTTAAGGAAGGATCCAATATATGAGTCTTTTGTGTGGTTTTGATAATATTCCATGTTCCAAAAATGAAAATATGAAAGAAAATGTTTTTACATGGTCTAGATTGAATGAAAAGCTTAAGGATCAAATTAGTTTTTATATTACTTTTTATGTTTATTACATCTCTTTTTCTGTTAATTTTGTCGATTTTTAAAAACACTGTGCATGTGTGTGTACACAGTTATAATCACTACAATTTTCTTTCCCTGTTGGCATTGTGCTTTTTGGTGTTTCACTATTAAATAAGGTTACTATAGCTTCATCTGGTTTATCTCCTTTTTATTTCCTTTTAATGCTGCTGCATTCTGCAGGTCTGAGCAAAACTCTCAACACCCACATTGTTCAGATGTTTTCATTTCTTTTCCTATTTTCTTGTTACCATAGCAGCTCCTAAACTGATTATATAGTGGGTGTATGAGAACTGGCTTTATTTAGCAGTGTCTGATCTTGGAAGTATCACCAAATGGCACCAGATATTTTGTTTCCATGAGGCAACACAAAGATTTCTACATTCACTAAACACGTTATTTCATTTAGGTGCACATAGATGAAAGGCCTTGGTATTTAGAATAGGGGGCAATAGTCAAAAACACTCATTGTTTTGAAGGTACCAAAAGCCTACAAATTACGGTAGAATTCTAGCAACATCTCCCTAAAGCAAATTTTTACTCTCCAGAAGCTCTTGAAACAAAATAACCGGTTAGCAAGATTTTGTTGTTGACACAGTCTTAAATCTCTAATTTGACAGGACTGAACACCCAGAAGAAGTCCCTAAATCAGACAGGCCTTAAAAATTCTGTGATATTATTGCTTGATAATTCTCCACTTCTTATAAGGATGATTACAAACGCCACATGGTAGTTACTTTCATTGTTATTGCTCTTTTAATCATCATGTTTCTTTTTTACACTTTTCTTCTGACTTTCAAAACAAACGAACAAGAGTTCCTGAAACAGGTTGACACCCATTCAAAAAGGGCTCCTGGAGAAGATGGGAGCCTAAATCACCTCACGGTGGGCTCTGTACAACATGGCAGCTGCTGTTTGGGAATTCCTTGAAGCCATAGGGCGAAGAATAGAATAAAAACCAGGCCACGCAAGACTCCTCGGTGGGACTTCCTCTGCCCATAGGTGTAGAAAAGACAATGCAATGCCAGGTGCCCCCGACTACACCAGGTTCCCAACTTTACGGAAAGGCTGAGCACACAGCAGCTACTGGCCTCAAGGACTGCATGGCCCGCGGCAGCCTCACTCTCTGAAGTCACATCAGCTGCAGAGCCGCAGAGCTAAAGTGGTCAGTTGTGGGCCACCCGGTGCAATGCAGGTTCAGAGGCGCTGCGCTCTATCTTGGGCAAGGAGTGCTGAAGTGACTCAATGGAAGCCAGAATCTGAAAGAGAAGACAAGAGGGTTTCACTCAGAACAAGCATCTCACAACATGCTACCTTAGCAGAGTGGGGTTCAAAATACTATCGTAAGTAGAGCTGGCCTAGCTCTAAAAGTAACAATAAAGCTGCCAGAGCAGCTACGGAATCTGTTTCACCTTTTTTTCAGAATCCCATCCTTTGGGCTTTGCTGTTGAATAGGCACAAAATATAAGAACTTGAAGGCCATAGAAACTCAGAAAGAAGTTTGTCTCTCTTCATGGGACACAGATGAAGAGAGAACATGTCAGATGTGGGTTCCTACCAGTTCGCACCTATTCGTTAGAACCGGTTCGTCAAATCTACCGAACCGGTTAGAAGAGGTTCCACCAGTGGACCCGGAAAGCAGGCCACACCTACAGAAGAGGTTCCAAAATTTTTTGAAACCCACCACTGGTCCTTGGATAGGATTATTCTACACTATCATGCTCATATTTATAAAACTCAGTGCCTCTGTGAAAGGGAAGGATGACTACTGCGTTTGTAGTGCAATCAGAACATTGCGTGTGTTGAAGTTGTTTTAATGCAAACCAAAGAGCCTTTTAAAAAAGAAGTTTACATCGTATTCTTATGCATGCCAGTGCTGTGTGTGAGGTAATTTAAGGTGGTTCTGACAAGTGTCGTCGGCATCTTCATATTCGGTCACATGGGCGGCAAGCCACTCCCATCCGGTCACATGGGCGGCAAGCCACAACCACAAAGGAGGCCACACCCACAGAGTAGGTTCGAACAATTTTTGAAACCCACCACTGGAACATGTGTAAATCTGCACTTTGCTATTCTTGTTTTCTTTCTTTCTATATCTCCATAAAGCAGAATGACGATGTACGTTAGATGAAGATTTGTTATATGAAGATTTGAGTGGTGCGGTGGCCTGGAGGTGGAGCCCTCACCTCACAATCAGGAGGCTGTGAGTTCGATCTTAGGTAGAGGCAGATATTTCTCTCTGGGCACAATGAGAATTTATCTGCTGAATAAAATTCCACATTGGCGACAGGAAGGGCATCCAGCCAGTAAACACTCTGCTCCATTCAGTTGCCCAGACTCCACCCTGCGAGGAGTTATGGGATCATAAAAAAAGATGATGATGATACGAAGAGCTGCGTGATTTATGTCTCTTAATTTTTCTCTGATCTTGGAGTTTTGGTTCATTTTTAGAAAGAAGTTATATGTTAAAAAGAACACAGAGACACATTGCAATTGCATTGGCCTTCCTCAGAATCAAAAGTCCTAGGAGGAAAACATGAAGGTGAAGTCAGGTATAGTAGCAATTTATATAGTTATACATGGAGATGAGTTTCCTCTTCATCCTGAAGACGAAACTCAAATACTTTGGCCACCTAATGAGAAGGAAGGACTCACTGGAGAAGAGCCTCATGCTGGGAAAGATGGAGGGCAAAAGAAGAAGGGGACGACAGAGAATGAGGCGGCTGGATGGAGTCACAGTTGGTGTGAGCTTAAAGGGACTCGGGGGGGATGACAGAGGAGAGGAAGGCCTGGAGGAACGTTGTCCATGGGGTCGCAATGGGTTGGACACGACTTCACAACTAACAACATGGAGATGAGAACGTCAAGAGAGGAAAATGAATCTTTAATTCATTCAATTCATATTTAATCAGCAACTTTAGGACATAGGCAATACATGTAGTCCAGTGGTCTCCAACCTTGGCAACTTTAAGACTTGTGGACTTCAACTCCCAGAGTTCCTCAGCCAGCAAAGCTGGCTGAGGAACTCTGGGAGTTGAAGTCCACAGATCTTAAAGTTGCCAAGGTTGGAGACTACTGACGTAGCCCTCCACTTCCGGCCACAATTGAACCCAAAATTTATGTTGCTAAGGGAGAAATTTGTTAAATGAGCTTTGACTCATTTTATGACTTTCCTTGCCACCTTTGTCAAGGGAATCATTGCGGTTGTTCAAATTAGAAACATGGCTGTTAAGTCAATCTGGCTTCTCCACTGACTTTGCCTGTCAGGAGGTCGCAAAAGAGAATCACGTGACTGTGGGACACTGCAACCGTCATAAATGCGAGTGGAGCTGTCAAGCATCCGAATGTAAATCATGTAACCCTGGGGGTGCTGATATGGTCGTAAGTGTGAAAAATGGTCGTACGTCACTTTTTTCAGTGGCATTGTAACTTCAAACAGTCATTAAACCAACTGTTGCAAGTTGAGGACTATCTGTAAAGCATTTCTTCATAGAACTCATAATTAACTTGGTGGACAAGAGTGCATGGAAAACTGTACAGCAACAGCCTGAAGGCTCATCCTAATCCAGCCAGTATCTCTTGTCCACCAAAGCAGGAGATAAGAGCAATGATAGTATTTTTGGCTTGCATTTCCCAGCAATTGAAAATCAAATAATAATAATATATTGATGAATATAACTGGTATGATTAGTGTCTTTATCTTTCAAAGATTTTTCTATTGGCTTTCATGCACTGGCTACCTGTTGATCTCCGGGTGCGCTTCAAGGTGCTACTTATCACCTATAAAGCCCTTCATGGTAGTGGGCCTGGGTACTTGAGAGACCGCCTACTGCCAATTACCTCCACTAGACCGATACGATCGCATCGATTAGGCCTCCTCCGAATTCCATCTTCCAGCCAGTGCAGACTGGCAACTACCCGGAGGAGAGCCTTCTCGGTGGCTGCTCCGACCCTTTGGAACGAACTCCCCGTGGAGATTCGGACCCTCACCGCCCTCCAGTCCTTCGGCGCCGCTTTAAAGATCTGGCTATCCCGGCTGGCCTGGGGTTAAGATTGTAGCCCCACCCGAACTGTGTGACTGTTGTGCTCTTTTTTTAACATGTTGTATTGTCTACTGTTTGTCTCCCCCCCCCTTTTTTTTTGAATTGTGAGCCGCCCTGAGTCCCCCCAGGGAAAAGGGCGGCATACAAATAAAGGAAACTAAACTAAACTAAACTAAACTAAAAGTTACCTCACATCTTCAAAAGGTAAAGGTTCCCCTTGCACAGATGTGCTAGTCGTTCCTGACTCTAGGGGGCAGTGCTCATCTCCGTTTCAAAGCCAAAGAACCAGCCGTGTCCTAAGACGTCTCCGTGGTCATGTGGCCGGCATGGCTAAACACCGAAGGCGCACGGAACGCTGTTACCTTCCCAACAAAGGTGGTCCCTATTTTTCTACTTGCATTTTTACGTGCTTTCGAACTGCTAGGTTGGCAGAGGATCTTCAAAAGAGGAAGAGGCAAATCCACGTGCACATGCTCTGTACCTCGGCATGCTAGATTGCTGGAGATACTTTCTGCCAAGATATTTCGCCGATTAGTTTCTCAGAGATATAAATTTGGCCATCAGCTGAAACGTCACCCTGATTGATGGATTTTACATCACCATCCCTTAAGCTCTCACCTGGGGGAAGAGGGGCCTTTCTTCACGACTGAATTTAAGGCAGTCACTCATTAGCCTGCGCATGGCTTTGGGGCAATTGCTTGGCACCTTGCTAAGGTCAGGCGACAGATATCCCCGACCAACCATGAATATGATCTAGAAGAACAAGAGAGATGCAGTGTTATTTAAAAACAATGTAGGAAAACTGGGCAGAGTTTCTGACATTATTTCCAAGCTTCCCCCCCCAATAGCTCCACTCCAGATCACATGAGTAGTAGAAAGGAAAAGTTGAATGGAGGAGTTGGCAGCATTCCACACCATGGCCCAAAGGAAGACAATGGAGGAATTTTCCAGGTATGTTTCTGGTTTTGGGCCGGATAATTCCCAATTTTGAACATGAACCTTTTAATAAAAAGAGCCAGCGTTGTCCGAAGATGTCTCTGTGGTCATGTGGCCAGCATGACTAAATAACAAAGGCGCATGGAACTCTCTATCTGAATAAGATAGGGCATTGATGGCGAACCTTTTCAGCACAGAATGTCCAAACTGGAACATGTGTGAATGCGTGCACCAGAGCGCCCGAAGACCAGTTAGCTGGCACGCGCCTGTCTGTTTTTGGGCCATATTTCAGGCTGTTTTTTCGGGCCATTTTCAGGGTGAAAAACAGCTTGAAAATGGTCCGAAAAATGACATTTTGGCCATTTTCTGATGCTCCGGTGCCCGCAAAGACCAGCTGGTGACGGTGCGGGTGCCCACAGAGAGGGATCTGCGTGCCACCTCTGTCATGCATGCTATAGGTTCACCATCAGGGAGATACCTTGAAGAATAGAGGGAGATCAGACCACAGGCAGAAGATGAGGAGACCCAGCAAAGACCTTGGCTACCTTCAGAATCACTGGAGCCCCTTCTCTTGGCTCCATTAAATAGCCAGCGAGGACCATTTGAAAAGGATTTAGGACACAGGGCGTGGCTGAACCCCGTATTCCCTTCCTTCCTTCCTTACCTGGTCCCGATTGTTGATATGACTATACGGAAGAGTCCCGGAGAGCAGCTCATAGAGGACGACTCCATAGGAGTAGACATCTGACTGGAAGCTGTAAGGATTGGGGTCCTGCATTCGAATCACTTCCGATGCCTGTGGGGGTCCAGTGGGAAGGCATTAAGATTTGCAGATGGGGTAAGCCAAACCTTTCTACTTTCCAGAGAAAGAACACTGTCTGTTTTCTGCTCCCTATCTCTTCTCCTCTCTCTCCCAACCCTGGCCTGTTTCAAAGCTTTACCTCCCAACATACACACCATCCAGAGGATGGAACCACTGGGTTGTTCCACTTGCTGTGAGCCACTCCAACGTGTCTTCACCGTGGCAAGGCCAAAATCACCAATCTTCACGGTCAAGCCTTCATGCAGGAAGATATCTGGCAGCAGCAGGTGAAGGAACTTCACAGGTATCTTGGCCTGAGTAGTTAACCACTTGTCCAACAAGAAGCACCAGTTATCTATCCCTGACCTCAGTTCCCCAAAGTCTCACTTTTATCTCATGCAGTATCTTGGAAATACTTACAAACCCTCTTTTTTTTCTACTCTGACATGCTGTGGCTTTTAGGTAATTTACTCAGGTTTCCTTAAAAAAGGATTCCCACTCAAGACTAAACAGATGCAAGAGAAGGATACTGTTTGATTTGAGATCCCGGTGGATTATGTTCTTAGCATGAAGGTAACTGGGGAAAAGAGACAATGAGTTAAAGCAATGGCACTTAAACTTACATACCGCTTCACAGTGCTTTATAGTTTACAGAGTCAGCAAATTGCCCCCAACAATCTGGGTCCTCATTTTACCGACCTCAGAAGGATGGAAGGCTGAGTCAACCTTGAGCCAGAGAGACTTGAATTGTCAAACTGCTGGCAGCCAGCAATCAGCAGAAGTAGGCTGCAATACTGCATTCTAACCACTGCACCATCATTTATTTATTTATTTATTTGTCTTGTATGCCGCCCACTCCCGGAGGACTCCGGGCGGCTCACAAAAGACAAGGGAAAGGGGGGAATGAGACAAAGACAACATATTAAAAACAAAACCAACATTCACAATTTCTGTGGAGGTAGATGCTTCTCAGCTCCCCCCAGCCTGCTGGAACAGCCAGGACTTGGTGGCTTTGCGGAAGGCCGGGAGGGTAGTAAGGATCCGGATCTCAACAGGGAGCTCGTTCCAGAGGGCCGGAGCTGCAACAGAGAAGGCTCTCCCCCGGGGAGTCGCCAGCTGACATTGGCTGGCAGATGGAATCCGGAGGAGACGCAACCTATGCAATCTAATTGGTCTGAGAGAGGTAATCGGCAGGAGGCGGTCTCTCAGGTATCCAGGTCCGATGCCATGTAGGGCTTTATAGGTAGCGACCAGCACCTTGAAGCGGATTCGGAGACTGATAGGTAGCCAGTGCAGCTTGCGGAGGATAGGTGTAACGTGGGTGTACCTTGGTGCACCCACAATCGCTCGCGCGGCTGCATTCTAGACTAATTGGAGTCTTCGAACACTCTTCATGGTTCTCCTCTTATCACCTTTTCTTTACATCATCATTCATAAGTATGCCTCCCTTTTCTGTCTGCCTCCCTGCCTGTATATTGGGCATACATTACATGGAGTAAGTGATTATTATTATTTTTTGTGCTAAATTTTTCTGATTCAGGCATCTCGCCATTCACTACAGGGCCGTTTCTGTTGTACTAGATCCATTTCTCAGAGCTCAGATCCCATGAACATGGACGTGGCTCTCAGGTGATGACCTCTTCTTCAGAAACTGTTTAAATTTGTCCAGCAGTGCTGGACAAAGAGTCCTAGTGATGGGTCCTCAGCATTCCAGCCATTGCAGTGTCCCAGCGGTCACGAGACCACATCTGGATGCTTGGCTCACATTGTTGTAGCAAGCCGCAGTCACTTGATTGCAATTTCCGATATTTCCCGCTGGGTTTCCACAAACAAAATCAATAGGGGTACCGACAAAAAGTCAGACGTCACAGTCACATGAGCATCTGGCATAAGGACAACAGGACTGCTGCCATTGCCTTTACTAAGTGATGTGGTCATGTGACATCACACTTTATAATACACTCTTTGGTGCTGGTACTTTTGATCCTAATTGCTGTTGGAACCGAAGGACTACTTACAGTCTCTTCTCCATCTGTGATACTTATTTCAAACCCAGTGGAGTCTTATGACCTCTGCCTACAGTTGGTTGGATGTTGTGGAGTTCAACATAATCCTACAGTCCAGGTGCCGATTCTCTATGCTGTGCCAGTAACACCAGGAATATTGTAGTCCAGCCTTCCCAATCTAGGTATTTGTCAACCCTGTAGCTGACCTGACCGTAGTCATTTTGAGGCTTCAGTGTTGCCACACAGGAGCTGAGGATAGGGAGTGGGGGTGGAGATTAGAGATAGCTGGGGTTTTACAGCCAAAATAAAACATTCTTCCCTGGGAACCAAGGACATTCTAACACCTGGCCAGAGAGAGGAGGAGTGATGTTACTAGGTGACAGGACAGCACCTTGATTGGACGATGTGACTGATTGTTTCATGAATGTATCTTGCCTTTTTATATACACTGAGAGCATATACACCAAAGACAAATTTCTTGTGTGTCCAATCACACTTGGGCAATAAAGAATTCTAGACAGAACTCAGCAGCAGGTGAAAAGCTTTTACTTTTAATTAGGTGAAAACCGCAGGAACTTTCAGAGTCAGTTTTCACCAAAACTGGGCCAATTCGGTCTATCCAATAAAGCTATTCTTTGAGGAATCCGCTTGCCTCTGAGGTTTACTTGCTTTGGGTCTATTACTTGGAACCCTGATAGTATTCTGGGAATTGCAGCCCCAAAGCAACTGGAAGATAGCAATAGCAATAGCAGTTAGACTTATATACCGCTTCATAGGGCTTTCAGCCCTCTCTAAGCGGTTTACAGAGTCAGCATATCGCCCCCACAGTCTGGGTCCTCATTTCACCCACCTCGGAAGGATGGAAGGCTGAGTCAACCTTGAGCCAGAGAGACTTGAATTGTCAAGTCTGAGATTTGATGAGTGAGATTTGAACCGCTGAACTGCAGATAGCAGTCAGCTGAAGTGGCCTGCAGTACTGCACCCTAACCACTGCGCCACCTCGGCTCTTGCTTGCTTGAGAAAATGCTCAAGATGCTTGCTTGAGAAAAAGTGTTGCAGACAGTGTGGGCCAACACTAATGTTGGTTCTGGCAGTCGGATGGTTTCAAAACTCCAATCCTAAACCTGGTCTGCCAGAGTTCTTACATTCCTTAACTGGGTTGTTGTTGCCTTGGCGATTCTGGTAGAGCACGTTTAATTAGTTCTGCTCTTTTAATGATTGTAAATTGGTGATCTTTTTATTGGTTGGTTATGCTTTTTATAATACTATCGCAAGAGTTGTGATTATTTAAAGTGTTGTTTGTTGAAGGATGTGCTCTAAATAAACATATCATTTATTATTGCTAAAAACCCTGTGGATTATTAGGTTTCCACCTCAGTTAGCTGAGAGGCTCTGACTAGACTCCAACCAGGAATATTGTGGTCATTGTCTGCTCTCTTCCCTTGCAATTGCTCTTCAAAACGTGCTGCCTTACCAGCAAGCCTGTTGGTGGCGCAATACTGGAAGAGGGAAGATTTGCCTACTATTCAAGAATGGACGTTAAAAGTAACAAACTTAGCAGAGATGGCTAAAATATCAGCATATCTCAAGGACCATTCAAATGAGAGATATAAACTGGAGTGGAGAAGATGGATTGACTATATTCAAAATAAATATGGGACTAAGAAATTCCAGATAGTTTATGACTGAAGAAACCGTGACTCGTCAAAACCGCGTTCCACAAAAGCGCGGTCGACGAAATCGCGTATGTGACATCATCACAACGCGACGAAAAAGATCGAAAAATTGAAATAAAAATTAAATTACAGCAAGCCGATTCACATAAAGGTAAGGGTTAGGTTAAGGGTTAGGGTTAAGTTAAGGGTTAGGGTTAGGTTTAGAGCGTTAGCATTACGTTTAGCGTTAGGTTAAGGGTTAGCGTTAGGTTTTTTGTTAGGTTAAGGGTTAGGTTTAGGGTTAGGTTTAGGGTAAGGTTAAGGGTTAGGTTTAGGGTTAGGTTTGGGGGGGGTTAGGGTAAGGTTTTCGCTTTATTTTTACATTTTTCAATCTTTTTCGTCGCGCTGTGATGACGTCACATACGTGCTTTCGTCGACCGCGGTTTTGTCGTCCGCGGTTTTGTGGTGGAACCGAAGAAACAAGGAATGATATAATCTGTTTAGAGTTAGCCTAGCAAAGTGGAGTTAAAAGCTCAAATGAAAGATGCTACCAACTTTTTTTAAAGTTTATCTTAGAATATCTTTGTGAAAGATTTATACCCTGTATTGGTTCTGGGAAGTCGGGGGGGGGGGGGAAGGTTGGGGGGGTTGGGGGGGAGGGCAGGGGGGGGGAGGTAAACATTTGTAAAAGTTTTTTTTTCTAAAATTTTCAATAAAAAAAACAAAACGTGCTGCCTTAGGACTTGATGGCTCCATACTCACTCCATGCCCTGTGCTGTCTGTCGGGCCACGTCAATCCGTTGCACCATCTCTAGGGGTGTTTCCTGTACATGCAAATGCTGATAAAGGCTGCTGCCTTCACACCACTGGGTGATGATGGCGAAGCTGGGTCGAGTCATGAACCCCATGAAGAGCAGTATGTTGGCATGACGCGTCTTCCTGAAAAGTAGGAATGAAACAGGGGTCAAAGGCTTTCCTAGGCAAAGTCTCCGGGATCGGCCTTTCAATTAGCCTTCCCCCCAAAAATGGCTGCCAGGTCATGCACATACTTGGCCTACCTAAGCACCTGCATCTCATTCTTGAAGGCTTGCACTTGCTCACTGGTGGGGTTGGTGACCTTGAGGATCTTGATCGCCACATCCCCATGCCAGCGGCCTTTGAAAACCGTGCCGAAGGATCCAGCCCCAATGCGTTTCTGCAAGGTGACCTCGTTCGGGGAAACCTCCCAGTAGTAGCTTGAGTCCCGATAACCCAAGGTTTTCTATGAGAAGCAAGGTGGCACCAAGGAAGAGGAGGAGACATAGAGAAAGAAAAAATGTTTGCAGTCATAGTGTCGGCTGGTTCACCTACAAATGCGCGCTCAACAAAAGTGCGCCAACAAAACCGTGAGTTCGAAATCGCGCCGAAGAATGAACACAGAAGTGCACCGACAACAGCGCACCGACAGAAGCGCGCTCTAAACCTAACCCTAAAGGTAACCCTGAACCTAACCCTAAACCTAACCCTGAACCTAACCCTATACCTAACCCTGAACCTAACCCTGGACCTAACCCTATACCTAACCCTGAACCTAACCCTGGACCTAACCCTGGACCTAACCCTGAACATAACCCTGGACCTAACCCTGAACCTAACCCTGAACTTAACCCTTACCCTAACTCTAACCCTAACCCTTACCCTAACCCTTAACTTAACCGGTTCACTGACCCTTACCTTAACCGTAATGGTGCTTCTGTCGGTGCTCTTTTGTCGGCACACTTTTGTGGGCGCACTATCGACGTCGCGGTTTTATCGCCGCGGTTTTGTCGGCATGCTGTTGTCGGGCGCGCTTTTGTCAGGTCACGGTGTTGGCTATCACCACAATGAAATACTGTTCCATAGTATTACTCTTGTTAAAAGACCCTTGCTATCAACCCCCTAGCACCTCTTGGTCCACCCAAACAGCCCAGCCATTACTCTTCCCTGGTACTATGCTGACTAGTACAGATACCATCACTTCTCGTGGCTACCATTTTGAAGTATCCAGTCAAGAACCACATGCCAAATTATCTACTTTCCCACCTCAGTACTCACAGGCTTCTTCTTGTCTTCAGAAGGCACCTTGCGCTCTCTCGGAGACTCGCCTGGGGATTTGGGGTGTGGAGAACGTCGACCAGGAGAAACGGCAACTGAGGGGGTTGGTGGGGTGTTAGGAACCAATTCGGGCCCAGTCACTGTTGTGGCAAGAGGAAAAGAGGGATTTTACTCCCATCTAGACAACCTCTTCAAACGACCTTAAGAAACTTACAACTATTACAAAAGTTAACTTAAAAAACAAGGAGTATGTAAAGAAAATTCACAGAAAGCATCAATTGGGAAATCAAAATTTGTCCTTCTCATAAGAGAGTTTACGATCATTTCAGGAACTGGAGTGCTATCAGCGTCTGTATTAATGAAAGGGCGTGGTTTCTTCACACACCGCGCAATTGATTTATGAAACTTCATTTCACATAAATTGTCAGCCAGGATTTGTCCAGTATCAGCACATTTGCATATATATGCAATGTAAGGCTACAAAGATTAAAACCAGACTTGATAAAATAGAATGCAATCTCAAACATCAGTGAGGCTAATGTAGGATTTATTTAAGTCCAATTAACAGATTGTCTCACCTGCCCATTAATTTGTCTGTAACTTAGAAAAGTGGGGAAATACTAATGCAACATTAGATTGCATATTACAACATACTTTTGCATCTTCCCATAACTGGAAGCTTGATTTTAAAGTGGCTTTTGAAAAGAATCACATGAATCCTTGCAGACTGCAGAGGAGTGGAAGATACACTGTTCAGATATTACAGGACTCCAAGCCTTAATGGTTCCTGCTAGCTCAGCAAATGCCCAAAGTGATGACCGCTTGCAGTCCAACATGTAGTGAACCACAGGCTTATCATTTGTGGTGATAAAATCGTCTGGATCTCCAACAGCCTTTCTCACCAAAAACAATCTGATCATTTTAGCATTTAGAATCTGTCGCCGTGGTGCATTCGCTGTTGCGTGACAGTGACTGTCAATCATTCTCAGATATCGTTATCCCTGCTCCCTGACACTTGGTCCCTACAATACAGAGCAACAGCCCATACAGAACGCTCATACACTCACAAGGCACCCCATTCAATTACTACTTCGTTGAAAAACTCACCATCTGTGTTGTGGTTCCTGGACATGGCCTGGAAAAGGGAAAGGAAGACTCAGTGCTCCGTAGCTGTCTAAATAGAATTCCCATTTAGTGGATTCTCAACACAGTAAGGTTGCTTGCTTGTACCTTCATATCACTTTTTCTTCAAAGCATTAGGCCTACTTCATACCATGACAGTATACAGATGGGACGATACAATTTCAGAAGCCTCCTCTGTGAATACTTCTCTGCTCAATCCCATCCACAGAGAAAGGGTTAAGGATCTTCTCACATAAAATGTAGAACGTTATGCATTCACCCAATGAATTTGAAATCCTGATTTCCCACATCTAATTTTCTAGATGCAGGAACTATACGGTAAAACATTTCACCAACA
This sequence comes from Thamnophis sirtalis, assembly GCF_051295495.1. Classification (NCBI taxonomy): domain Eukaryota; kingdom Metazoa; phylum Chordata; class Lepidosauria; order Squamata; family Natricidae; genus Thamnophis; species Thamnophis sirtalis. The sequence goes on from NW_028261383.1 coordinate 165,944,441, forward strand.
TAGAATCTACCTACAGGCTGAAAGATAACAACTCATGATGCTTTAAAAAAAATTGAATTCAAGTATCTTATTTTAAAAGAAGACAAATGCAAAATCCAGTGAATTAAACTGATCAGAATAATTTTTTAGATCTACCTTTCAGAGGTTGATGGACCCATAGAAAGGACCCCAAACTACATGTCAGAATAAGAAACCTAGTTTACAGGCCTACTATCTTTTTGAGACCTATGATCTCTTAACTTTCCAGCTATATTTTAAGATATTTTAAAAGGTACCAAATATCCTGATGAGATTAAAGTACAGTAGTGGCCAAAATTGTGGAAACCTTTTGGGAAAAGTGTATTTTTGAGGTTTGATGGCTAATAACACCACTTTTTTGGGGGGGGAGTTTCAAGATAATCATATTCAGCTGCTGGAATGGCTTGGGAATAGCCCAGACCTTAACCCAATTGAAAATCTATGGCGCCGACTAAAGAAACTTGTTAGTCAGAAGCGACCCAGCAGTAAAACTCAGTTAATAGAAGCAATCATTCAATCTTTCACATTATAACAGCTGCAGAACTAAAAGACTTGGTTCACTCCATGGGAAAATGTTGTAAGGCCATAATTCATGCTAAAGGTTACCCAACTAAGTATGAACTGACATGGTGATAATTTTTGTATATCTTGTTCCACTTTTCTTCTTTATAACTGCTATTGTAATAGCAAATCCTTCATAATAGTTTCTGCATTGCATTCTTGATTAAATTATCTTTCCATTGATATATAATCTTATGGTACTACTGCAAAAAAAAAGATTGAGATTGAGATTGAGAAGTTTATTTATATGCCGCCCTTTTCCCTGGGGGGACTCAGGGCGGCTTACAACTCAAAAAGGGAGGGGGGGAAACAAACATTTAACACATAGGACAATACATCATTAAAAAACACAACATTCGTACCATTCGGGTGGGTTACAGTCTTTAGCCCCAGGCCTGACAGGATAGCCAGATTCTGAGGGCTGTGCAGAAGGTCTGGAGGGTGGTGAGGGTACGAATCTCCACGGGGAGATCGTTCCATAGGGTCTGAGCTGCCACCGAGAAGGCTCTCCTCCGCGTGGTTGCCAGTCGACATTGACCGGCAGATGGAACTCGGAGGAGGCCTAGTCTATGGGATCTAATAGGTCGAGTGGAGGTGAAAAGTGGTGTTATCAGCTAGTTTTAGAAAATACACTTTTCCCAAAATGTTTCCACAATTTTGGACACTACTGTATAAATAAGTATGCTGCAAAACTTGCATGTTATCATATCTAGACTAATTTGGATGAATAGATATTAGCTTATTAAGACCAGTCTCTCTGGAGTTCACATTTGCTACAAAGTCCTATGGGTACTAGTGTCTAGGTGACACTTAGTGGGCAAAAATAACACGAGAAAGAAACATTTTAGAGAGGAGCTCATGCTCCAGGTTCAAATGGCCTCACCTCAAGAATGCTGCTGTCCACAGGGATGGTGGTGCTGATCATATGGACATTAGGGGTAGATGTTGAGCGGTGTCGTTGTAGACGACCATCACTGGGAATGTTGGGAAAATTGAAGGCATCTTGACTGAGGGGTGACTGTTTGTTGGAGCTGCAAAGGAAAAGGAGGTTAAGAACTTTCACTTTCCAAATGAAAATTCTTAAGTGTTAAGATTACATATTCTGAAATATGTCGTGAGAGTTCTCCTCAAATGTTATTTTTCTTTCAGCAGAGTATACATTTCTGTCCTCCACAAATGAAATCAAGGAATTATTCCCTTTAAACAAATACCACCAATCTTTTCTTGCACTTCTCAAGCGTGTGTTTTGCACAGGGTCACTCCCTGGTGGAGCGTTCCAGTTCACCTCTCCCAATGCAGCTGTCTAATGAACAAGTGTCTTACCTGACTGCTTGAGGGGTCATGGGTTTGTAGCTAGGCTGGATAAAGGCTGTGGGGATATAGTCTTGACACAATTCATGGCTGTAAACACTACAAGGGAGGAAAATTGTCTTCAATACCAAACCAATGAGACCATTTTTTTAATGAGCTGATCTTCACAGCAGGTGAAAGGGGGGGGGGCAAAGGGAGGGATACTCACGGTTTGTGGGTTGTAGCCAGGTCCACGCATACCGTAGGCACTTTGCTACTGCAGTGTTCATGGAACTTGTAGCCGCATGTTTGACATCGAAAGCCATGGAAAATGAACTTAAGGCAGAAATCACAAAAGGCCAAATTGAAATAGGTCTTGCGGACCTGTACAAAGAGATGGATTAGGAATATCAGAGGCGGAATGGATTGGAGGAGGGAGGTCTGGTTATCTGCCTGATGCTCATTAGTAGACAGTGAGGTTATGTGATGAGATTTGGAAAAAAATATCCAAAGTCGTATCAATTGAGAAACAAATCAGTTCAGACTATCAAGGTCTTTCATGCTCTTGGCTCTGGTATTAGAATCCAGTGATTTTGCTGAACAGCGGAACAGCGCAGGACCTTTGAGTTGCTGTAGTTCAGGGGTCGGCAAACTTAAAACACTCAAAAAGCCATTTGGACCCCTTTCCCACAGAAAAGAAAACACCAGGAGCCACAAAGGTCCTAACCGGAAGCCCCCTGTTTAATTCTGGAGCTAACTGGAACTTCAGTTCCCCCACCATAGAATCTCCTCCTAGCGCGGCGTCCTTTTTCCTCTACCTGTCATAACCGAAAGCCCTATCAATTGTGGAGACGACTGAAAAACCCTCCCCTTGCCATAGAGTCTTCTCCTGGCACACTGTGCTTCTCTCTCTCTTCCCCCTCCCCACCGGAAGCTCCTCTCAAAATTGTGGCGCCGACCGGTGATGGAGCCGCAGCAGAGGGAGGAAAGAGCCACATGCGTCTCCAGAGCCGCAGTTTGCTGACCCCTGCTATAGTTGATCTCGGGGACAGAGGAAGTTAAAGCATATTTATAAGATGGGAAACCTCCAGCCATGTTGCTGGCCTCCCATGTTCATCACTCCTGGCCAGCCAATAAGACACAATCATCAGTGAGGGAGATTTTGGTCCAAGAATATCTGCAGGGCTGCAGATCCCTCATTCATTTTACACATTATCCTGGACCAGAACCATAACACCCAAGTATAGTAGTATGATTTTGCGGAGTTTTGCAGGACTCACAAAATTGTGCATAGTAAGAGGTACATTCTCCAGAACTTCTACAAAGAGCTCAGCGCCTTCCAGGTTGACCAAGTCTGTCTCCCAATCTGTGATGGTTTTTCGCCTGCATAGGAGAAAATAAAAAACAAGATACTAAGTACCTGTTCTGACCTAGGCTTCCCAAGAGCATGAAGCAAACTCCTTGTCCCAACAAAAAACCCTTTTATTAATCTACTGTGAATTCTGCTCATTTACATCCAGCAAAGTCTTTCAAGGGAGGATTTATAGTCACAGAGCTTATCTGGCTTGGAGAGCTGACAAGCTAATATCTGTAAAACCTGGCAAGGAGTCTCGGAGAGTCACGAGCCAATTAAGCGAACTAATTGTCTCCTGCAAACTCTACTCCCCTTTCGCTCTTTTATTTCTTCTGGGAGGGGCCATTCATCGTCCACCTGTGGCCTTACTACCAAGTCGACCCCTGTTCTTTAGACGTTCCCTTTGTCTGGCAATTCTGTGCATGCGCACAGTGAGAACAGGCTCCAGCTGTTTGTCTGCCTTACTGATGTCTGACTTGGAAGGCAGCTGATAACTGGCATACGGCTCTGGTCCCCCCTCTGCCCTCATCAGAGCCTTCCCCAGACTCCAGGACTGTCCCATGTTCCTCCCCAACATCCTCACTGTCCGAATCTGGTGCCAGCTTTGCTGGCTGCTGGCAGGCCACAACAGTACTATCTAACTTGGTGACCCCCAAGCCTACCAATCTAACATTCCTTCCAATTCAACTCTGAAATCAGAGTTCATTCTCACTCCTCGGGGGCAAAATTACCCATTTTAGAAAGACCAATTTAAAATGTGTTCACATGTAGGCGAGTTCCATGTAGGTCCCTAGTATTCAGGGTGCAGATTTGGGGAACCAAAATATGAAATCCTCTCCTTTGCCTGAAATATTACCTTACCACAGCAAAACTGTTAATGGCTAAACAATCTTCAACAGGCAGTGAGGAAACAAGGATCTTTTTTCAACAACACTATAGCCCTTTGTGTACATTTGTGCCCTCTACTTATTCTCCACTGTATCTGCTTTTTTTTTCCATATTGTGTTTGGGAAAAGGAGGAATCAGCTCTGATCTCACTATGGAATGTTAATGTTGACAAATATTACAACAGCTCAGGAAACAAAATTACCGTATATACTCGAGTATAGGCCGGCCCGAATATAAGCCGAGGCACCTAATTTTACCACAAAAACCTGGAAAAGTTATTGACTCGAGTATAAGCCTAGGGTGGGAAATGCAGCAGCTACCGGTAAATTTCAAAAATAAAAATAGATACCAATAATGTTTTTGAATATTTATTTCAAAGAAAAACAGTAAACTAGCTCTGGGACATCGTTATGTGGCTGCTTGCCATAACAAGGAGGAGGTGGGACATCGTTGCAGAGCGGCAGGAGGGGGATGAAGGGGAATCGTAAGACAGCCCTGCATTACATTAGAACGTGAGGAGGGGGGATGGTGCGGTGCGCGCTGCACGGCAAACTGACACAGAGGGAGGGGAAACTCACAGGGGCGCCGGGCCATTCACGAGCGTCACCCAGCGGCATGGCCCCGCCCCTTTTTCTCCTCCATTTCGGGCAAATTTTTCACTGATTCGAGTATAAGCCGAGGCGGCTTTTTTCAGCCCAAAAAGTGGGCTGAAAAACTCGGCTTATACTTGAGTATATACGGTAAATGTCGGCACACGAATGCTGAGAGGGAAGGGGGAATTGTCAAATTAGAATTGTTAAATTAAAATCTCACAAATGTCTGGAGAGCAAGTGTGTCTTTGGTTGAAGTAGAAGTTCTCCTAAATGAAAGAAAGTGGGCTGTGAGGAAAACAACCCTTCTTTACTCTAAAAATTGGGACCAAATTCCCGATTTATCAGTCTGAGCCTCAGAAATGACCAACCTTCATACTTCAGTGATTGGACTGTTCTCTTCCTTTCTCTTTACAACTAAACACCAGAGCCTCGTGGCCTAATTGATGAAAGCTGGAGATGGAGTTGCTACCAGTGGGCAGACATTTGGTCCAGTGAGTAATTCCTTGTGAAGGCATGTAAACTTTGGAGTGTAATGTTTATTTGGAGTTTGGAGCTTGTTTGGAATTTGTTTCTAGATATTTATTTATGCTACTTACGAGGAATGCTCGCAAAAACCACAGAGAATGAAACAAACTGAAGATGATCTACCCATTTTTAAGAGTGGCAGGAGACAGTTTTTGGTCTATACACAACTCACTGCACTCATGTTTCCTCCAATTTCTTCTCATATCGGTCTCCTCATTGGGGTTACTTACCCATTACCCCTTTTTCTGTAAACAACACAGCAGTCCTGGTTAAGTCCACGTACTTTCAGGGCCTTGTCTAGGGAGTCATATACAGTCATACCTGGCCGGATAGTGACCTAGAAGGAAACAGCACAGTAGTCATGTGATCAAGGTAGTGTGTAGGGTCATTTTTAAAATAAATAAATAATAGCCTTTATTGTCATTGTACATCATGTACACAGCAAAATTGGTTTAGCTTCTCTTGGTGCAATCCATAACAAAAGTACAAGACAACATGAATAATATAGAGGATAATCCTTATACAAGTAATTGGGGAAAAAACAAGTCATACGTTTCTGTTGTGGCTTGGCAGGAGCTGTTGGAGCTGCCACCAAACTCCGACAGCGAGGGGTCTTATGAGTCGGCTCTGGAGGATGCGGAGGACCCTGGACAGGGTTTCAACTCCAAGCAGGGCACAGAGAGACTATTTGGTCACCAGGTGGCGCCTGAGCCTTGGATCAGCGGGGAGGAGACAAGAGTGAGTGATCCAGAAAACACCTGTGAGTTGTTCCAGGATGCACGCCATCGAAGGGCTACTCGGCGTCAAGAACAACTGCGTAATTACACTCAGCTGATGCTCATTAAGATCCTCTCCTGATTATAAAAGAGACTGCTTGTGCCACGCCCTTCTGCAGAAGTCAACGTTAAGGACTAACAAGAAACAAACTTGGCAGGCTGGATTGCTGCCAGAGTTTGTTTGCATTGCTGCCAAGTTTTGTAGGACTTGATGCCAGAGTGCTTATCTCATGGTTTATGTGGCTTGCAGCCAACGAGAGTCTGGACTGATTAAAAAACATTCTCATTTACGTTGGTTTCGGCTTTCGTTCCTGGACGGAGAAGGGGGGGTCAGAACACGTTTCCATATGTACATGGAGTGATTGTGATTGTGTTTAGGAGTCTGACAGCCCATGGGTAGAAGTTGTTTTTAAACCTGTTTGTCCGGCTGCCTATACTTCGGTGTCTTCTGCCCGATGGTAAAAGTGAAAAGAGACACTGGCCAGGGTGTGAATCATCTCTAAGTATCTTCCTTACTCTGCTGAAACAGTGAGACTTGGTGATGCCAAATTGATCCTTCAATTCCTATTTCCCACTGAGGTTCTATCTGGTTTTAAATTCTACCTCCTGTTCCCTGATCCCTACAATATAGATCTCAGCCAAGAGATCATCTGAACAAAAATAGAAACCACAATCCTAACTAATGCTGCTAAAATGAAATCCATTGTAGTTCACTGAAGCCGGAGAGAATCCTGGCACATAATGACTAATACATTGATCAGGGAAACAGTTGCAAAGGATCCTACAGGAAGTGGATGATCTTTCTGTTAGGATTCAGAGCTGAATAAGATGGAAACTACTGTACATTGATTGCTATGGTAGATAACCACAGTAAAGACTAAATTGTGGCCTTCCTCATCTTATTGGGCCCCTTGGCAGTATTCACTGCCACTAATCATGGTGTATTCTTGGACTGCCTTCTTGGCATGGTTTGGAAGTGGAAGGTACAGTTTTATAGTAGTTCCATATAATCCTAAGCAGAGAGTTCCACACAGTAATTAAAGAGGGAGGAGTCACTACACAAGGCCCATCTATCTGCCCCATGTTATTTAACATCTCTATCGGAAGTTACCCATCATTTTGGGAGGTTGGGCTAAGATCAAGTGATTGGACCAAAGTCACCCAGCCAGCTTTCATGCCTAAGGGGAGGACTAGAACTTATGGCCTCGTAAGAGCCGAGGTGGCGCAGTGGTTAAATGCAGCACTGCAGGCTACTTCAGCTGACTGCAGTTCTGCAGTTCAGCGGTTCAAATCTCATCGGCTCAGGGTTGACTCAGTCTTCCATCCTTCCGAGGTGGATAAAATGAGGACCCGGATTGTTGTTGGGGGCAATATGCTGACTCTGTAAACCACTTAGAGAGGGCTGAAAGCTCTATGAAGCGGTATATAAGTCTATTGCTATTGCCTCCCAGTTTCTAGCTGGACACCTTAGCCACTATGGATTCTGATTAAAGTTGAATGAGGAGGAAATTGGTAGGCTTGGAGGGTAGGAGTGTGTGTGGATGTTACTCTTACTGAGTTTTTTTTTTCTGGGAAGGGTGTGGATGAAGCAGAAATTGAATCCTAACAGGATGGAGGCACTGTTTGTTTACAGCTACTCTGGCTTAATCATGGCTCATGTTGAGCTTTGTTGCATTTTCCTCGAAGGAGGTCTATGACACGATTGTCCTCCAGCACTGATGGGTTCTGCCTAATGAGCAGGTGGAGGTTGTGGCCAGGGGAGCGTCTGCTCGGGTTCAGATGCTTAATCAACAATGTAAAATGAAATTTCAAAGGCAAACTCCACAGCTTGAAGTTTTAGCATATTTTTTATTCTCTTAAGGTACTAATTTTGGTCCAGGTTTAATTGTGATGGGATTGAGAACTCCCTGCTTTGACTGGATAGTTGGATTCAGCCTCAGTTCTCTTTCAGTACAGATAAAAATGTAGTCATCGTTCAGTTGAGTCTTTGGCTCACATTTATTAGAATTACTCAAGAGCTTATTTTTCTAAATTTTAAACTGATGACAGATTACAAAAATAAATTGCTGTTGTTTTAGAACTATCATAAAAATTAAACAAACTGATTATTTTTAAAAAAACAGAACAAAGCAACTGATTCATTATAAAGGAAACCAGCAAGATTTACTTTCAACTCTAACTTGCAAGCAATAGGATCTACATATATTTATTACCACATATGTCCTCCTTTGTCTTTTTCACTCTTCCTCTTTTGAGATTTTCCTTCTCTCCCTTTCTGTCTGCTATTCTCTCATTCTCTACCTCCATACTTTTTTTCCTTTCCTTCAAAAAGGTAAACAAACATAAAGATTTTACTGGGCTAAATCACAGCCCACTTTTGATGGGGGTGGGGCACAACTCATCATTTTCATGCAGACATAGAGAACCTGAGATGCCAATTGTTGTTGGACTCCATCATTCCCAGCCAGCCAGGCCAGATGGAAGTTGTAGTCCAAAGCACCCGGAAAGTGAGAGGAAGTGTATCCCTCTCTTATAGGATACCAAGCATTTTAATCAACAGGAAGCTCCAGACCCTTTGCTCTTCAGAGCTCTCTAAATGGCCAACTCACCACTGTTCGCTGTTGGTTGGGAAGAGCCACCTTAATAGTGCTCCGATTCTCAGCCATGGGCCTCCTTTCTAACCTTCTCCTGCAAGAAGCAATCACCGTTGTCACGCTAGTCAAGAAAGGTGAGATGTCCTCACTGCTACCCCCATTTGAAGGGTCTCGATCTGGAGAAGGTGAGGAGAAGCCATTGGAGAGCGAGTCAGCGGAGTGTAGGTTGCGCCTCATGTGGGTGATTCTGAGGGAAGAAAAAAGGACAACAGACCCAAATGGGTATTGGAGACGCACTTTCATCTGTGTGCATGTCCTACAATACTATTACTAGAACAGTGTTTCTCAACCTTGGCAACTTGAAGACGTCTGGACTTCAACTCCCAGAATTCCCCAGCCAGCGAATGCTGGCTGGGGAATTCTGGGAGTTGAAGTCCAGACATCTTCAAGTTGCCAAGGTTGAGAAACACTGTACTAGAACATGTCCAATCTCTGGCTGGCAATAATTTGTTTGTGCCTTCTTGATTGAAAGAGGCAAGTGAAATGGAACTTGTTTTAACTCAATCCCAGTTTCACATACACACACACACTCACATATGGGATAACTGAACTGCATCTGGAGCAAAACCACAACTAAACTGTCCAACAGGAAATTTGACTGAAGTATTATTACACATTCCTCCCATTCCTGTGGGGAGATCCTAATGACCAGAGAAAGAGAGGAGGCAGTGCATATCTCGTGCTCTAACTCAACCTCTTCACCAAGGTTCCTGCCTTGTTACTTCTGGTCAGCTAAGAGACAAATCAGGAAGCATTTCAAACTTTTACTGGATAGAGGGAGCTTCAATGGGAATTATTGTTGTGTAGTCAGGTGTTAATAATTCCGAATAGACTAAGGCATTCTGCTTGTTCTTTCCAGATAAAGTTAGAGACTAAGTTTTTCTAAAAACTCAAAGAGCCTTGTATAAATCAGTGTAGATATTGAGCTGGATGAATCAATAATCGGAATCAATGTAATGCAGCTGTTGATGCCCTTATGCTCCCTAATTGACATATTCAATGAATATTCATAACATCATAAGGTAAAGGTTCCCCTCACACATATGTGCTAGTCGTTCCTGACTCAGGGGGCGATGCTCATCTCCGTTTCAAAGCCGAAGAGCCAACGCTGTCCGAAGATGTCTGCATGGTCATGTGGCCAGCATGACTAAACACCGAAGGCTCTGTTACCTTCCCACCAAAGGTGGTCCCTATTTTTCTACTTGCATTTTTACATGCTTTCGAACTGCTAGGTTGGCAGAAGCTGGGACAAGTAATGGGAGCTCACTCCATTACACGGCACTAGGGATTCGAACCGCCGAACTGCCAACATTTCTAATCAACAAGCTCAACATCTTAGCCTCTGAGCCACCACATCCCTTCATCACATCATACTGAGTTTTACATTACTATTATGAGGATACACTTAAAAAATTAGGTACTGCTGCCCCCAATATTATGAATGTAGATGTACCACTCAGTGGTATCAGCTAAAGGATCTCTTCTGGCCTGCTCTGCACAGACACTTATGGTTTATTGGTATTAAGATGTAGTGCAAGGGTCTCCAATAGTTTTTGGGCCGGTGAGGACATTTGGAATTTATTTTAAATTTATTAGAATGTTTAAAAACTATTAAAAATAAAGAATCAAAGGAACAAAAGGAAAAAAAATAGAATTATGACTTCTGTCCTTTCTACCAAGTTGTTACCATCTTACTCTTTCACCTCCCTCTTTTCTATGTCACCCCCTCCCTTTATAGTCCCCAAATCCAGGTCTGTGAGGCCATTTGGAAAGTTGAAAGTATGCTAGAATCATTCTTATAAATTAAGTATGGCAGAAATATTGATGGTAGCCAAGGAATACAGTATATCAGCAGGAATGTTTGCCCCCAGACACCATGCAAGGGACCAAGAGGTTGTAGAATGTACTTGATGTCTTGACCCACAGCAATAAAAATAGTCCCCTGCTTATGACTGGTCACTTAGTGACCATTCAAAGTTATGAAGGACCTCCTCTAAAGGTACTTAAGACCCAGTTCCAAAGTCCACCACGACTGTATATTGGCCACTCAGCAACCGGCCCGCATTTATAGCAGTTTACGGCATTCTGCAGTCATATGACCATGTTTTTGCCAACAACTGTTATTTATGTCCAGTTTTCGGCAAAAACAACTCAAAGCGAACAATCGGTTTGCTTTATGGCTGTGGGAGTCACTTAAAAGCTGCAATATTCACTTAACAACGGCTACAAAGGTGGTCACAAAATTGAATGGGTGACACGCTTTATGACTGTCATGACTAATGACCATAATGGGAAGATTCCATTACAGTCACAAGTCAAAAAAGCTACCTGTATAGACAGAACATCCGCAGCTGAGGTAGAACCAGAGACAATCTGGGTCAGGGGTGTCAAACGCACGGCCCGTGGGCCAGATGCATCACGTGCTGGCCCTGTCCCCGCCCAGTTTAGCGAAGGGGGGAGAAAGTCCCAATACGTCACGTGAGGCTGCTGTGAGTTTGACACCCCTGTTCTAGGTCAATCAGTTCATCTCTGCTATTGCTAATTTCTCATCCCCAAGAAAGAAGGGCAAGAAGCTTCACAAAAAAACCTAGGACTAGTCTATAAGTATTGAAATATTGCAACACTTTAAAATGACAGATGTCAAATAAGTCAAATCCTCTTGCATAAAGAGACTGCATGTTATACAAACTGGTCTACTAAACTACTACTTCACTAACAAAATATTGATCTACTTTTGCATGACAACCAATCCTTTAATTCATAAGTTCCTTTCTTTTACCCTGCAGACCAGACCCATGGGCCAGATGTGTCACGAGCTGGCCACACCCACACCTGGTTTAACGAAAGGGGGGGAATTCCTGATATGTCACATGACACCGCCGTGACGACATTGAGTTTGACACCCCTGCTTGGATTACATCTCTTATCCATCTCTAACCACGCCAGCTAAGGCTGAAAGGAACTGGAGTTGCGGGAAGATGTCATACAGCACATTAGGAAGCCTATTTGTCAAGATCGATTTCTGATTTGCCTGATTAAATGGGAGAATAAGGCTCTGAGGTCACATTAACAATCATGTGATAACTGATAGTGTTTAATTAAGTGATATTGTCTTCCTCTACTATTAATCTTCTCAGCGTTCCTATCACCCATCTCCTCCCACTTATGACTGCATGGCTGTAACTTTGTTGCTTGTATCCTTATGATTTATATTGTTTCCTAATATGATTTGATTGCTTATTTGGACCCTATGACTATCCTTAAGTGTGGTACCTTATGATTCTTCACAAATGTATCATTTCTTTTATGTACACATAGAACATATGCACCAAGCAAATTCCTTGTGTGTCCAATCACACTTGGCCAATAAAGAATTCTATTCTATTCTCCGGGAGAAAATCTTGTGGGTGGTCACACAGATGCTTGAAATGATAGATAGATAGATAGATAGATAGATAGATAGATAGATAGATAGATAGATAGATAGATAGATAGATAGATAGATAGATAGATAGATAGATAGATATAGATAGATAGATAGATAGATTTAGATAGATAGATAGATAGATAGATGATAGATAGATAGATAGATAGATAGATAGATAGATAGATATAGATAGATAGATAGATAGATTTAGATAGATAGATAGATAGATAGATAGATAGATGATAGATAGATAGATAGATAGATATAGATAGATAGATAGATAGATTTAGATAGATAGATAGATAGATAGATAGATGATAGATAGATGATAGATAGATAGATAGATGATAGATGATAGATAGATAGATAGATAGATAGATAGATAGATATAGATAGATAGATAGATAGATTTAGATAGATAGATTTAGATAGATAGATAGATAGATAGATAGATGATAGATAGATAGATAGATGATAGATAGATAGATAGATAGATAGATAGATAGATATAGATAGATAGATAGATTTAGATAGATAGATAGATAGATGATAGATAGATAGATAGATAGATAGATATAGATAGATAGATAGATTTAGATAGATAGATAGATAGATAGATGATAGATAGATAGATAGATAGATAGATAGATAGATAGATAGATAGATGATAGATGATAGATAGATAGATAGATAGATAGATAGATAGATAGATAGATAGATAGATAGATAGATAGATCAATAAGGAGACAGCAACATAGTCAGATTGTAAGCAGCTTTGGTAAATATACGTATATACCCTGCTACAACCACCATTCAAATTCCAAGTAGTAATTGCTCTTCAGCACTGAGAACTTCAAATTTCAACTGCAGTAGACACTCTATATTTCTGTGTATGAAATGTATGATGCGTGTGCATACATGTATTGCTCTTTATATACTTTTACTGTATTTATATATAGCTCACTTGCTTTCAGTCAAACTAGTCCATAGGGAGCAGCATACAGAAATACATTAGGGCTAATTTCATCTCAGGTCACCAAATGAGACCCTCATGGGTAAATGCAAGATCCCTGCTATTCTTCATGCAAGAGTTTTCTGTCAGCAATTAATTTGTATGAGCTCTAGGGACTTGCTCCTGGTTAAAGCCTAGCCCTCGGTAGCTGCTTTCACTAGAGGAACATTTTCTGCTGTTAAATTGTTCTCTAATAACGTGGGAGGCATATCCATAAGAAGAACAAATAAGCAGTTTTGTCACTCAAGTCCATGTTAATCATAGGTATTATAAGCAGCAAACTGCTACCTCAAAATAGAAAACCAAGACAGGCGTGTGAATGGAAAGGGTAATTACAAGACTCACCCAAATTGAGAAGAAACTGTCTATAGGATAAATGTCCCTTTAGTAGCTCTTCTCCAATCTGTTTGTAATCAATCATCACCATCCCTTTTTTTTTGTATTAAAACTAATTAAGAACAACTTACAATCAAGATTGGGATACAAAATCTATCCTCAATGCAAAATAAAGCAAAGATCCTCAGCATATCCATCAAAAGGAAACAATTCTGCAACCGGATAACTTGCAGTCATCAACACTCACATTCCCTGTGAGTATCCCCAAAGTGAAGAGATGTTGGAAACCCATCCAGAAAGTTACAGATTTTTCACCCTAATTTAAAAGCAATTGGGGCGCGGGGGTTCAGCAGACCTCCTTTGCGTGGTCTTGAGTTCCAGAGGAAAAACAGCCCTGGCGGATTTCAGATCTACCCCGATATTTCATATCTGACAGCAGAGAGGAGCAAAGTTGCACTGCACCTGTCAATCAAGCCAAGTCTCTGCTTAAGACACAGCTGCGTCTGGAGTGGAGGCAGATCTTTGTACCGATATTTTGTTTTTCCTTATGAAAAGGAAACGAGAGCTGGAGTGAAGGTAAGTTCGTTCACAAAGATCTCTTCATTGTTGAAGTGCAGGTACTGCAAACAGAATAGCAGCCTAAGTTAAACTCATTTGCTGATTAACCACTGGTTTTTTATTTTACCTTCTCAATCCTTCTAAGTAGATACACTATATTGCCAAAAGTATTCGCTCACAACTGAATCTGATTATGTGGATGGATGAGCGAATACTTTTGGCAATATAGTGTATCTGTATGGATCCATGACCCGTCAAATGCGCGCTCGACAACAGCGCACCGAGAAAACCACGGCGAGAAAACGAGTTCGAAATCGCGCCGACAAAAGCACGATTACGGTTAAGGTAAGGGTTAGGGTTCTTACGTTGTTTTTGCACTGTTTGTTGATGGCACGCTTTTGTCGGCGCGCATTTGTCGGCACCCTTCTGTGGGCGCGATTTCGACCTCGTGGTTTTCTCGCCGCGGTTTTGTCAGGCGTGATTTTGTCGAGCGCGCATTTGTCGGTGAACCGTATGGATCAACAGTATTCTATTAGTATATCTTCTTTTTTCCTCGACCAGACATCAAGTAAATATCCACTCGTTTGAGGGCAACAAGGAGTCTCAAGCAACCAAATCCTTTGATGTCACTCACTCTAAACACAGTCCAGTTGGAAGAAGCCATTTTCATTTGCCTTCCACGGATGCCATTTGTATTTTTACCTTGCAGAATCTTGGACCTATTACATTTTATTTCTCAAATTAGGGGTTTCTTTCTCAGCATTTTTAACGTGAGAAATAAATTCCGATTTCCCATGCTGCTAAGATGCAACACAACCGTCTCCCATGAAAGCCCAATTCCAGCAAACTAATCATGCGTAGTGAAATGCCCTCAAGCACATGGCCTCACTGCGAGTAAACTGGCCTAGCAAAACTATTGTGTTTCGGATAGCCATTAAAAACCTGGTTATTCAAAAGCATTCGAGAAATAGATTCAGGATGAGAAGCCTTCTCCTGCTATGGGACTGGAAGTTACTGACTGCTCCTTAAGTGTTGCTGTTCTGTTTTGCTATTTGTTGGCTGTTATTTCTATTCAAATGTTCGGATTGACATTTAAGGCACTTAGAACCTTTGTTTGGATTAAAAAGGTAAAGGTTCCCCTTGCACATATGTGCTAGTCGTTCCCAACTCTAGGGGACGATGCTCATCTCTGTTTAGAAGCTGAAGAGCCAGCGCTGTCCCAAGACGTCTCCGTGGTCATGTGGCCGTCATGACTAAACACCAAAGGTGCACGGAGTGCTGTTACTTTCCCACCAAAGGTGGTCCCTATTTTTCTACTTGCATTTTTTACATGCTTTCGAACTGCTAGCTTGGCAGAAGCTGGGACAAGTATCGGGAGCTCACTCCATTACGCGGTGCTAGGGATTCGAACTGCCGACCTTTCTGACCGACAAGCTCAGCGTCCTAGCCACTGAGCCATTGCATCCCTATTTGTTTGGATTAGAGTACTATTTAAGCTGTAGTTGAAAAATAAATAACAGGGCCCCACCGAAAGACAGAAGCATCATTAGGACTTCTCATCAAAACACCTGTAATCAAATGACATACTGCATGGGATGATGGGTTTTGTTTTCTTTTGTTTTCCCCGCTGCCTTTTTTTTTCTATTGTTATGTGATTATGTTGTCTATGTAATAAAAATAAAATAATTTTCTATTAAAAAACAAACAAACAGGACTTCTCATCAAATTATCTTGGGGCCACATTCAACCAAAGATAAGTGCCTTTCCCTCTTAGCAGGTACAAGGGAGTGTCCTAACCACTTTCTCCACTAAGGGGAAATACTTCAAATTAGCACTTCTTTTGAGGGGCAGGAGCAGGGAGATATACCTCTGGGGCATCTTTTTTCATTTTATTTTTAAATCTAAGGCATCTCCATCCTGCAGAAGACTTCCCGGGGCTCTCTTGGTTCCACAGCCGAGGCTCAGGCTTACTTTTAGGGAAAGGAATCCACGACAAGGTGGGCGGGGAAGATTTGCGGAAGAGGAAAAAAAAAAAATCCACCGACCTGTAAATGGAACCAGAGCCGCAGGCCAAATCCAGGCCGGTTCGGCAGCATTCCCGAGGCACAGTAGGCTAGTTACCAGCGGGTCGTTTGGACTCTGGCTCTAACTGCTGGCCCACCACCCCGCCACACCTTTCCCCAGCGCGGCTTTGCCCGAACCTGTGCCCGAACCCAGGAAGCCGCCCTCCCCCGCGTTCACCTGCTCAAGCCCGAGAAGCTCCTTTGGCTAACGGGGAAAGGGCCTCCGGGGCATTTACAGCAGATCCACCCGTCCACAAAAGCGATCCCTTAAGGCGAGGAGTGGGCGGGGGGGTCCATCGGAAGCGCTCGGAGAGGGACCGGCGGGGCGAACTGAAGCACCTCCAGTTCGTATCAGGGCTCCTACTACACGGGAAGATACCATAACCGGGATGGGGGGGGGAGAAGAGGGGAAGGCGACTTACCTCCGTCCAGAACGGCACGGGGGAAACCATTGTACATGACCGAAGAGGCACGCTCCAGCCGTTCACCCGCCCACTGGTCTACCACCGAGGGGTGGAGCCGAACCAGGCGAGCGGAATGAAAGAAAATGTAAAAGACGGATCAAAAAAAAAACCACACACAAAACCCCTTCCTACCTGTCAGAGACAAAAATCCACCATCTTGTATGAACGCTCCGAAGGGGCGTGGCCAACGAAACGACGTCATCATGGAGGGAAGGAATCTCCCCGCTCAAGAAAAGGAGTTTTAACTCCTTCTGTGCCGTTGGCTGGAAGGTGTCGCGGAGAAGGCGCGCTAGGCTGGAGACAGAAGACCGAAGGACACGGGGCATTCTAAGACGAAAACCAGAACTGGTTGCGCAGCCCCCGGTTTCTTAGAAGTTTTGAGTAAAATAACGTTAAATATAATAAATTCTGTGTTTCTAAATCAAAGGTTACACTGTACGCACGCTCACACCAGACTTTCCAATATGAAACTCCTCAGCATTACAGCAGCACTTTATTTATTTATTTATTTATTTATTTATTTATTTATTTATTTATTTATTTATTTATTTATTTATTTCGTCAAGCATGTATTGGATGACATATATAAACATAAACATAAACATAAACAAACAAACAAACAAAAACATAAACATACATACATACATACATCATACATACATACATACATACATACATTTTATATATATATATATATATATATATATATATATATATATATATATATATATATATATATATATATATATATATATATATATATATATATATATATATATATATATATATATATATATATATATATATATATATATATATATATAATCAACACAAATGCAACACAAATGTAATAAAGGCAACAGTAAAAATAATGGCTTTCTGTCTGGATGGTCTCTTGAGATGAGCCAATAGACAAAGAAAGGAAGCAGTATGCTTCCTCTTACATTTGGGCATACCAGGGGTTGTGACATAATATATACATATACATATACATATACATATACATATACATATACATATACATATACATATACATATACATATACATATACATATACATATACATATACATATACATATACATATACATATACATATACATATACATATACATATACATATACATATACATATACATCATATACATATACATACACATATACTTATACAAACACTTCATTTGTTACACATTTGTTGCAAAAATTGCTCAAAGCCGGATGGAATCTCTTAACTAAGACTCGCAGATCTGGGCTACACAACTCCAGACAATTACTAGATGGATTGTAATAGGATTCACATTTTCTTACTTCTGTGCTTTGAGAAGTTGCAGGTAGTTCTAAAAAGCAGTCCCCATCTGGTTGAGTGAATAAAATCGCCTGGCTTCTTTGCTCAAATCTCTTGCAAGGTGGCAAACTAAATATTAAAGGGAGGAATTCTATTACAGTCTTTTTTTTAATTCCTGACATATCAGCAAAGTTATACCTTATCGTTCTTTTTTTTGCATTTATTTTTATTTTAATTAAACAAACACAAAAAAGAATCATCTTACATTACATCTTGAAGAAAGTGTGTCAACTGGCTACAAATAACTTTCGTGGATCTCTTCCACAGTCATTGCTTATATTCATAACAGATATCAAAAATTCTTTATGAATCTTACTGTCAACATAGCATAATTCTCATTTGACTACAGTTGTTTTAATGTCCATTCGCCTAAAATAATCCATACTTAAAAACACAACCACCTGATGGCATTTCATTAGTTATTATAAAAATCATCCAATAACCTTAAGCCTTTATAACATATTCTAAATAAAGATTAGTTAACAAAGTTTCTAAGCCTTTTTTTTCAAGTCACTATTTACAATTTGTATCCAAGTTCTTTTTGTTATGGTAGTACATATATACATACATTGTGTGTGTGTTTATGTGTGTGTATTAACTATATCCCTTATCATTATCATTCCATTATTTATTGTTATAGTTAATGTTAGTTAACGGAAAATCCTTTACTGTTTATATCCAATTTCTTCTCATCAAGCCAACACATATGTGTACCTTATTGCCATTATCAATTATTTATTTAACATAACAATCTAAAAGTTACTAAATTATTACTTACTAATTATAAAACTTAGTTAACTGTTTGTTATCAACTTTCATATATCCAGTAACATTACACCTTTGTAACACATTCAAAATAAGGATTAATTAACATATTACCTTATAGTTCTTCATTTGTAGCTCAAGATCCAATGCAGACACAGAGTGGGTCTATTTTGATGCCTAAGAAAAGGGTTCCAGTAATTTAAGATGAGACAATTATTTGCCCTATTGACAATGACAGTGTTCACACAACAAATTTAAGTCAATCCAGGCCTAGTAAATTTAATCCCCTAGCAAACTAATCCCAGTTTCATTTGGTTTAGTGCGTTACTAAAGACTGGGTCCCAGTGATATGAGTATACATGCCTGGAGATTTTATCTCAGCAGGGCATAAATACTTGCCATTGACTTTTTTTCCTTCCTAGTTTATTTATTTCTCAAGTTAATATCCTATAATTCTGAGATTGCTATGGTGGTCCCACATCAAAGTGCTACACAGTCATTTGGAAACAGCCAAACCTGACCAGGTGCTGCCACCTGGTTGAGCATACAGACCCAGAAAATTCATTTATGAAGTAAGTTGTGTGAATGTAGCCAGTGACATTAAAGCTGAGGCTTCACATATCTATGCAAAACCAGGCCAAAGCAGCAGTGTTCCAGCAAGTGTTTGTCTCTTAGGATGCTACTGGTGCAGGAGAGTTTTTATTGTTGACTGCTAAAATTAAAAATGTTGTAATGCATTTTGTAAAACATTCTTGTACTCTAGAGTTTGTTAGGATTGGCTATCAATATTGTGAAACAAAAAGATCCGTGTGTGTGTGTGTGTGTCTGTGTGTGTGTGTGTGTGTGTGTGTGTGTATTTACTTGGCTGAGAATAAACAATTCCAGAGTACTTGTTGGCTGCTATACACACATAAACACACACTATTTACTTGGCTGAGAATAAACGATTTCAGAGTACTTGTTGGCTTGCTATTGTACCAAGAAACAAGTGTAAAAACATGCTGTCAACTACTTCATGATAGAATGAGTGGGCCCCATCCATACCCCATTATCTGCCCCTACACACAATACAGGCAGTCCTCAATTTACAATTATTTGTTCAAGGTTACAGGGGCACTAAAAAACGTGACTTATAAAAAAATTTCACACAGTCGTTGTAGCACCTCTATGGTAACGTGCTCAAAATTCAGACCCTTGGCAACTGGTATGTATTTATAATCGTCGCTGTGCCCCAGAGTCATGTGATCACCTTTTGGCTGTTCTGATAAGCAAACTCAATGGGGAAGAAAGATTCACTTAACAACCTTGTTAATAACTTCAGTGATTCACTTAGCTGTGGCAACAAATGTCATGGGGCAAAATTCACTGAATAACTGTCTAGTTTAGCAACAAATTTTGAGCTCAGTTGTAGTTGTAAGTCAAGGACTACCTGTATAACAAAGCAAATGACAAGGGAAATATTTCAGCAACTTAGCCAAGCTTCATTTTTGGGTGTTCCTTTTGTTCAAAAAATTATCCTGTTTTAAAGGGGCTCGTAGAAATATCTTTACCCATGAAACTGGGAGGAAAATACAAGCCACCCGTTTATAGCTATGATATTCCACAAACATATTAAAAACAATCAAAAGTAAAAGCAGAACATGTCCATTCTAAAGAAAACCAGTTTTCCAAAAATGCCACTAGAGAGCCACAGTTTTCTCCAACTTTCCCAATAAAAAGAAATGACATGTAGAGTGGCCCAGAAAGAAGATAAAACGGATTTCCTCTCAAACTTGACTTTTTATAAAAGTTCCAGTGTGATAAAGAAGGTGATTTTAAAAAAAATCTGGCTCTGGTGGCACAAAGCAATGTTTTATCAGATCCAGCTACAGCAAACAATCTTTTGGAGGTGATAGGCATATTAGCAGACCAGCCATGGGTGATCTGAAGGAGGAGCAGGGAGAAGGAGACTATTCACAAAATATATCACGATCAGAAGATGAAACATTCCAGATATTGATTGACTCCAAAGTTGGAGGACTGTATTGGATGTTTCCAGTCCTGATTCATAATATAATTAAGATTCATAATTCTCAATCTTCCAAAGGCTTAGGCGACTCTTTCCTTCTTGGAACTTAAAATCCTTGAACTCAATACTCAAAAAGCTTTTGTTGTCAATGGGGTGTGGTCACTGAAGCTGGAACTCTTGATCTATACCAGTCTCTTCCAGACTGCTGCTGCTTAAACATGTTGTGTCTGCAACTCTCAGCCAGAAGTAGTGTATTCCCAGCCAACCAATCAGATGGGAGTGGATTGAGTGCATTACTAAAACAAGGAACTACAGTATGGGAGTACACAAGGAGACACACATTTGCATAGATACTGGTGTAAAATTCTGAGGAGTGTAGGTGTGTGTGTCTGCACTGTCTCCTGCATAGGCATTGTTGGTGAATAATTCCAAGACCTTTGCCATCCCTTCTTATAGATCTTTACCTTTCAAGTGAACATGGACAACAAAAATGATTAGGGGACTAGAGGCTAAAACATATAAAGAATGGTTACTGGAATTGGGTATGTCTAGTTTAATGAAAAGAAGGACTAGGGGTGACATGATAGCAGTGTTCCAATATCTCAGGGGCTGCCACAAAGAAGAGGGAGTCAGGCTATTCTCCAAAGCACCTGAGGGCAGGACAAGAAGCAATGGGTAGAAACTTATCAAGGAGAGAAACAACCTAGAACTAAGGAGAAATTTCTTGTCAGTTAGAACAATTAATCAGTGGAACAACTTGCCTCCAGAAGTTGTAAATGCTCCAACACCAGAAGTTTTTAAGAAGAGATCGGATAACCATTTGTCTGAAATGGTGTAGGTCTCCTGCCTAAGCAGGGGATTGAACAAGAAGACCTCCAAGGTCCCTTCCAACTCTTTTATTCTATGCTATTCTAACTTGTACAAAAACTGCCTTTTGTACAGCCAGTTTTGCAGCTGAATCAGCATAGACACAACCATCTTGCTCAGCTGTTCCTGAAAAGAGTGGGAACGGTAAGCAAACAGAGCCCATTGTTCAGGAGGGTTGTTCCTCAAAGTAACATTTGAATACCAGAACAATTGGTTTAGAGACTTTTCAGGCTGCACAGTAGGGGTTTTTTTAGACTCACAAAAATATCTCCGAGTGTCTGCTTTTAAGCTTTTGAAATCTGCAATATTTTGATGGCTGTGAAAAAAACAAACAGGGGAGATGAATGACTGAGCAATGAGATTCTAAGCTATTTACCAGGCCTTAAAAGCCAGCTACTGATCTCACATATGGTGAGAATAGTTTGAAAAAAAGGCTGTTCTTTTGACCATCTTGAGGTGCATCTCTAAATGATGTTGCTATATGATTAAATCAGTAATTGACATTATTACACTCTTCATAAACACACATAAGTATAAGTATATAGTAAGCTATTTGCCTCTCTCTATCTAGGCAGTTGTACGCAGAGCAAAATATGAATAATTGTATTTACCTACTGTGAATCGGCCACAGCATCTAATTGCCAGGTTCAATATTATGAAAACATAGTGACTAATTCTGAAGGGGTTTGCACATCAATCAATCAGAATAGACCTGGAAGGGACCTTGGAGGTCTTCAACTCCTTGCTCAAACAGGAGACTACACCATTTCAGACATGTGACTGTCCAGTCTTTTCTTCA
Organism: Thamnophis sirtalis; assembly: GCF_051295495.1. Taxonomy (NCBI): domain Eukaryota; kingdom Metazoa; phylum Chordata; class Lepidosauria; order Squamata; family Natricidae; genus Thamnophis; species Thamnophis sirtalis. Next base: position 165,966,743 of record NW_028261383.1, read on the forward strand.
AAATCTCCAGTGATGAAGCATCTACAACTTCTGAAGGCAAGCTGTTCCACTGGTTAATTGTTCTCACTGTTAGGAAGTTTCTCTTTAATTCTAGGTTGTTTCTCTCCTTGATTAGTTTCCATCCATTGTTTCTTGTCCTGCCCTCTGGTGCTTTGGAAAATGGCAGTGGCAGAAAGTGGTAAGTGGTAGAAAACGTCCTTGGCCTTTGTAGAGTCAGGATTGATTCTATCCCTGTTCTTCCATCTAATGTCAGGTTACCACATTTTGCTAAATCAGGTTTGTTGACTTGTTCACGGTAGGCTGAGCTCATGTAAAGTACTAACAAATAAACCACACTACAGTCTTGTGCAATATGTGCCTACAACTGAGGATATCCCTGAATCTAGTTGGCTACTGTAATCATCTGGAGGACATTTATAAAGAAATGAAACTTCTTCAGGTCATCACTGGAGATGATATTTGAATTATGGTGGCTCTCCAGGAGATATTTTTTTATTGACAAAAGAACTTCACTTCTCACTGGATGAAAACTTAGATCTTCTGTATAAAAGGGTAAAAAGAAGGAAGAGGATTCAGGGCAGTTCTTTGGATTCTATTTGCAGTTTGCCCTGCTGCATTATATGAGGCTGAAACCCAGCTTTCCTGTCCAGCTTGCTTCCAACACCTCAAATGATGCAATGGCTGACCTCAGTGTCTTTCTTCCTCTTCTATCTTACTGGTTGTGAAGACCACAGAAACATTTCATAATGGCGAGTGCCCAGCTTTTGGGCTGCAAGGGGGAAAGACTCAGTGGTGGGATTCAAATAATTTAACAACCGGTTCTCTGCCCTAATGATTTCTTCCAATAACCAGTTCACCAAACTTCTCAGAAAGTTAACAACCGATTCTCCCGAACTGGTGCGAACTGGCTGAATCCCACCACTGGACAGATGGGGTTAATAGACTTGTGGATTTCCCTTGAACCCTGTTTGCACCTGCATATCCTGAAGTCCTGTTTGACTTGGAAAGAAGCTTTGATGCTGGGGTGGGGGGGAGCAGGGAAGTAAGCAGAGATGGAGACTACTGAGATGGAAAACATTATAATCTTTTCCAGTATGGCTCTCTAAGGACAATTCATTCTCACAGAAATGTGCAGGTTGCCCCAATCCGTGACTTGAATAGGAAAATAGCAGTTAGATTTATATAGTGCTTCACAGTGCTTTACAGCCCCCTCCTGTAAACTCTAGTGGTTTACAGAGTTAGCATATTTCCCCCTCATTTTACCCACCTTGGAAGGATGGAAGGCTGAGTCAACCTTGAGCCTGGTGGGATTTGAACTACCAAATTGCAGACAGCCGGCAGGCTGCAGAAGTAGCTTGCAGTACTCCACTCTAACCACTG